>NC_084471.1:8647034-8980367 GCF_027409185.1 Cynocephalus volans
GGCCGTGCGCGAGGCGCTGGTGAAATTTGGCGAGGACACCGCAGACCGCCCGCCTATGCACGTCTACGAGCACCTGGGCTTCGGGCCGCGCTCCCAAGGCAAGGGGCGGCGGGGAGAGAGACCGCGTCCCGGCGGGATCCGTGCGGGCAGGGACTGGAGACGGGACGGGGCCTATGGGGAGCGCAGAGGTCGAACGAAGGGAAAAGCCAGAGAGCGCCGGGGTCAGAGAGTACAAAACGAGCCCGCCTTGGGGGCGGAAAACAAAGTGTGGGGGCGGGGCGGGGGTTGCGAGTGGCCGGGGCCACTGCCGAGAGTTGCAGGGACCGGTGCGTGCCGGATCCGGGTCGGGGCCGGTGCCTTCCCGAGCTCTGAGGAGGTGACCCGGTGGTCGCCTGTGTTTGACGGGTTTAGAGTGGGCGGCGCCGAGAGTAGGCGGCGTTCTTCCCTGAGTGGAAAGATGGTCAAGGTGGGGCCAAGGTCAGGCCAAGACCGGCCCCGGGCAGGAGAGAACAGGTGAGCAAAGAGCGGGGCCCGTACCCAGATGGAAGGGGTGACAGAGCAAGGGCTGGGAGGCTAGGACCTGGTTAGAGTGGGCGGGGCGGAAGTCGGCGGGGACCTCACTGTCCTGAGACGGGGTTTGGCGAACAGGGCGGGGCCGTATTCAAGGAGGAGGGGCAACAATGCGGGCGGGGCAGAGAGTGGGGCCCCTAAGATTCGGGGCAGGGGCAACAGTGTGCGCGAAAGGGGGCGGGGCCAGGGCCTACCTGGTCACGCCCACTTGCCCGCCCCGCCCCCAGGGGTGATCCTGGCGCGCTACGGTCCCGCGTGGCGCGAGCAGCGGCGCTTCTCCGTGTCCACCCTGCGCAACTTCGGCCTGGGCAAGAAGTCACTGGAGCGGTGGGTGACAGACGAGGCCGCCTTCCTCTGTGCCGCTTTCGCCGACCAGGCCGGTGGGTGATGGGCCGAGGGGCACTAGCGTGGACGCGAAGGAGGAGGCGACCCCCTGACCGCATTCCCCGCTCGCAGGACGCCCCTTTAGCCCCACCGCCCTCCTGAATAATGCGGTGAGCAACGTGATCGCCTCCCTCACCTACGGGCGCCGCTTCGAGTACGACGACCCGCGCTTCCAGGAGTTAATGAGGCTGTCGCTGGAGGCAATGAAGGAGGACTCCGGCTTCCTGCGCGAGGTGCGGGGAGTGCAGGGCCCGGCGGCAGTCCAGACAGGGCGAGATCCTGGGAGGTGGCTCCGCCTGCGTCTGGGCTCCGGGAAATTGGTATTCGGGGGCGCTGGGGAAAGGGCATTTCGGGAGAAGTCTCGGCAAGAGCAGAGGCCTGGAGGTGGGTGGGCAAGTCTCAGACAGCAGTAATGGGGCCCGGGGTCAATGGGCCCCGAGAGAGGGCTAAGGAACCTCTGCTTCCTGTCCGCAAGTTGAAAGCCAAGCAAGCCCATGACATTTGATGTTAGCTTTATCCATCTGTTAGCCTAGGGTCAGGAGAGGGCATGGAGGCTCACCATGTGGGGAGAGACCAGGTTGATGGTGGGGACAGGCGGGCCCTGGGTCCGCCCTGGCATTGGTGGGACTTTAGACTGGTCCAGGTGAGTGCTGAGCACAGAGAGGACCCAGGCCCACTCATGTGGCTGTCACAGGTGCTGAATGTTGTGCCAGTGATGCTGCGCATCCCGGGGATGGCTAGCAAGGCCTTCTCCCATCAGAAGGCCTTTATAGCCTTCCTGGATGAGCTGGAGACTGAGCACAGGATGACATGGGACCCATCCCAGCCACCACGAGACCTGACTGACAGCTTCCTGGCCGAGGTGGAGAAGGTGAGAAGCGGCTGCCAGAGAGGGGCCAAGGGCTCTGGATAGAGGGTCCAGATAAGGCATGAGTCAAGGCCAGCAAGGTGGGGCGGGTTTAGCACCCAGTGACAGGGCGCCTGGGTTGAAAGGTGGAGAATGGGAGGTCATTAGGGGACTTCCTCCCTGTGCCCTTGAGCTCACCCTCTCTGCCTGCCTAGGCCAAGGGGAACCCAAACAGCAGCTTCAACGACGAGAACCTGCGCATGGTAGTGACTGACCTGTTCTCTGCTGGCATGGTGACCACCTCGACTACACTGACTTGGGCCCTCCTGCTCATGATCCTGCACCCGGATGTGCAGCGTGTGTCTGGCTAGGAGTCTGGAGGGGAGGGTGAGGAAGAAAGGTACAGGCAGGGTCCCTGAGTTTAGTTTGAACACCTGTGGCTCCAAGCACAGTCTTGGCCCAGGCTCCTCTAAAAGTGACTCCTCTTTACATGGGCACAGCCCACAATTTAGGAGTTAGGAGAGGGTCAGGGCCCAGCCCCCTGGGTACTGACCACTATGGGGACACTTGTCTGTGCAGGCCGTGTCCAACAGGAGATCGATGAAGTGATAGGGCAGATGCGTCAACCAGAGTTGAAAGACCAGGACCACATGCCCTTCACCACAGCCGTGGTTCATGAGGTGCAGCGCTTTGGAGACATCATCCCATTGGGTGCGCCCCACATGACATCACGTGACATTGAAGTGCAGGGCTTCCTCATTCCCAAGGTAGGCCTGAGGCCCTCCTCGGCCCAGCTCAATGCCACCTGCCAACTAGTAGCCCCTGCATGGCCACTGCTGGGTGGCCTCAGGACGGGAACCCAGACCATGCAGTCCTCAACCACAGGCACTGACTGTGGAACCCTAGGTGGCTGTGGGATGCAGAGCAGGGCTGTCCCGGTCCATACAGAGCCCCCGTGTATGGGGAAGACAAACTGAATGTGCCAGAGTGTTGGAGGAGCCCGTACATGCAGGGATGGGGGGCGGTGAGGTTGCCCAGGAGAAGGTGCTGAAAGCTTCTTGGGCTGCGGGTTACTTCAAAGAGTCCAGGTGCGTGCCAGGTAGAGTGTGTGTCCGTGTGTGTTTGGCGGCAGGGGTCCTAGCATTCCCCAGCCCAGTCCCCACTCAGCCAGGAATCTCCTGCCCAGGGAACAACGCTCATCACCAACCTGTCATCGGTGCTGAAGGACGAGAATGTCTGGGAGAAGCCCTTCCGCTTCTATCCGGAACACTTCCTGGACGCCCAGGGCCGCTTCGTGAAGCAGGAGGCCTTCATGCCCTTCTCAGCAGGTGCCTGTGGGGACCCAGCTCCTGTCCCCTTGGAGGGCATCTTGCGGGGGCATAGCCAAGGACCCAAGCTCACTGAGGCACCCCTTCCCCACCCACAGGTCGCCGCGCATGCCTCGGGGAGCCCCTCGCCCGCATGGAACTCTTCCTCTTCTTCACCTGCCTCCTGCAGCACTTTACCTTCTCAGTGCCTGCTGGACAGCCCCCACCCAGTGACCATGGTCTTTTTGCTTTCCTGGTGACCCCGGCCCCCTACCAACTCTGTGCTGTGCCCCGCTAGAGGGAGGCACCAAACCCTCAACCCAGTGCCCAGCTGGGGCCCTAATGCAAAATAAACTCATGCGGTATTTTATTTACCTGTCCCTGGCTGTCATGGGGCCTCAACAGCTATCCCAGAAACAGCACCTACACCCTGCCTTATCCATCCTTACCTGACCAGTTGACCCCATTTCAGACGTGGCCATGTTGAGGTTCAGAAGGTGATAGCCACCTTGCCCTTGAACACAAGTCCCCCAGTGACTCAACTCTGCCTGCCCAGATTGGTGACAAAGCCTATACATCAGTCCTGGGTTCCGGGGGGAGGGGCCAGAATGGGCTGCTGAGAGGTGTCGGTCAAGCTTAGGGCTGGGAGGGGTGGCTAGCAATCAGCCTGGAGGCCCACATTTCAGTCCTGACTCCACCTACCACACACCATCACATGTCTCACACCACTTCACATGTGACACCCCCAACAGGCTGAGAAATCAGGGAGTTCCAGGAAGTGTTGGGCCTGGGTGAACAGTCAGGGATCACGCACCAGACGCCAAACCCTTCTTGGGAGGGCCCGATAGGAGTCCAGGAGCAAGGCACATTCTTGAGCCTCTGTCAACCCAAGGTATGATTAGTCACTTTCGCTGGCCCCTCAGGGATGCCTGTGTCCAGGCCCCTGCCAAGTGAAGAACTGCCACTCAGGGCCATGCTGCAGCTAGAGAAGGACACTTGTCTGGGCTCTGACCCAGGGCTCCATCCTCCAAGTGGCCGCCTACCCTAGGGATGGAGGCCAACCTTGGAGCAGGTGACATGGGGTAGGCGGAGGAGAAGGAGGTGGCGTGAGCACCTGGGGGGAAGAGACCTGGCTCTAGTCCCTGCTATGCCCCTTCACTTTGTGACCCTGGGCTTGTCCCTCTCTGCCCTGGGCTTAGGAGATCAAAGAGATCTACACCTACACACATCATAATCAAACTGTGAAGAGCCAGGGAGAATTTGGAAAGCAGCACAAAAGCAGCACTCCTCATGAAGGAAGGATCGCCAATAACATTAACATCAGATTTCCAATGAGAAACCACAGAGGCCAGAAAGTGGTGCGATGACCACATTCCTCAGGATATCGTAACAGGCTTGGGAAAGGGCCACCGGATTCACCCATTGACTGGTCAGGGTAACTACGGAGCTCTGAGAACAACCCTGTTGCCTCCTGACACCCAGATTCAAACATGCCACGGCCAGGCCAGAGCCCAGGAATCTGGGCTGGGCAGTGGGCCAGGTGAAGGCCCTGAGCCTCACTGGAAGCAGCCTCCAGACAGTGTCCGGAAAACCTCAGGAATTGCTAAGAACCAGGGCACTTGTTGGTGGGTCTGCGTGTGTGTGTGTGTGTGTGTGTGTGTGTGCGTGTGCGTATGTGTGTGTGCGGGCGTGCGTGTGCGTGTGTGTGTCTTGAGTGTATGTCTGTGTTCATGTGAGTGTGGCCTCAGTGTGGGTGGTTTTGTGGGTGTGTGAACATGTCATGTGTGCATGTGTGAGCATGTGGGTGTCTGGGAATGTATTTATGGGGAGGGCATTTGTGCAGGACCTGAAGGACAGCTTGGATTTTCCAAAGGCAAAGGTCTGAGCCGTGTGTGAGTGTGATTAGGTATGTCTGTGTCTGTGCAGTGTGCAGTGAGGTGGACGAGACAGGTGAAGGGACCTGCCCCTTGGTCATTCTGATCATCATGACTTCCTAAGGCCCCAGGCAGTGGAGATGACAGACTCGAGAGGTGAAGGCCTCTCGGGATCAGGCAGAGGAGGGGAGAGGAGGAGAGGGTAAGGACGTGTTTCAGGGCACAGGTTGTGACCACATTGTGGCTGTGGGCCTAGTGGGAGAGGTGGGTGGAGGGCGGTCAGACCATAGTTCTCCCAGGAGTCTGTACAGAGCTGGGGAGTTGAAGATATAAGAGGGCATTCTTCTGCCAGGTCACCTCCACCGGCCTCCCACGGGTAAGCCCCTGGAGAGGGCGACAAGGGCAAGGACTACTGTAGCGGCCTCTGCACCTGCCTGCCCTGCACCCTCTGATAACACAGTCAACACAGCGGGTTGGCTTGCGGCAGAGGGCAAAGGCCGGTCCCAGCTCCCTTTACAAGGGAATGGTCCTGGCTGGGGGAAACACTCAGGGGTGTTGTTGGAGTGACTCTCCCCGGTCCTAGGTGCCTGGTGTGGTGGTGGGGACAGGTGTGCCCAGAGGAGCCCAGTGGGCAGCGAGGCAGCCATGGGGCTGCTGACGGGGGATGTAGTGGTGCCCCTGGCTGTGGCCATGGCCATCTTCTTGCTCCTGGTGGACCTGATGCATCGGCGCCAGCGCTGGACGGCACGCTACCCACCAGGCCCCATGCCACTGCCCGGGCTGGGCAACCTGCTGCAGGTGGACTTCCAGAACACACCATATTGCTTTGGTCAGGTGAGGGAAGTGACGGGCAGCAGAGGTCCTGGGGCCTGCCTAGCGGAAGACCGTGGGTGGCGGGTGAAGCCAAAGGTTGGACAAGGAGCTGGGCCCACATGAGAAAGCAGGTTTGAGAGGCTTCCTGGGGGAAGGCATCTGTGCAGGGCCTGACGGACACTTTGGAGGTTCCAAAGGCAAAGGTCTGGGCAGGCACAGGCCCGGAGGTGGAGTAGGACTGGGCAGCGTGTTCAGATCCAGTGGGACAATCCTTAGGTTATGTAAGCCCAAAGTCCTTTCTGAACACACCAGAGGGAAAGGCCTTGGGAATGGGCAGAGGGGTCAAGGTCCTGAGCACCGTTTTAGTCAGGGAATCAATGTTGAGAAAGGTGCAGCGACCCGGTTCTTTTGCTGCTCTGGGTCCCTGGGACTCACTCCTCACCTCTGCAAACCTCAGTCTCCTCATCTGTAAAATGGATGTTAACTCGGACCTACTGACAATTTCGGTGACTCTCAAGGATTGTAGCTGGGTGGTCGTATCCAAAGTGAGTTCCTGAAAACTAAACTAAACAAAGTGAGTTCCTGGCCCATGGAGGACGTGATGTGACACCCCCACCCCCACCCCCACCCAGGGTGCCAAGGCCAAATCTCAGTCCTCGCACCAGCTTGCCGCTGGCGGCCCCCGGGTCCCCCAAGCTCTGCGCGGTGAGACTGGGACGGGCAGTGTGGCGGGGACCCGGGCTTGACGGATGTGCTGACCCTCGCCTGCAGCTGCGGCGCCGCTTCGGGGATGTGTTCAGCCTGCAGCTGGCCTGGACGCCGGTGGTCGTGCTCAACGGGCTGGCGGCCGTGCGCGAGGCGCTGGTGAAATTTGGCGAGGACACCGCAGACCGCCCGCCTATGCACGTCTACGAGCACCTGGGCTTCGGGCCGCGCTCCCAAGGCAAGGGGCGGCGGGGAGAGAGACCGCGTCCCGGCGGGATCCGTGCGGGCAGGGACTGGAGACGGGACGGGGCCTATGGGGAGCGCAGAGGTCGAACGAAGGGAAAAGCCAGAGAGCGCCGGGGTCAGAGAGTACAAAACGAGCCCGCCTTGGGGGCGGAAAACAAAGTGTGGGGGCGGGGCGGGGGTTGCGAGTGGCCGGGGCCACTGCCGAGAGTTGCAGGGACCGGTGCGTGCCGGATCCGGGTCGGGGCCGGTGCCTTCCCGAGCTCTGAGGAGGTGACCCGGTGGTCGCCTGTGTTTGACGGGTTTAGAGTGGGCGGCGCCGAGAGTAGGCGGCGTTCTTCCCTGAGTGGAAAGATGGTCAAGGTGGGGCCAAGGTCAGGCCAAGACCGGCCCCGGGCAGGAGAGAACAGGTGAGCAAAGAGCGGGGCCCGTACCCAGATGGAAGGGGTGACAGAGCAAGGGCTGGGAGGCTAGGACCTGGTTAGAGTGGGCGGGGCGGAAGTCGGCGGGGACCTCACTGTCCTGAGACGGGGTTTGGCGAACAGGGCGGGGCCGTATTCAAGGAGGAGGGGCAACAATGCGGGCGGGGCAGAGAGTGGGGCCCCTAAGATTCGGGGCAGGGGCAACAGTGTGCGCGAAAGGGGGCGGGGCCAGGGCCTACCTGGTCACGCCCACTTGCCCGCCCCGCCCCCAGGGGTGATCCTGGCGCGCTACGGTCCCGCGTGGCGCGAGCAGCGGCGCTTCTCCGTGTCCACCCTGCGCAACTTCGGCCTGGGCAAGAAGTCACTGGAGCGGTGGGTGACAGACGAGGCCGCCTTCCTCTGTGCCGCTTTCGCCGACCAGGCCGGTGGGTGATGGGCCGAGGGGCACTAGCGTGGACGCGAAGGAGGAGGCGACCCCCTGACCGCATTCCCCGCTCGCAGGACGCCCCTTTAGCCCCACCGCCCTCCTGAATAATGCGGTGAGCAACGTGATCGCCTCCCTCACCTACGGGCGCCGCTTCGAGTACGACGACCCGCGCTTCCAGGAGTTAATGCGGCTGTCGCTGGAGGCAATGAAGGAGGACTCCGGCTTCCTGCGCGAGGTGCGGGGAGTGCAGGGCCCGGCGGCAGTCCAGACAGGGCGAGATCCTGGGAGGTGGCTCCGCCTGCGTCTGGGCTCCGGGAAATTGGTATTCGGGGGCGCTGGGGAAAGGGCATTTCGGGAGAAGTCTCGGCAAGAGCAGAGGCCTGGAGGTGGGTGGGCAAGTCTCAGACAGCAGTAATGGGGCCCGGGGTCAATGGGCCCCGAGAGAGGGCTAAGGAACCTCTGCTTCCTGTCCGCAAGTTGAAAGCCAAGCAAGCCCATGACATTTGATGATAGCTTTATCCATCTGTTAGCCTAGGGTCAGGAGAGGGCATGGAGGCTCACCATGTGGGGAGAGACCAGGTTGATGGTGGGGACAGGCGGGCCCTGGGTCCGCCCTGGCATTGGTGGGACTTTAGACTGGTCCAGGTGAGTGCTGAGCACAGAGAGGACCCAGGCCCCACTCATGTGGCTGTCACAGGTGCTGAATGTTGTGCCAGTGATGCTGCGCATCCCGGGGATGGCTAGCAAGGCCTTCTCCCATCAGAAGGCCTTAATAGCCTTCCTGGATGAGCTGGAGACTGAGCACAGGATGACATGGGACCCATCCCAGCCACCACGAGACCTGACTGACAGCTTCCTGGCCGAGGTGGAGAAGGTGAGAAGCGGCTGCCAGAGAGGGGCCAAGGGCTCTGGATAGAGGGTCCAGATAAGGCATGAGTCAAGGCCAGCAAGGTGGGGCGGGTTTAGCACCCAGTGACAGGGCGCCTGGGTTGAAAGGTGGAGAACGGGAGGTCATTAGGGGACTTCCTCCCTGTGCCCTTGAGCTCACCCTCTCTGCCTGCCTAGGCCAAGGGGAACCCAAACAGCAGCTTCAACGACGAGAACCTGCGCATGGTAGTGACTGACCTGTTCTCTGCTGGCATGGTGACCACCTCGACTACACTGACTTGGGCCCTCCTGCTCATGATCCTGCACCCGGATGTGCAGCGTGTGTCTGGCTAGGAGTCTGGAGGGGAGGGTGAGGAAGAAAGGTACAGGCAGGGTCCCTGAGTTTAGTTTGAACACCTGTGGCTCCAAGCACAGTCTTGGCCCAGGCTCCTCTAAAAGTGACTCCTCTTTACATGGGCACAGCCCACAATTTAGGAGTTAGGAGAGGGTCAGGGCCCAGCCCCCTGGGTACTGACCACTATGGGGACACTTGTCTGTGCAGGCCGTGTCCAACAGGAGATCGATGAAGTGATAGGGCAGATGCGTCAACCAGAGTTGAAAGACCAGGACCACATGCCCTTCACCACAGCCGTGGTTCATGAGGTGCAGCGCTTTGGAGACATCATCCCATTGGGTGTGCCCCACATGACATCACGTGACATTGAAGTGCAGGGCTTCCTCATTCCCAAGGTAGGCCTGAGGCCCTCCTCGGCCCAGCTCAATGCCACCTGCCAACTAGTAGCCCCTGCATGGCCACTGCTGGGTGGCCTCAGGACGGGAACCCAGACCATGCAGTCCTCAACCACAGGCACTGACTGTGGAACCCTAGGTGGCTGTGGGATGCAGAGCAGGGCTGTCCCGGTCCATACAGAGCCCCCGTGTATGGGGAAGACAAACTGAATGTGCCAGAGTGTTGGAGGAGCCCGTACATGCAGGGATGGGGGGCGGTGAGGTTGCCCAGGAGAAGGTGCTGAAAGCTTCTTGGGCTGCGGGTTACTTCAAAGAGTCCAGGTGCGTGCCAGGTAGAGTGTGTGTCCGTGTGTGTTTGGCGGCAGGGGTCCTAGCATTCCCCAGCCCAGTCCCCACTCAGCCAGGAATCTCCTGCCCAGGGAACAAAGCTCATCACCAACCTGTCATCGGTGCTGAAGGACGAGAATGTCTGGGAGAAGCCCTTCCGCTTCTATCCGGAACACTTCCTGGACGCCCAGGGCCGCTTCGTGAAGCAGGAGGCCTTCATGCCCTTCTCAGCAGGTGCCTGTGGGGACCCAGCTCCTGTCCCCTTGGAGGGCATCTTGCGGGGGCATAGCCAAGGACCCAAGCTCACTGAGGCACCCCTTCCCCACCCACAGGTCGCCGCGCATGCCTCGGGGAGCCCCTCGCCCGCATGGAACTCTTCCTCTTCTTCACCTGCCTCCTGCAGCACTTTACCTTCTCAGTGCCTGCTGGACAGCCCCCACCCAGTGACCATGGTCGTTTTGCTTTCCTGGTGACCCCGACCCCCTACCAACTCTGTGCTGTGCCCCGCTAGAGGGAGGCACCAAACCCTCAACCCAGTGCCCAGCTAGGGCCCTAATGCAAAATAAACTCATGCGGTATTTTATTTACCTGTCCTTGGCTGTCATGGGGCCTCAACAGCTATCCCAGAAACAGCACCTACACCCTGCCTTATCCATCCTTACCTGACCAGTTGACCCCATTTCAAAGGTGGCCATGTTGAGGTTCAGAAGATGATAGCCACCTTGCCCTTGAACACAAGTCCCCCAGTGACTCAACTCTGCCTGCCCAGATTGGTGACAAAGCCTATACATCAGTCCTGGGTTCCGGGGGGAGGGGCCAGAATGGGCTGCTGAGAGGTGTCGGTCAAGCTTAGGGCCGGGAGGGGTGGCTAGCAATCAGCCTGGAGGCCCACATTTCAGTCCTGACTCCACCTACCACACACCATCACATGTCTCACACCACTTCACATGTGACACCCCCAACAGGCTGAGAAATCAGGGAGTTCCAGGAAGTGTTGGGCCTGGGTGAACAGTCAGGGATCACGCACCAGACGCCAAACCCTTCTTGGGAGGGCCCGATAGGAGTCCAGGAGCAAGGCACATTCTTGAGCCTCTGTCAACCCAAGGTATGATTAGTCACTTTCGCTGGCCCCTCAGGGATGCCTGTGTCCAGGCCCCTGCCAAGTGAAGAACTGCCACTCAGGGCCATGCTGCAGCTAGAGAAGGACACTTGTCTGGGCTCTGACCCAGGGCTCCATCCTCCAAGTGGCCGCCTACCCTAGGGATGGAGGCCAACCTTGGAGCAGGTGACATGGGGTAGGCGGAGGAGAAGGAGGTGGCGTGAGCACCTGGGGGGAAGAGACCTGGCTCTAGTCCCTGCTATGCCCCTTCACTTTGTGACCCTGAGCTTGTCCCTCCCTGCCCTGGGCTTCTGTTTCCCCTTCTGCCAATCAGAAGGTGGCACCAGTGGCCTCTGAGTCCTGTTTTCCTGCTCTGGCTTGCTTCTGGGGCTGTGACCCTTGCTGGCCTGGAGCTCCCGCTGAGGGCAGGGACTGCTGTCCTCCACCTCTGTCTCCACCCCCATAAGATTTGGCTGGGACTGGGCACACAGGGAGCACCCAAGGGTTTCTAATGACCATCTGCTTACCCGAGTCCTGGGCAGACCCTCTGGTGCACTTAGGGAACATCCTGGGACAGAGAACTAGAGACATTCAGAAGCCACCTCCAGGGCCTTTTTTGCCAGAGGTCCCCCTACAGCATCTCTGATGCGTTCCCGCCAGGGTTTTCATTAATGCCCTCATGACAGGGACCTCCCCAGATCTCAGCATTACAGGGACCTTGGTCTGTCCCCAGCACTGAGCCAAAGGCTGCCCAGTCCCACCCTCAGCCTCTCCAGAGTATCCACCTTGGTGGCCGAGTGTGGTGGCAGGAAGTAGTGTTCCTGTATCTGTGGGAGACGGACTGTCGATGAGACCAGACTGGGTTTGAGAAGATGTGAGGCCCCTTAAAGGAGGCAGCCGGGTCTGTAGAAAGAGCGACTCGCAGATTGATTGGATAGTTGTCATTCATGGTGCTGAGTCCTGGGAGTGTTCGAGGCTGGGAACCAGCCCAGCCAGACCTTCCTCAGGAGGGGCTCCAACCCCCAGGCCTTTTCTGCTTGTTCTGCACCTCAGAGGCCTCTAAATGCACAAACAGGTGGGCCCTGTGAATACCTTGCTGCAAGGAACCTTCTCTCAGGACCTGGGGAGACCAGGTCAGCCATGATAAAAGCATAGGACCCAACCAGCGGAGGTGAGTGGCATGGAGTTCCTGTCCACCCGTGGAATCTCACAGAAGGGTAAAGGCATCTGGCTCCCACGGCTCTTCCCCACTGTTAATAGGAGTGTGACTCCATTATTTGATGCTTGAGTGGTGACAGGCATGGCCTTTGTGTTCTTTGGTGGAAGGTATCTTATCCCAAGGCCAGGTACCTTCTCCCAGGACCTGTGGGGACCAGGTTTTCTGTGATAAAGTAGCAGTCATGCAGCTGTATATGGGGAGTGGCCCAGAATTCCTTCCACCCATTAGAGGCTCATAAGAAGGTCAAGACATCTGGTTCCCTGAGCTTCTCTTCCCCCTTCCCCAGGAAGTTATTACAGGGTCTGGGATATCTGTGACCCCAGCTGGTCACTAGGGTTTGGTAGGAAGCAGTCCTGTTGCAGCAGGATCAGATGGACATGCAGCAGTAGAGGTGAGATCTACTCTCAATCCCTGCATAAGCAGACACCTAAAGACTACCATGTAGGGCCAACCCCGTGGCGCACTCGGGAGAGTGCGGTGCTGGGAGCGCAGCAGTGCTCCCACCGCGGGTTCGGATCCTATATTAGGATGGCCGGTGCGCTCACTGGCTGAGCGCGGTGTGGCTGGTCACAAAAAGACAAAAAAAAAAAAAAAAAAAAAAAGACTACCATGTATTTAAGAAAAATCTCCTTTAAGAAAACTAAAAAAACTATAATTGCTGTCTTCAAAAAGATAAAACTTGTCTTCATGAAGCAAGAATAGAAGGTTCTAAATTAGACATGTTCAAGCAAGCACCACCACTAATTCTTAAAAAATAAAAACATGGGAGTCTGGCTGAATAGCCCAGTTGGTTAGAGTGTGGTATTGTAACACCAAGGTGAAGTGTTCAGATGTCTGTACAGGCCTGCTGGAAAAAAAAAAAAATATATGATAACGGGAATGAAAAATCCAATCAAAGTATAGAAGATAAAGTTGGAAAAAAAATATTTCCCAGAATGAACAGAGAGAAGTCAGGAGCTTCAATAGCTAAATCATAGGTGTTTCTGAAAGAGGGAACAGAAACAACAGACTTGGATGGCAGGCAGAGATGTCAAATAAATAAGTTCCTTTTTTATCAAGACAAGTTCCCAGAGATGAGGGACATGAGTTTCCAGAGGAGAAGGAATCACCAAGTGTCCAGGACAGTGGATGAAGGAGGACCCACTCCAGATTTTGTCATCAATAAATTTCAGAACACTGAGGACAAAGAGAACCTAAAAACTTACAGAGATATAAAGAAAAAAGTCTCCCTTTTAGGAATTCAGCTTTCATCAGACTTCTCAACACCAGCCTTCAAAGCTAGAAGACAATGAGGATTTTCAAAATCTGAGAGAATATATTTCAATCTACAATTCTATACCTAGCCAAACACTTAGTCAAGTATGAATTAAGACCTTTTCAGATATGTATTGTCTCAAGACTATCCCTTAGGAAGCAACTGGAGGTTGTTCTCCACTAAAATAAAAGACTAATCTGGAAAGAGGATAACATGGGATCCAATACAACAGAGAAGGGAAGAGGTCCCCAAAATAATGGTGAACAGAGATCTCAGAAGGACAACTGAGCAGGAAGCCTCAAGGGTATCCCATCCAGACGGAAGCAGTGAGATGGAGGGCTCCCTAAAATATGTCTCCATGAAAATGATTGTATTTATAAATCACCTGATTTATCTAAATGTAAGGAGATTTCTATTTTTGGCAGAAAGCTTGAATTAATTATAGGTACAGAGAAAACTAAAGAAATTTTTTGAAGGAGGAAAAAAATCATATACAAGGAAAAGTAATCATAGTATATTATATGACTTAGCTGGGATTACCGTTTACATAGCTTTAATAATATAAACCCCCAATACTGATCTAATAAAAATTGATATACACCTATTAGAATGGCTTTTAAAAAATGACACATGCTGGGGAGGATGTGGAACTACTGGAAACTCTCATTCATTGCTGGTGAGACACAAAATAGTAATGCCACTTTGGAGAAGTTTGACAGTTTCTCACAAAATTAAACTTACACTTACCATATGACCCAATAATCCCACTGCTAGCTATTTACCCAAGTGAAAGGAAAACCTATGTTCACATAAAACTATATGTGAATATTTATAGTCGTTTTATAATTTATACTGGTTCTGTAATTGCCCAAAACTCAAAACAACCTAAGTATCTTTCAACTGGTGAATGGATAAACAAACTGCTACATCCATACAATGGACTACCACTTAGCAGTAAAAGGAACAAACTACTGATAGACACAACTGGATGAATCTTGAATGCATTGTGCTAAGTAGAAAAAAAAAAAAAAAACAGACTAAAAAGGCTACCTACATGCTATATGTTTCCATTTATATGACAGTTGTAGCGGATTGAATTATGCCCCCCGCAAAACTCCCTGAAGCTTGAATTGTGTCCCCAAGTTTTATGTATTAGAAACTTAGCCCCCACTATGACTGTTAAGAGGGTGGGAAATCCTATTATGGTAATTGAAAGGTGGAGCCTTGAGGAGCTGATTGGATTGTAGGACCATGCCATAGGGAATGGATTAAAAATGGTGGTTAGGGGTGTGGTTCCGGGGGCTTTAAAAGAAGAGGAGAGTCTGTTTCTCTCTCTCTTTCTGCTTTCTCTGCTTCCACCATCTTGCATTGTGAGACCACCGAGCCACTGTCGCCACCACCAGATGGACTTTGGACTTCCCAGCCTCAGAAACTGTAAGCAATAAATTTCATTTTCTTTATAAACTACCCAGTTCCAAGTATTTTGTTATAAGCAACATAAACAGACTAATACAACAGTCTTGCAAGGGTAAAACTACATGAACAGAAAACTGTTTAAAACAGAAAGCTCCCAGGGCTGGGATTGGGAGGAAGGGTTGACTATAAAAGATTATGGGGGGATTTTCTGAAGGAATGAAACTGTTCTGTATCTTGATTGTGGTGTTGGTTACACAACTGCACGTGTTTGTCAAAACTCACAAAACTGTACACTAAAAAGGATGAATTTTACTCCCTATAAATAATACCTAAATTTTTAAAAATGAAAAGAGCCCACAGGGGAGCACTTAAAAGCCATATGATATAAAAATCAGCAAAAATGACATTTAAAATGTTTTAACAATTGAAGATATCATTACTCAGATTTTAAAATTTATGAATGCCAAAAGCTATGATTAATTATGGAAGGCTAGAGAGGTGAAATGTGCAGTTGATAACAGAGCGAAATTCTCATCTTCCATTACAGGAATTCATTAGATTATGTTTAAATTTGAAAAATCAAGACAAAGCAGGACAGGAAATTTATCCTATCCTAAAATACAGAGGCAAAATCAAAGACTATAGCTGCAAAGGTTAGAAGCTGGAAAGATTCCCAGCTTGGTTGTGGGAATCATGGGTGAAGAGGGATGGGCAAAAGGCAGCTGGTTGTTTAAATCTTATAAAGCTTTGACTCTTCAAACTATATACATGAATGTCTTTGATAACAATAAAACTTTTAAAAATGTAAATTTGGTTAATTTTTTAAAAAGAAAGGAAGCAAAGTGGAACTTAGTGATATCTAAGGCACCTGCCAATATGGGCATTCTTAGGGGCTCCCCCAATCTCTAAATAATCACTCCCAAAACATGTAGCTGGGTCACAAATAACCTGTCTGCATGGGAACCCCATTTTCCCAATCGCATTGGACAGGGAACAGGAGGTCTTCAGAGACCAGTAGGTGGTTCTGACCTGTCACCTTGGATGGCCCCAGGTCTGGTCATTGTCCCCCTTGGGGTGCCTCAGTGAGTTTGGGTCTTTGGCTATGCCCCCGCAAGATGCCCTCCAAGGGGACAGGAGCTGGGCCCCCACAGGCACCTGCTGAGAAGGACATGAAGGCCTCCTGCTTCACGAAGTGGCCCTGGGCGTCCAGGAAGTGTTCTAGATAGAAGCGGAAGGGCTTCTCCCAGACATTCTCGTCCTTCAGCACCGATGACAGGTTGGTGATGAGCGTTGTTCCCTGGGCAGGACATTCCTGGCTGAGTGTCCATGTAAAGAGGAGCCTGGGCCAAGACTGTGCTTGGAGCCACAGGTGTTCAAACTAAACTCAGGGACCCTGCATGTACCTTTCTTCCTCGCCCTCCCCTCCAGACTCCTAGCCAGACACACGCTGCCTCATATGCTGCTGATAACAAAGACTCCGAACTTCTGCCTCAGACACTCTCACTTCTGGGCCTTTGCACATGCTGTTCTCTACCTAGAAGGCACCACTTCACTACTTGCAGGAAGGCTTTCTTGTCTACCTGAGTTTAGCCGGGGTGGCCCTCCTCAGTGCTCCTAGGGCACTCTACTGTCCTCCAGAGGGCTCTCTAAAAGACCATGTTAGGCCTGTCAATTGTCAAACCCCCAGTACCTGGCCTTCTCCTGCCTGGGACACAGCAGGAGCTCAATGACAGCATACATAAATGATTACATGACAATGAGGTTCATTCCTATTGATTAAAGTCCAGATCAAGGTTTTAAAGTAAATCTATTGTATTTTACTAAGAATATTGCTAACGATGGATTCATTTGTTAGTCATTTATAACTGAGTGTGAGTGAAGTTATTAGGCTTTTTCTGAGAGGAGATTTAGAGAAGGAAAGGAAAGTCCTAAGGGAGAGGAGAAGAGGGGCAGAAGGGGCATTCCAAGTAGGAAGGGATGCAGAAAAGTTAGGCTAGGGGTCATAAAGACAATTTTCACCTGCTTCAGAGGTTTACTGAGGGCAGTGTCTCAGGCCTACTTACCAAATATGCCATCTTGATGACATTAGTGATTTGTAGAAAATCCTTTGGCAGTATTCATGTCCAGGCAGCCTACCTACCTCTTTTCAGGTTCCAGGACCAAGCCCAAGAAGAGTAGTAAAGCCCAGCTGAGTCTGAGAGTCCAGTGCACAGGTCCCCCTTTTGCAGGAGTCTATATTGTGATGGCATGTCTTAGGCGGCTTTGTGACAGGACCTCTCCAACCTTGTCCAGAACAGCTTGTCATTCCCTCCAGGTGGCCTTAAATCTCCAACAGTCAGAGGCAGCACTTTTGGAAGTATCTCTTTGGTTCAGTTCAATGTCATCAATGCTGACTGATCAGCCACAGTGTGCCAAGCTCTGCATGAAATCCTGTAGAGACACAAGGACACAAAGATGCATAAGACTCGGTCTTATTGTATAACACAATGAGCATATTTTCTGAATCAAAAACAAGGACACACCCTGACAACTTCTAAGTGTCATCCATTCATTCAACCAGTGTCTGCTGACATCCTATTTTGGGTCAGGCATAATGTTGAGGGCTTAGAAAAGTAAACAGACACAGGGCTGGCCAGTTAGCTCAGCTGGTTAGAGTATGGTATTATAACACCAAAGTCAAGGTTCAGATCCCCAAACCGGCCAGCTGCCAAAAAAAAGAAAGGAAAACAGGACACAGAGCCTGTCCTCAAGGAGCTTGAAGACATCAAATAGACGTCTTATGATTTGAGACAATAACTTCTACCTTCCTCCAAATTACTGTAAATGTAACTAAATAATAATTTTAAATATATGGATGGTTTAAACTGAGGGATGCCTTAGTTTCACATACACATGAAACATTTATCAAACATATTCTGGACCATAAAACAAGTCTCAATAAATTGAAAAATATTAAATTTATTTCAGGTATATTCTTTGACCATAGTGAAATAAAAAATTAGAAGTCAGTAACAGAAGAATCCCTGGAAAATTCTCAAAAATTTGTAAACTACACAACACATCTTTAAATGACATATGGTAAAATAAAAAACCAAAAGGAAAATTAGAAACTATTTTTAACTGAAAGAAAATGCAAAAATATCAAAATTTATGGGGTGCAGCTAAAACAGTAAATAGAGGGGAATTTATAGCACTAAACATCCACATTAGAAGATAAGAAAGATCTCAAGTCAATTATCTCAGTTTCTATCTTAAGAAACTAGAAATACAGACTGTTGAGTGATGTCATCAAGATGGCAGAATAGACAATCCCCAGCATCTCACACTCCCACAAGTAACCAATTTACAACTATTAAAAAGTAAAGACTACTGACTGGGACCCACTGGAGCTGGGGGAGGAGGAAGGGAGACCCATGGAGTTTGTGAAGGTGCAAGAAGCAATAGTGTGAGCGTGTAGGGATGGCACCTGTTGTTCTGAGCCAGCCTGGCTAGTATGGAGGCAAGCTACACAAGCTGGAAAAAGCCAAAGAGGCACCCTTCGTGGAAACCTGCTTGGAGTCTGCAGGGAAAAGGAGGGCTTCAAAGCACACCATAACAGCCCATAGGCCATAAGGTCCACTGGCAGGATTCCCCAACTGCATAGGAGCAGACAGCCACAACTGACTGGAGAGGAGAGCTTCCCACTGGGCAGTGAGTTATCGTGAGGGACGTGGATATAACCTGCTCCAAGTGGTTGGAGCATGGGAGAAAGGCTGGCTTGCCTATAGAACACTGGGCACAGCATGGGCAGCTGGTCTCAGTGAAAATTGGTCAGAGCAATAGATTTACAGGGGGCTCAATCTGCAAGGAAAGACACTGTCCTAGGATGGAATTTCCACACAGCCCACACAGAAGTGATTGATGATCCTCACAAAAAGACTTCCCCAGAGAATCAGCGGCAAATAGCAGTCTCCTCAAATATCTAGGCATCAATGTAAAGACACAAAGATTGAGAAATAACAGAGAAATATTGTTGCCACCAAGTGAAACAAACAAAGCACCAGCAACAGATGCAGAAGAACAGCAGATCTATGAATGTCTGACAGACAATTCATCCTCTTAAGGATGTTCAGGGAGTCACAAGAAAATATAGATAAAAGATTAAATGATATCTAGAAAATAACTCAGGAGCAGAATGAGAAACTTAACAAAGGAATGGGATCAATTTAAAAAAACAGAAATTCTAGAAAAAAGAATAATTATCTTTATTTTATTTATGGTGTTTTTTTTGCAGCTGGCTTGTACAGGTATCTGAACCCTTGACCTTGGTGCTACAAGGCAGCACTCTAACCAACTAAGCCAACTGGCCAGCCAAGAATACATTATCTGAATTGAAAAACTTGATAGAAAGCTCCAACAGCAGACTTAATCAAACACAGGAAAATAATCATTTAGCTTGAAGATAAAACACACAAAATTATCCAATCAGAGCAAAAAGAAAAAAGAATAAGAAAAAAATGAAACAAATATAGCAAATATGGGACTCCCTCAAGAAAAATAACTTCCAAATAATTGGCATATCTAAAGGAGAGGAAAAAGGAAGAGACATAGAAAGCATATTCGATAAAATAATTTAAAAGCATATTCTCATATACAGAAATAGAGGACAGCATCCAGGAACAGGAAGCTCAGAGGTTGCCAGTCAAATTCAATCCAAGGAGGAACACTCCAAGGCACATCACAATCAAATTATCAAAAACCAAAGACAAAGAGAGAATACTGAAAGCAGCAAGAGAAAAGAAACACATAACATTCAACAAAGCCCCCATATGTCTCTCAGCAGATCTCTCAGTAGAAACCCTATAGGCCAGAAGAGAATGGGATGATATATTCAGAGTGCTGAAGGAAAAAGACCGTCAGCCAAGAACTCTGTATCCGGCAAAACTAATCTTCAAATATGAAGAAGAAATAGTCTTTCCCAGACAAACAAAAGGTAAGGGAATTTCAACACTAGACCTGGGTTACAGGAAATGCTAAAGGGAGTTCTTCAGTCTGAGAAGATGACATTAAAGAACAGCAAGAAAATACTTGAACGTACATAACTCATGTAAAGTAAGTTCACAGACAACTTCAGAATATTCCAGTGTCAAAAGGGTGGTGAATAAATGGCTTACATCCTTCGTATGAAGATTTAAGTACAAACCTAATAAGACATTAACATATACAAGAACCAAATAAGAGAAAGTCAATGCTAAAAGATGTATCTTGAAACAACAAATTGTCAAAAAGTGGGAGGAATTACACCAAAGCATAGAGTTGGGGTTTTTTTCTTTTTTCCTAGATATCAAAGTTTAGTTGTTATTAGTCTAAAATAATTTTTTACAACTATGACATGTTTTTTGTAAACCTCTTGGTAACTATAACACAAAAACTTAGAAGAGACATACCAAAAATAAATAGCAAGAAAGCAAAATATAAAGCTAGAGAAAACCACTCAACCACAAAGGAAAACTGTACTCCTAGAAAAAAGGAAAAAGGATCCACAAAACAACCAGAAAAAAAAAAAAAAAAAAAGCAAAATGGCAGCAACAATTCCCTGTGTATCAATAATAACCCTAAATGTAAACGGATTAACTGCCCCTATTAAAAGACACATAGTGGCTGAGTGGATTCTAAAACTAGAACCAACAATATGCTGCCTACAAGAAACTCACTTAACCAATAAAGACACATATTGGCTGAAAGCAAAGGGATAGAAAAAGATATTTCATGCAAATGGAAAGTAAAAAAAGAGCAGGAGTAGCTATTCTTATACTAGATAAAATAGACTTCAGGCCAAGGAAAGTAAAAGAAAATAAGGAACGTCATTATATAATGACAAAGGGATAAATTCAGTAATAGGATATAACAATTCTAAATATAAGGGCTGGCCTGTGGTTCACTTGGGAGAGTGTGGTGCTGATAACACCAAGACCATGGGTTCAGATCCCTATAAAGGGATGGCCGGTTAGCTCACTTGGGAGAGCGGGGTGCTGACAACACCAAGTCAAGGGTTAAGATCCCCTTACCGGTCATCTTTAAAAAAAAAAAAAAATTCTAAATATATATGCACCCAAATCTGGAGCTGTAAAAAGCAATTACTATTGGGCCTAATGGCTGAGATTGACTCCAGCACAATAATAGTTGGAGACTTTAATCTCCCACGTTCAGCAAAAGACAGATCATCCAGACAGAAAATGAACCAGGAAACATCAGAATTAATCTCTACTACAGGCCAACTTGACCTAATGGACGTTTATAGGACACTCCATCCAACAGCTGTATAATACACATTCTTCTCAGCAATATATTGAATGTTCTCTAGAGTAGATCATATGTTAGGACACAAAGCAAGTCTCAATTTTAAAAAAATCAAAATCATATCAACTACCTTATCTGATGACAATGGAATAAAATTAGAAATCATCAAGAAAATGGACACTAGAAACTGTATGAATACATGGAAATTAAACAGAATGCTCTTAAACAATGAATGGGTTAAAGGAGAAATCCAGAAGAAAAATTTAAAATTTCTGGCGACAAATGAAGATGAAAACACAACATACCAGAATCTATGGGATACAGAAAAAGCAGTTCTAAGAGGGAAGTTTATAGCAGTAAATGCCTAGCTAACAGAATACAGCAACACATATGCAAAATTATACACCATGATCAAGTGGGATTCATCCCAGGGATGCAAGGTAGGTTCAACATACGCAAATCAATAAATGTGATACACCACATCAATAAAAGCAAAGACAAAAACCATATGATCATCTTTATAGACGCTGAAAAAGCATTTGACAGAATTCAGCATTCATTCATGATAAAGAGTCTTTACAAGTTAGGTATAGATGGAAAGTATCTCAACACAATTAAAGCCGTATATGATAAGCCCACTGCCAATATCATTCTGAATGGGAACTAGACAAGGATGCCCACTCTCACCACTACTATTCAACATAGTGTGGGAAGTACTAGCCACAGCAATCAGAGAAGAGAAGGAAATAAAGGGCATCCAGATTGGAAAAGATGAAGTCAAACTGTCCCTGTTTGTGGATGATATGATCCTATATACTGAACAGCCTAAAGCCTCTACAAAAAAACTCCTAGAGTTGATAAATGATTTCAGTAAAGTTGCAGGATACAAAATCAACACACAAAAATCAGTAGCATTTCTATACTACAACAGTGAACATGAAGAAAAAGAAATCAAGAAAGCTACCCATTTACAATAGCCAACAAAAAAAATAAAATTCTTAGGAATAAAGTTAACCAAGAATGTGAAAAATCTCTATGAAGAGAGCTAGAAACCACTGTTGAGAGAAATTAAAGAGGGCACAAGAAGATGGAAAGATATCCCATGCTCTTGGATTGGAAGAATTAACATTATGAAAATGTCCATATTACCCAAAGTGATCTACAGATTCAATGCAATCCCTATCAAAATTCCAATGACATTTTTCTCAGAAATGGAAAAAGCTATCCAGACATTTATATGGAATAACAAAAGACCACACATAGCCAAAGCAATCCTGAGCAAAAAAAAAATAAAGCTGCAGGCATAATACTACCTGACTTTAAACTATATTACAAAGCTATAATAACCAAAACAGTATGGTACTGGCATAAAAACAGACACATGGATGAATGGAATAGAATAGAGAATCCAGAAATCAACCCATACACCTGCAACCATCTGATCTTTACAAAAGCAGCAAGTCCACATACTGGGGAAGAGACTGCCTCTTCAACAAATGGTGCTGAGGAAACTGGATATTCATATGTAGGAGAATAAAACTAGAAGCGTACCTCTCACCATATACCAAAATCAACTCAGTGGATTAAAGAATTAAATATACATCCTGAAACAATAAAACTCCTTAAAGAAGACATAGGGGAAACACTCCAGGAAGTAGGAGTGGGTACAGACTTCATGAATAGGACCTCAAAAGCACAGGCAACTAAAGGTAAAATAAACAAATGGGATTATATCAAACTAAAAAGCTTCTGCACAGCAAAAGAAACAATCAACAGAGTGAAAAGACAACCAACAGAGTGGGAGAAAATATTTGCAAAATATACATCTGATAAAGGATTAATATCCAGAACACATAAGGAACTCAAACAACTTTACAGCAAAAAACAAATAACCCAATTAAAAAATGGGCAAAGGAGCTGAATAGGCATTTCTCAAAGGAAGATATATGAATGGCCAACAGACACATGAAAAAATGCTCAACATCACTCAACATCTGAGAAATGCAAATCAAGACCACTTTAAGATACCATCTTACTCCAGTCAGGATGGCTAATATCCAAAAGACCAAAAATGATAAGTGCTGGAGAGGTTGTGGAGAAAAAGGAACTCTTATACACTGTCAGTGGAGCTGCAAAATGGTGCAGCCTTTATGAAAAATGGTATGGAGGTTCCTCAAACAATTACAGATAGATCTACCATACAACCCAGCTATTCCACTGCTGGGAATATACCCAGAGGAAGGGAAATCATCATGCCGTAGGGATACCTGTACCCCAATGTTTATTGCAGCACTATTTACAATAGCCAAGAGTTGGAACCAGCCCAAATGTCCATCATCAGATGAGTGGATAAGGAAACTGTGGTATATCTACACAATGGAATACTACTCTGCTATAAAGAAAAATGAAATACTACCATTTGCAACAACATGGATGGACTTAGAGAAAATTATATTAAGTGAAACAAGTCAGGCACAGAAAGAGAAATACCACATGTTCTCACTTATTTGTGGGAGCTAAAAATAAATAAATAAATAAACACAAACGAAGTGCAGAGAAGAAGACACAACAATTACAACAATTCCTTGAACTTTTTAAGACAAGTGAACAGATATGATGTAGGGGGGAGGGGAGAGAGGGAGGGAGGAAGAGAAACAGGTAAGGGGTCATGAAAATCGACTATAATGTATATTGAGAAGTTAAAATATAAATAAATAATAAAGAAAGAAAGAAAAGAAAGAAAAATTTTAAATTTCTGGAGACAAATGAAGATGAAAACACAACATACCAGAACCTATGGGATATAGTAAAAGCCGTTCTAAAAGGGAAGTTTATAGCAGTAATTGCCAATATCAAAAAAAAAAGACTCCAAATAAACAACCTAACATTACACCTCAAGGACTTCAAGGAGCAGGAAAAAGAAGAACAAATAAAACTCCAAATCAGAAGGAGAGAAATAACAAAGATCAGAGCAGAAATAAATGAATTAGAGATTTTTTAAAAATACAAAAGATTGGTGAAACAGAGTTGGTTTTTTGAAAAGACAAAATTGATAAATCTTTAGCTAGAGTAATGAAGATAAAAGAGAGAAGACTCAATTAAATAAAATCAGAAGTGAAAAGGGGGACATTACAACTGATGCCACAGAAATACAAGGGATCATAAGAGACTACTGCAAACAATTATATGTTAATAAACTGGAAAAACTGGAAGAAATGGATAAATTTCTGGACACATACAACTTACCAAAGTTGAAGAACTAGAAAACCTAAACAGACTGATAATGAATAATAAGAATGAAGCAGTATAAAAAGCCTTCCAACAAATAAAACCCCAGGACCAAATGGTTTCGATGCCGAATTCTACCAAACACTCAAAGAAGAACTAATACCAATCTTTTTCAAACTCTTCCAAAAAGTTGAAGAGGAGGGGGCACTTCCAAACTCATTCTTCAAGGCCAGCATTACTCTTATACCAAAATTGGAAAAAGACACAACAAAAAAGAAGAAAACTACAGACCAATATTCCTAATGAACACAGATGTGAAGATTCTCAACAAAATTGTACCAAACAGATTCCAGAAACAAATTTAAAAGATCATACATCATGAACAAGTGGGATTCATCCCAGGGATGCGAGGATGGTTCAACATATGCAAATCTGTAAAAGTGATACATCACATCAACAGAATGAAGGAAAAATCCATATGATCATTTTAATAGATGCAGAAAAAGCATTTGATAAAATCCACCACCACTTCATGGTAAAAACACTCAACAAATTAAGTGTAGAAGGAATGTACCTCAACATAGTAAACGCCATATATAACAAACCCACAGATAATATATTGAATGGACAAAAATTAGAGGGTTTTCCTCTAAGATATGTGACAAGACAAGAATGCCCTCTTTCCCTACTCTTATTCAACATAGAAGTTCTTGCCTGGGCAATAAGGCAAGAGAAAGCAATAAAGGGCATTCAAATCAGAAAGGAGGAAGTCAAACCATCCCTATTTGAAGATGACATTATCCTATACATAGAAAACTGTAAAGACCTGATATGGATTGAATTGTGTCCCCCAAGTTTTATGTATTAGAAGCTTAATTCCCATCCCCACTGACAGTGTTAAGAGGGTGGGAAATCCTATTATGGTAATTGAAAGGTGGGGTCTTAAAGAGGTGATTAGATTGTGAATGGATGGGTGGTCATGGGCATGGTTCTGGTGGCTTTAAAAGGAGACTTAGTGAGAGACTCACTCTCTCTCTCTAGCTCAGCCTCTGCCATGGGAGACCCTGGCTTACTGTGTACAATTACCACCAACAAGGTCCTCACCAGATGTGTTCCCTGGCCTTTGGAATTCCCAGCCTTCAAAACTGTAGACAATAAATAATGTTACTCTACAAATTACCCAGTTCAGGTATTTCTGTTATAAGCAACAGAAATAGACTAATACAGAAAATTAGTACCAGGAGTGGGGTATTGCCTACAACAAATACTTGAAAATCTGGAAGCAGCTTTGGGACTGTGTATTGGGTAGAGGCTGGAAGAGTTTGGAGGATTCAGAAGACAAAAACAAAAGGAGAAGTTTGGAACATTTTAGAGGCTGGTTAAATGGTGGTGACTAGAATATTGATAGAAATGTGGACAGTAAAGTCCATGCTGTTGAGGTCTTGGAAATGAGGAACTTATTGGAAATTGGACAGAAGATCACTCTTCCTACACCATAGCATGGAACTTGGCTGCATTGTTTCCATGCCCTAGGACTTTGTGGAAGGTGGGACTTAAGAATTAAGAACCAGAATATATGGTGGAAGAAATTTTTAAGCAGGAAAGCATTCAGGAAACTGCATGGCTACTTGCAACAGCCTACACTGAGTTATGGCAGAAAAGGCAAGATGTAATGCCAGAATTTATAATTAAAAAGGAAGCAGAGCATAAAGATTTGGAAAATTTGCTGCAGTCTGGTCTTGTGGTAGAGAATGTGAGAGCATTTTCAGAAGAAAATGTCAAGGGTGCAGTGTAAGGACTGGTTGCTAAAGACATTAGCATGGCTGTGAGGCAGCCAGGTGCTAATAGCTAAGACAATGGGAGAAAGACCCCAAAGACATCTCAGAAGTCTTCCAGGCAACCCCTCCCATCCAAGTACTGAACAGGCCCAACCAAGCTTAGCTTCTGAGTCAGATGAGATCAGACAAGTTTAGAGTGACATGGCCACCAAAAAATTACTGGAACTAATAAATAAATTCAGTAAAGTGGCAGGTTACAAAATTAACACATAAAAATTAATAGCCTTCCTATATGCCAACAACGAAATAGCCAGGGAAGACATTTTAAAAGTAAACCAATTCACAACAGCTGCCAAAAAAAATGAAATACCTAGGAGTAAATTTAATGAAAGAGGTGAAAGACATCTACAAAGAAAACTATAAAACATTGGTGAAAAAAATGGGAGAGGACACAAGTAAATGGAAAGATGTCCCGTGTTCATGAGCTGGAAGAATTAACATCATCAAAATGTTCATATTATCTAAAGCAATCTACACATTTAATGCAATCCCTATCAAAATACTAATGACATTCATCACAGAAATAGAAAAATCTATCTTAAAATCTGTATGGAACTACAAAGGATCCCTTATAGTGAAAGCAATCTTGAACAAAAAGAACAAAGTTGGAGGCATCACACTTCCTGATTTCAATATATACTATAAAGCTATAGTAACCAAAACAGTATGGTACTGGCAGGCAAATTGACCAATGGAATAGAATAGAAAGCCCAGAAATAAGCTCCCACACACTTAGAGCCAACTGATTTTTGACAAAAGTGCCAAAAACAGACAAGGAGGAAAACACAGTTTCTTCAACAAATGGTGCTGGGAAAACTGGATATCCACATGCAGAAGATTGAAAGTGGACCACTATCTCTCACTATACACAAAATTCAACTAAAAATGGATCGAAGACATAAAGTTAAGATCCGAAACTATGAAACTACTAGAAGGAAACATAGGGGAAATGAAATGGGTGTGGGCAGTGCTTTCTTGAGTGAGACTACAAAGGCACAGGCAACTAACGCAAAAATAGACAAATGGAACTACATCAAACTAAAAAGCTTCTGCACAGCAAGGGACACTGTCAACAAAGTGAAGAGACAACCTACAGAATAGGAGAAAGTGTTGGCAGCCACATCAGACAAGGGGCTGAATATATAAGGAATTTAAATTACTCAACTGTGGGGGCTCAAGGGCAGCAAGCCCCAAACCTCCCAGTAGCCCCTTTTATCCCCCCACCACGGGATGAGCAAGAGAGGGAACTGGTAGGATTACTCCTGCCACCCTAGTGGCCAGGAGAGCCCGGGAGGAAGGTGAGTATGCTGCCCGCCTATTCAGCCCCACAGAGAGACACTCAGACATGGTAGGGGTTCCATCAAGCAGTTCCGTTTATTTCCACACAAGCACCTGCTTTTATAAGCATATGGCAAAGGGATTTCCTAACTTCAACCTATCATCTTAAAGGTCATGTGAACATGCATCTTGCTCTAATGCTCTGCTATTGCAATCACGCAGTGAGCACGAGCGCGGAAATATCTTTTATACAATAATTTTAAACTATGTCTTTCCTTGGTCACTCCCCGGAGGCTTCCGTCAGGCGCCATCTTTATCTCTCCTGTCCAGGCGAATGTTTTCAACAGATTACATACGTGTATGTGGGTGGGTTCGTGGCTAGTTCTCTGCCCTGGGAGGAGGTGTGTGGCCTCAACGCCCCAACAGGTCCCCCTTTTTGTTTTTTATGAGCAGCTGTAGGCGGCTAACCTCACAGCCTTGCCAGCCTCAAGTGGTTGTGCCTGTCTTAGGTTGTCCCCCTCTGGGGATCTTACCCATCATTGACTATCCAACCAAGCAGAGGTCTGGCAGAGCTCTTTAGTATCTGGAATAAATTTTTTGGAGGGCCATATTTACCCATGGGTTAGAGGGTTTCTTTTCTTGGGCCACCTCGTCTACCACTTGGGTGAGCATAGTGATAGACCCCACATTACGCCGTATAAGGTTAATTATTTTGGTAAGCACCAATGGGCCAATTGTTACTGCTAACAAGAGGATAACAACGGGACCCGCCAGGGATGATAATAAGGTTGTGAGCCAAGGAGAATTATTAAACCATGATTGAAACCAACTTGCCTGAGCTTCTCGTTCTCTTTTGCGCTTTTCTAAATTTTCTCTAACCTTAGCTAAAGATTCATGCACTACTCCTGAATGATCAGTGTAAAAGCAACACTCTTCTTTGAGGGCAGCACATAAGCCCCCCTACTGTAAAAATAAAATATCTAATCCTCTATGATTTTGTAACACAACCTCAGAAAGGGAGGTTAATGAAGTTTGCATATGGCTTATAGAATGTTCTAATTGGCCTAAATCTTCATCTACAGTCTGTCTTAAATCTTGAATGTTTTGGTAAGCATATGCTATTCCTGCTGTTCCTGTGCTGGCACCAATGACCCCGAGGAGGGAGGATACAGCCACTGTGGCTCCTATGCCTCTTTTATGTAATCGCCTTTCCTTGGTTGTCCAATGTGTGTACATCTCAGATCCTTTGTGCCAATATACCTTGGGAAGAATGTCTACTGCAACACAAATTTCATTATTAAAAGAAGCATTATATATACAAGATTTAAGTCCTGACCGGGTGCACAGCCATTTCCCCTGGGAGGGCTTATTCCATTATTCTGTGAGTGTTACTTGCTTATCACAAAAGGTGGTGTCATTGCCTCCTATACAGACTCCCTTACCCACAACGTGCTGCATAGTAAGTCCAGGCCATGTTTGATTATGGACATTTAAGTCCAGTATAAGTGGCATTTACAATTGCCCATAAACTGGGAGCGCTGGGGCAGGGCTCATCCTTGGTTTGAGGGGAGCATGTACTCTTCGTTTCTTTAGTACTGGTAACAGCTGATGGCTTGGTAAGAACTTGGTTTGGTCCCACACTACTAGTAATAGGTTGCGTGGAATATTTAATTGAAAAAAGAATTCCATCATCATATCCATTTTTGTATAATCTTAATCCCCATACAAGGCCACTCCGGAGGTTTTTAAGTGTTTCCACTGTTACCTTGTCTTGGCAGAGGGTTATTATTAAAGGCAAGCATTTTTTTTTTTTCGAACCCGAAGCACAATCTGGAGGGTTTGTCCTATTTTTTTTTAACTGTAATATAGTCCCAAGAGGATGATGAGTTCCAATTGGCATCGTCAGTAGTTTCACACCCCCAAGATGCACAGTAAAACAAGGAGGTGGTGCCACATTGTCTCCAAGTGCGGGAACTGTGCCCCGGACAGACATAAAAGTCTTTTGATCATAAATTTTGTTTTGCTAATTTAGTTTTGCAATTAATGTCTGCAGGGTCATCATAAAAGACTGGTTTACCTGGTAAGTCAGTATCAAATAATTCTCCTATAATGTCACATAAATCAGGCTTAAGCATTAGAAACCATGTTTTGAGGGCAGATATGGTGGGATAGAACCCCAACGGCGGGTCTATTCCCTGATGGATTTTTCTCTGACGGGCCAGTGTCTGGACTCGATCCCAGGTGTCATAGGAAAAAGAATTGGCTGAGGGCACCCAGGGGGCCACCTGCATCACGGCCTCCCAGGTCCTGTTAGCCACATTGTCTGAGAGGTCAAGCCCCTGGCTCTTTAAGAGATACCACAAGGCCTTAAAGGTCAGGTCATCATGCTTTCCAACACTGTTTCCCATATTGCAAAGTAAGCAAAGGAGAGGAGCCTTCACCCACATGGGCTGCCGCTACTGGGGACACAACTGATGAGACCTTCAGAGTCCACCGGGGAGTTGCCCCGGCCAGGATTCGTCAATTGTCTCACTTTCGTTTTCCCATTCGCTGAAGGTCCAAGAAAGTGAAAGAGGGCAAAGCAAGAAGGGTTAAGGCGAAGGTAGGGGAGGGCCGACACGACCCAAGATACTCACCCTGACAAATTCGACTACTCCCAGGCGATGTTCTTCTGAGGAGAACTCCATGCCGTGGCTCAGTGGCCTTTTCATCGCCCTTCTTTTTGGCCGCATGGTGGACCGGTTGCCCTAACCTTCATGTCCCTGTTCGGGCACCAGCTGCGGGGGCTTAGGGGCGGTGGGGCCCCGAACCTCCCAGTAGCCCCTTTTATCCCCCCACCACGGGATGAGCAAGAGAGGGAACTGGTAGGATTACTCCTGCCACCCTAGTGGCCAGGAGAGCCCGGGAGGAAGGTGAGTCTGCTGCCCGCCTATTCAGCCCCACAGAGAGATGCTCAGACATGGCAGGGGTTCCAGCAAGCAGTTCCGTTTATTTCCACACAAGCACCTGCTTTTATAAGCATATGGCAAAGGGATTTCCTAACTTCAACCTATCATCTTAAAGGTCATGTGAACATGCATCTTGCTCTAATGCTCTGCTATTGCAATCACGCGGTGAGCACGAGTGTGGAAATATCTTTTATCCAATAATTTTAAACTATGTCTTTCCTTGGTCACTCCCCGGTGGCTTCCGTCAGGCGCCATCTTTATCTCTCCTGTCCAGGTGAATGTTTTCAACAGATTACATACGTGTATGTGGGTGGGGTCGTGGCTAGTTTTCTGCCCCGGGAGGAAGTGTGTGGCCTCAATGCCCCAACACTCAAAAGAAAAAAAGAAACCCAATTAAAAAATGGGCAAAGGACCTGAACAGACAATTCTCAAAAGAAGACATACAAATGGCCAACAGGCACATGAAAAAATGCTCAACATCAATAGTCATCAGGGAAATGCAAATTAAAACCACAATTAGATGCCATCTCACTCTAGTTAGAATGGCTATTGTCAATGAGACAAAAAAAAAACCAAATTCTGGATATGGAAAAAAAGGAACCCTCCTACATTGCTGGTGGGAGTGTAAATTGGTACAGCCACTGTGGAAAACAGTATGAAGTTTCCTCAGATAACTAAAAATAGATCTACTCTATGACCCAGCTATCTCACTACTGGGTATATACCCAAAGGAAATGAAATCAATATATCAAAAAATACCTGCACTCCCATGTTCATTGCAGCACTATTCACAATAGCCAAGAGATGGAATCAACCTAAATGTCCATCAATGGGTGAATGGATAAAAAAACTGGTATATGTACATCATAGACTACTACTCAGCTATTTTAAAAAAATGATATCCTATTTTTGCAGCAACTTTGATGGAACTTAGATAGAACATCATGCTAAGTGAAGTAAATCAGGCACAAAAAGACAAATATCACATGACATCACTCATATGTGGAATCTAAAAGAAAAAAAAAGTGGTTCTCATAGAAATAGAAGTAGAGAGTAAAATAATGGTTACCAGAGGTAGGGGTGGGGAGGGAGGAGGAGGGTGAAGGAAAAGTGGTGGACAAATGGGTACAAAAATATGCTACATGAATCATTGTGCATGTATTGAAACAACATCTTGTGCCCCACAAATTTGTCCAAATAAATGTTAATGTGGGAGAAAATTTTTGCTAACTATGCATCCAACAAGGGATTAATATCCAGAACATACATAGAACTCAAGCAATTATACAGTAAAAAAACAAATAACCCAATTAAAAAATGGGCAAAGGAGCTGAATATACATTTTTCAAAGGAAGACATACAAATGGCCAACAGATACATGAAAAAATGCTCAACTTCACTAGTCATCAGGGAAATGCAAATTAAAACTACATTGAGATACTACCTCAGCCCAGTTAGACTGGCTATAATCAAAAAGACAGTGAATAACAAATGCTGGCAAGGGTGTAGAGAGAAGGGGATACTCCCACACTGTTGGTGGGACTGTAAATTAGTACAACCACTATGGGAAACAGTATGCAGGTTTCTCAAACAACTACAGATAGATCTTCCATACGATCTACCAATCCCTCTTCTGGGCATATACCCAAAGGAATGTAAATCATCAGGTTAAAGGTATACCTGCTCTCCCATGCTCATCGCAGCTCTGTTTACAATAGCCAAGACATGGAACCTACCTAAATGTCCATCTATGGATGACTAGATAAGGAAACTGTGGTATATATACACCATGGAATACTACTCTGCCATAAAAAAGAATGAAATACTCCCATTTGCAACATGGATGAACCTAGAGAAACTTATATTGAGTGAAATAAGCAAAACACAGAGGGATATATATCTCACGTGCTCACACATATGTGGGAGCTAAGAGAGAAAGAAGGAAGGAAAGAAAGACCACCAGTAGTGCACTGGTCTTACAGAGGGAGGGAATATTCCTAGGGCTACAAAGTAGAGTGGGGAGGAAAGGGGGAGGGGGAGTGAGGTTGGAAGATAACTGGGTGGGGGGAAAAATTTTTTTTAATTAAAAAATAATAAACTAGAAATAGAAGAGCAAATAAAACCCAAAGTAAGCAAAAGAAACAAAGAAGGCCATAGTAGAAATAAATGAAAAAATAAAACAGAAAAACAATAGAAAAAATCAATAAAACCAAGAGATGGTTATGTGAACTTGTGGTCAAGATGGCAGAATAGATGGTCCGCAGCACACTCTCTCACAAATCAACCAATTTACAACTATAAAAAATCAATGACAGCTGTCTTAGTCCATTTTGTGTTGCTATAACAGAATACCCGAGACTGGGTAATTTATAAAGAATAGAGCTTTATTTGGCTTATGATCCTGGGACAGTTGCATCTGGTGTGGGCCTCAGGCTGCTTCTACTCATGGCAGAAAGCAGCAGGCAGCAGAGGGTACAAACAGATCACACGGCGAGAAGAAGCAAGAGAAGAGAGAGGAGGTGCCAGGGTCTTTTAAACAACAAGCTGTCATGGGAACTAAAAGAGCGAGATCTCACTCAGGAGCCCCACCCCCCAGGGGGAGCATTAATCCATTCATGAGGGGTCCGCCCCCATGACTCAAACAGCATCCAACACTATCACATTGGGGATCAGATTTCCACATGAGTTTTGGGGGGACAACACATCCAAACTGTATCAACAGCCAAGCTGGGGCCACTAGAGCTCAGAGGAAGAGGAGGCGATACCTACGGAGTGCATGAAGGTGGGAGAAGCCACAACGAGAGAAAGAAAAAACTACTCTAACTGTTTCAAGCCCCGGCTGCTTCCAGGATGGAGCTGCTGAGTGCAAGGAGCAGAAGAAGCTGGCAAAAGCCACAGCTCTGACTTTTGGATGAAGTTGCTTGGATGTGGCAGGGGAGAAGAGGGCCTTGGTGCCCCCCAGGACAGCAATACCACTAATAGGGCCCCTGTGGACCCACACAGGACTGAGAAGCCACAACAACTGAAAAAAAGGAGTCATTCAGAGGCCGGTGAGTCATTGCGAGTGACCGGAGCACTGCCCATCCCATAGGAAGTGTTTGGAGCATGAGCGGTGGGGGAGACAAGCCCACCGGGGGAACACTGGGTCACAGCAGGGACAGCTGATCTGCCCCCCAATCAGTGTAGGACCACTCAGAGGAGACTGGAAAATTGCATGGGGTGCAGTTTGATGAAAAGACTCAGGCCCAGACCAGTGTTTCTACACAACCCAGGTGCACTGAATTTCACTAGAACCAGAAGTACCTACAAAGTCAACCATTAAAACTTGAGCTGCACAAAAAGCCTTCCCTAGGGAATCATCAGCAAAGCAGTAATTTAGGTCAAACAGAGCTCAAGTACTGGTCCTCACAGGAAGTTTCCCTATTTTAGAAGTAAGCAAAGGACAGCAAATTAGCTCCAGTGCAGAGTTTGAGTGGGGAGAACAGCAAATAATCCAGCACAGAACTGAAAGAAAAAAACAGCGTACCCACAACCAGAGACAAAGTTTGATAGTAACTAATAAAGGTCTCATTTCACCAAAGAACACCTGTAACACTAAGAAGGACCAAAAGTCCCTTGGGCTACAAAACCAGAAATGGGGGAGGGCCGGGGGCTTCAGTTATGCCCCCCAACACTTGCAACCAGTCCTGAGTGTGGGGGCCAAAGGCCTCGGTCACACCCCCTCCAACAAGTGCAACCACCCCAGTGACAACCACTGGGCCACTTCAGAAAGCACCCCAGGCTCTCTCGAGCTGGGGTGGTGGGGGGCCAAGGGCCTTGGTCATGCCCCCCAAATACAAGCAACCAGCCCAGTGACGAGCACCAAGCCACTGCAGAAAGCACCCTGGACTCTCCTGAGCCAGGGAAGTGGGGGCCGAGGGCCTTGGTCACACACCCCCACACCTGCAGCCAGCCCAGTGACGACTACCAAGCCACCGCAGGAAGTCCCCAGGGCTCTCTTGAGCCAGGGCAGTGGGGACCTAGGGCCTTGGTCATGCCCCCCCCAACATGAGCAACCAGCCCAGCAACAACCACCAAGCTGCTGCAGGAAGCGCCCCAGGCTCTCCTGAGCTGGGTTGGTGGGGGGCCTCGGGCCTCGGCCACACCCCCTCCACCTGCATCCAGCCTGGTGATGACCACCGAGCTGCCACAGGAAGTGCCCCAGGCTCTCTAAAGTTGGTGTGGTGGGGGGCCTTGGGCCTTGGTCATGCCCCCCAAACACGAGCAACCAGCCCAGTGATGACCACCAAGCTGCAGCAAGAAAGGCCCCAGGTTCCCAAGCTGGGGAGGTGGGGGGGGGGCTTTTGCCACACACCCCTGACATCTGCACCTAGCCTGGCAATGACCAAGCCACCACTGGAAGCCTCCTGGTCTCCCCTGTGGGAATGTGGGGGGTGCTACAGGCCTCAATCCTGCCCCTCCTCCTCCCTCCCTCTTCCATCACATTTCCTTCCCCTTTCCCCTCTCCGCCTACCTCCCAACTGCTCCACAACAACATCATAGAATGTAAAAAAATAATAAAATAAAATAAAATAAAGAGAGATGGTTATGGGAGATCAACAAAATGTATAATCCTCTAGGTAAAATGGATCAGAAAAAAAGAAGAAATAAGACACAAATGATCAATACCAAGAATAATAAAGGTGATTTTCATGCAGACTACAGATACTAAAGTGATAATAAGGGAATATTATGAACAATGTTATGCCAGTAAGTTTGACAATACAGATGAAGTGAACAAAATCCTCAAAAGACACAAAGTATAAAAGCTCATGCAAGAAGAAATATACAACCTGGATAATCTTATATCTATTAAAGACATTGAATTTGTTTAATTTTCTCACACAGAAAACTTCAGGCCCATATGGCTTCACTAGTTAACTTTATAAAACTTTTAAGGAAGAAATAATAACAATTTTACACAAACCCTTTGAGAAAAAGAGAAGGGAGTACTTCCCAACTCATTCTATGAGGGTCACATTAGTTTGATACCAAAACCAGACAGAGATGACACAAGAAAACCACAGATCAACATCCCTCATAAAATAGATGCAGACATTATTAACAAAATCTTATCAAATCAAAACAACAGCATGTAAAAAAGATAATACATCATAACAATGGAGTTTACCTCTGGGAATGCAAGGTTGGCTTAACATTCAAAAACCAATCAATGAAATTCACCATATTGACAGACTAAAAAAGAAAGAAACATATGATCATCTCAATAGATGCATAAAAATATTTTCTAAAATCAATACCTGTTCTTGAAAAAAAAACCTCTCAGCAAATAGATGAGAACAGCCTCAACCTGATGAAGAGCATCTATGAAAAACCTACAGCTAACAATGTCCTTAATGGTAAAATATTGAATGCTTTCCCCCTAAGTTCAGGAATAAGGCAAGGATGCCTGCTGTCATCCATGGATTAGGCAAAGATTTCTCATATATAACACCCAAATCATTGTCTATAATAGAAAAACATTGATAAATTAGACTTCATCAGAATTAAAATCTTCTACTCTTTTGAAGGCACTGTGAAGAGAATGGAAAGACAAGCCACAGACTAAAAGAAAATACTTGAAAATTATATATCTAGTGACTGTTGCCCAGAATATATAAAGAACTCTCAAGACTCAATAATAAGAAAACAAACAATCGATTTGTTAAAATGGATAAAGATTTAAACAGATACTTCACCAAAGAAGATAAACAGATGGCAAATATGCACATGAAAAGACGCTCAACATCATAGGTTATTAGAAAAATGCAAATTAAAACCATAATATGAGGGTACTTCAAAAAAATTCATGAAAGGATTCATAGTACCTTTTTTTTTTTAAAGATGACCAGTAAGGGGATCTTAACCCTTGACTTGGTGTTGTCAGCACCACACTCTCACAAGTGAGCTATATAGGGATCTGAACCTGTGGCCTTGGTGTTACCAGCACCGCACTCTCCCAAGTGAGCCACAGGCTGGCCCTCATAGTACCTTTTAATTCCATTTTTCTATGAACTTTTTGAAGTACCCTCATAAGTTATCACTACATACCTATTAGACTGCCTCAAACTAAAAAAACTGAACATACCAAGTGTTGATGAGAAGTGGAGCAACTGGAATTCTCAACCACTATTTTTGGTAGTATAAAATGATACAATCACTTTTTGGAGTTTGGAAGTTTCTTTAAAAATAAAAACATACACCTACCATAATAACTAGCCATTCCACTTTATGTATTTACCTGAGAAACAAAAATATATTCCATACAAAGACATTTACACAAATATTTATAGCAATGCTACTTGTAATAGCCCCAAACTGAAAACAACAAAATTTCCCAACAGGAGAATGAATAAACAAATTGTACTATGCACATGGTGGAATATACTCAGCAACAAAGTGAGTTAACTATTGTTATGCATAACAATATAGATGAAGCTCAAAATAGTTCTACTAAGTGAAAGATGAATAAAGAAAAATACATACTGTATGATTACATTTATACAAAATATTACAAAATGCAAATAACTTTTAGTGACAGAAAGCAGATCAGTAGTTGCCTGAGGGTGTGGGTGCAGAAAGGGAGAGACAGGAAGGAGAGATTACAAAGGGGCAGGAGAAAGATTGTGAGGGTGATATGTTCATTCTCTTTTTTAAAAATTTACTTATTTTAATTAATACATTGTAATTGTACATACTTATGGGGTACAATCTGATGTTTTGATACACATATAATGTCATATAATGATGGGTAGGGTGGTTAATGTATCCATCACCCCATGCAGTTATCATTTCTTTGTGACAAAAACATTCAAAAGCCTCTCCTCTAGCCATTATGTAATATACAAAACTTGTGTTAATCATAATCACCCTACTGTGCAATAGAACAACAGAACTTACTCTTCCCATCTAATTATAATTCTGTACCCGTCGGCCAACCTGTCACTGTTTTTCCTCCCTACCTCCTCTCCCTAGTCTCTGATAACCACTGCTGTTTTACTCTCTGTCTCTATAATAGAAACTTTTTTTTTCTTATAATCCACATATTAGTGAGATCATGTGGTATCTGTCTTTCTGTGCATGGCTTACTTCACTTAACACAATGTCTTCCAAGTCCATCCATGTTGCTGCAAATGACAGGATTTTATTCTTTTTATGGCTGAATAGTATTCCACTGTGTATATATGCCACTTTTTTGTTGTTGTTTATTTGGCGGCTTGCTGGCTCAGGGATGGAACTGTGGACCTTGGTGTTATCAGCACCACGCTCTAAACAACTGAGCTAACTGGCCAGCCCTAGACTACCACTTTTGAGCAGGCTATCCTTCAGGTTATTCTCTCATTTCCTCTTAACAAAGACCTCAGCAGGTATTCACTAGCTATTTACTGAGCACCCACAGTCTCCCTGGGGCCATCCTTGTCCTCATGGCCCCCGCAGAAGGGAAAGGATTAGCCTTGCGGGGAGCCAGGCCACTCGGGACATCCCGGCCCTAAGCCTGCTCCACTCCTGCCCACCTCAGCAACACACAGGGCTGGGGCTCAAAGGGGAAGGGCTTAGGTTGATTCCATATCTTGGCTATTGTAAATTTTGCTGCAATAAACATGGGAGGACAGATATCTCTTTGACAACTAACTTCATTTCCTTTGTGTATATACCCAGTCAGGGTATTACTGGATCACAAAGTAGTTCTACTTTTTATTTTTAGAGGAAACTCCACACTGTTTTCCGTAATGGCTATAGTAGTTTGCATTCCCACCAACTGTATGCAAGTGTTCCCTTTTCTCCACATCCTTGCCAAAACTTGTTTTCTTCTGTCCTGATAACAGCCATTCTCATTGGAGTGAGGCAATATCTGTTTTGGTTTGCATTTCCCTGATGATTAGCAAGGTTGAGCATTTTTTCATATGCCTGTTGGCCAGCATTTATATGTCTTTTTTTGAGAGATGTGCACAAAGATCTTTTGCCCATTTTGCAATTGGGTTATTTGGTTTTTTGCTGTTGTTTAAGTTCCTTATACTTTCTTGATATTAATCTCTTGTCAGATTTATAGTTTGTGAATATTTTCTCCCATTCTGTAGGTTGTCTCTTCATTCTGTTAACAGTTTCCTTCGAAAAAAGCTTTTTATTTTTATTTTATTTTATTTTTTTAATTTTAATTTTCATTATTTTTTAAATTTTATTTTGTCGATATACATTGTGGCTGATTATTGCTCCCCATCACCAAAACCTCCCTCCCTTCTCCCTCCCCCCCTCCCCCCCAACAATGTCCTTTCTGTTTGCTTGTCGTATCAACTTCAAGTAATTGTGGTTGTTATATCTTCTTCCCCCCCCCCGTTTTTTTTTTGTGTGTGTGTGTGTGTGTGTGTGAATTTATATATTAATTTTTAGCTCCCACCAATAAGTGAGAACATGTGGTATTTCTCTTTCTGTGCCTGACTTGTTTCACTTAATATAATTCTCTCAAGGTCCATCCATGTTGTTGCAAATGGCAGTATTTCATTCGTTTTTATAGCTGAGTAGTATTCCATTGTGTAGATGTACCACATTTTCCGTATCCACTCATCTGATGATGGACATTTGGGCTGGTTCCAACTCTTGGCTATTGTAAAGAGTGCTGCGATGAACATTGGGGAACAGGTATACCTTCGACTTGATGATTTCCATTCCTCTGGGTATATTCCCAGCAGTGGGATAGCTGGGTCGTATGGTAGATCTATCTGCAATTGTTTGAGGAACCTTCATACCTCCATACCATTTTCCATAGAGGCTGCACCATTTTGCAGTCCCACCAACAATGTATGAGAGTTCCTTTTTCTCCGCAACCTCGCCAGCATTTATCATTCAGAGTCTTTTGGATTTTAGCCATCCTAACTGGGGTTAGATGGTATCTCAATGTGGTTTTGATTTGCATTTCCCGGATGCTGAGTGATGTTGAGCATTTTTTCATATGTCTGTTGGCCATTTGTATATCTTCCTTAGAGAAATGCCTACTTAGCTCTTTTGCCCATTTTTTAATTGGGTTGCTTGTTTTCTTCTTGTAAAGTTGTTTGAGTTCCTTATATATTCTGGATATTAATCCTTTGTCAGATGTATATTTTGCAAATATTTTCTCCCACTCTGTTGGTTGTCTTTTAACTCTGTTAATTGTTTCTTTTGCTGTGCAGAAGCTTTTCAGTTTGATATAATCGCATTTGTTTATTCTTCCTTTGGTTGCCCGTGCTTTTGGGGTCGTATTCATGAAGTCTGTGCCCCGTCCTATTTCCTGAAGTGTTTCTCCTATGTTTTCTTTAAGAAGTTTTATTGTTTCAGGGTGTATATTTAAGTCCTTAATCCATTTTGAGTTGATTTTAGTATATGGTGAGAGGTATGGATCTAGTTTCATTCTCCTGCATATGGATATCCAGTTATCCCAGCACCATTTGCTGAAGAGGCAGTCCCTTCCCCAGTGAATAGGCTTGATGCCTTTGTCAAAGATCAGATGGCAGTAAGTGTGTGGGTTGAATTCTGGATTCTCTATTCTATTCCATTGGTCAGTGTGTCTGTTTTTATGCCAGTACCATACTGTTTTGGTTATTATAGCTTTGTAGTATAGCTTAAAGTCAGGTAGTGTTATGCCTCCAGCTTTATTTTTTTTGCTCAGCATTGCTTTGGCTATGCGTGGTCTTTTATTGTTCCATATAAATGTCTGAATAGTTTTTTCCATTTCTGAGAAAAATGTCTTTGGAATTTTGATGGGGATTGCATTGAATTTGTATATCACTTTGGGTAGTATGGACATTTTCACTATGTTGATTCTTCCAATCCAAGAGCATGGGATATCTTTCCATCTTCTTGTATCCTCTCTAATTTCTCTCAGAAGTGGTTTGTAGTTCTCATTATAGAGATTTTTCACCTCCTTGGTTAACTCAATTCCTAAGTATTTTAATTTTTTGGTGGCTATTGTAAATGGGCAGGCTTTCTTGATTTCTCGTTCTGCATGTTCACTATTGGAGAAAAGAAATGCTACTGATTTTTGTGTGTTGATTTTGTATCCTGCTACTGTGCTGAAATCATTTATCAATTCCAGCAGTTTTTTTGTAGAGGTTTTAGGCTGTTCGATATATAGGATCATGTCATCTGCAAACAGGGACAGTTTGACTTCATCTTTTCCAATCTGGATGCCCTTTATTTCCTTCTCTTCTCTGATTGCTCTGGCTAGTACTTCCAACACTATGTTGAATAGGAGTGGTGAGAGTGGGCATCCTTGTCTAGTTCCTGTTCTTAAAGGAAAAGCTTTCAGCTTTTGCCCATTCAGGATGATATTGGCAGTGGGTTTGGCATATATGGCTTTAAGTATGTTGAGATACTTTCCCTCTATACCTAGCTTATAGAGGGTCTTTGTCATGAATGATTGCTGAACTTTATCAAATGCTTTTTCAGCATCTATAGAGATGATCATATGGTCCTTGTGTTTGAGTTTATTAATATGGTGTATCACATTTACTGATTTGCGTATGTTGAACCAACCTTGCATCCCTGGGATGAATCCCACTTGATCGTGATGAATAATTTTACGTATGTGTTGCTGTATTCTGTTTGCTAGTATTTTAGTGAGGATTTTTGCATCTATATTCATCAAGGATATCGGCCTGTAGTTTTCTTTTTTGGTTATATCTTTACCTGGCTTTGGTATCAGGATGACGTTTGCTTCATAGAATGAGTTTGGGAGATTTGCGTCCGTTTCAATCTTTTGGAATAGTTTGTAAAGAATCGGTGTCAATTCCTCTTTGAATGTTTGGTAAAATTCTGCTGTGAATCCATCTGGTCCTGGGCTTTTCTTTGTTGGGAGCCTTCTGATAACAGCTTCAATCTCCTTTATTGTTATTGGTCTGTTCAAATTTTCTACGTCTTCATGGTTCAGTTTTGGGAGCTTGTGTGTGTCCAGAAATTTATCCATTTCCTCCAGATTTTCAAATTTGTTGGCGTATAGTTGTTTATAGTAGTCTCGAATGATTCCTTGTACTTCAGATGAATCAGTTGTAATATCACCTTTTTCATTTCTAATTTTTGTTATTTGAGTCTTCTCTCTTCTTTTTTTTGTTAGCCATGCTAACGGTTTGTCAATTTTATTTATCTTTTCGAAAAACCAACTTTTTGATTCATTGATCTATTGAATTGTTTTTTGGTTTTCAATTTCATTCAGTTCTGCTCTGATCTTAATGATTTCTTTCCGTCTGCTAACTTTAGGTTTGGATTGTTCTTGTTTTTCTAGTTCTTGAAGGTGAAGTGTTAGGTTGTTCACTTGCCATCTTTCCATTCTTCTGAAGTGAGCGTTTAATGCAATAAATTTCCCCCTCAATACTGCTTTTGCAGTATCCCACAGGTTTTGGTATGATGTATCATTGTTTTCATTAGTTTCAATAAATTTTTTGATTTCCTGCTTGATTTCTTCTTGGACCCATATGTCATTAGGTAGAATGCTGTTTAATTTCCATGTGTTTGTATAGTTTCCAGAGTTTCGTTTGTTATTAATTTCTAGTTTTAATCCATTGTGGTCTGAGAAGATACATGAGATAATTCCAATTTTTTTGAATTTATTGAGACTTGATTTGTGACCTAATATGTGATCTATCCTGGAGAATGATCCACGTGCTGATGAGAAGAATGAATATTCTGAGGTTGTTGGGTGGAATGTTCTGTAGATATCTGCCAATTCCAATTGGTCTAGAGTCTTGTTTAGATCTTGTGTTTCTCCACTGATTCTTTGCCTAGATGATCTGTCTAATATTGACAGTGGGGTGTTCAGGTCCCCTGCTATTATGGTATTAGTGTCTATTTCCTTCTTTAGGTCTAATAGAGTTTGTTTTACAAAGCTGGTGCTCCAACGTTGGGTGCGTACATATTTATGATTGTTATGTCTTCTTGATGGATCAATCCTTTTATCATTAAGTAGTGTCCCTCATTGTCTCTTTTTATGGTTTTTAGTTTAAAGTCTATTTTGTCAGATATAAGAATAGCTACTCCAGCTCGTTTTTCTTTTCTGTTTGCATGGTAAATCTTTTTCCATCCTTTCACTCTTAGTCTGTGTGAATCTTTATGGGTGAGGTGGGTCTCTTGTAGGCAGCATATAGTTGGGTCCTCCTTTTTGATCCAGTCAGCCAGTCTGTGTCTTTTAATTGGGGAATTTAAGCCTTTTACATTAAGAGTTGTTATTGAATAGTGTTGATTTATTCCTAGCATTTTATTGGTTGTTTGGTTGTCTTAGGTGTCTTTTGTTCCTTGCTTTCTGATTTACTGTTTGGTTTCTGTGTTTGTTGGTTCCTTAGGTTGTAGATAGTGTTTTTGTTTGCTTGTTTTCTCTTCATGAATGCCATTTTTATTATACTAGTGGGTATTGATTTTTCTTGGGTTTTTATGGCAGTGGTAGTTATTTTTCAGAAACCAAACCCAGTACTCCCTTGAGGATTTCTTGTAAGGGTGGTCATGTGGTAGTGAACTCCCACAGTTTTTGTTTGTCTGAGAAATATACTATTTGCCCTTCATTTCGGAAGGATAGCCTTGCAGGGTAGAGTATTCTTGGCTGGCAATCTTTGTCTTTTAGTATTTTGAAAATATCATCCCATTCCTTTCTAGCTTTTAGGGAGGGGAGGCCAGCCCGCAGGCTCCGGAAAGCCTCGCGCCGGGCCAAGCAAGTAGGAAGGCTCAGTGACGGCTGAGCCGGGCGGAACTGCCAGCACCTGGGAAAATGGAGGCAGCCCCGGGGCAGTGAGTGGCCTGGTGATGCAGGCGGGAGCCGGGTGGGCGTCAGCCCCCCAAACAGAGCTGGGCCAGGGGTCACTCACAGTGCTGTGCCAGGTCGGGGGCTCACTCTCTGCCTCTGGTTTGTCGTCTTCCCTGTTCTCAGCCGCTGCCACCTTGGGCTGTTCAGTCGCGGCGCGGCTCGGGCGCTCCCAGGAATCTTCTTTAATGCCGGTCTGAAACCTCGAATCCTGAATAGGGCAGCTGGCCGCCTTCAGCGCGGCCCCGGCCTCCAGGATCCTGTCTGCATCCACAGCAGCCCTGGCGCCGTGTTCCCTGTTTCGAGACTCGCTTTTGCAGCTAAGAAACAGTTCTGTTCCTGCTCCACACTTCAAAGCTGTTGCCTGTCAATGAGGCAGCCTCTCCTGCCGGGGGCGAAGTGGCGGTCAGCTCCCACAACCGGCCAGCAGCTGCGGTCCTCCCTTAAGAGATGGTGAGAGGAAGGTCCACAAGTTTCCCGGCTGCCTGAGGCCCAGTGGTCGCCTTTTCCACCTCAGCTACTCCGTGCCAACTGCCGCAGCCACCGCCATCTTGAAACCGCGCCCTGAAAAAAGCTTTTTAGTTTAATGTAATCTCACCTGCCTATTTTTGCTTTTGTTTGTGCTTTTTTTTTTTTTTTTTTTTGAAGATGAATGGTAAGGGGATCTTAACGCTTGACTTGGTGTTGTCAGTACCATGCTCACCCAGTGAGCTAACTGGCCATCCCTATATGGGATCTGAACCCATAGCCTTGGTGTTATCAGCACCACATTTTCCCGAGTGAGCCATGGGCCGGCCGTTGCTTGTGCTTTTGAAGTCTTATTTTAAAAATCTTTGCCCAGCTCCATGTCACGGACTGTTTCCCCTATGTTTTCTTCTAGTAGTTTCATAGTTTGGGGCCTTAAATTTAAGTCTGTAATCCATTTTGAGTTGATTTTTATATGTGGTGAGAGGTAGGGATTTAGTCTCGTTCTTCTGCATATGATATCCAGTTTTCCCAGCATCATTTATTAAAGAAATTGTCTTTTCTCCAATAGGTATTCTTGGCCCCTTTATCAAAGATTAGTTGGCTGTAGGTGCATGGATTTATTTCTGTCCTCTCTATTCTGTTCTGTTGGTCTATGTGTCTGTTTTATTTGGGGGTTTTGGTGTTTTGGTCTATGTGTGTTTTTATGCCAGTACCATGCAGTTTTGGTTACTATAGTTTTATAGTATAATTTGAAGTCAGGTAGTGTGATGCCTCCAGCATTGTTTGTTTTTCTCAGAATTGCTTTGGCTATTTGGGGTCTTTTTTGGTTCCATATGAATTTTAGTATTGTTTTTCTATTTCAGTGAAGAATGTCATTAGTATTTTGAGAGGGATTGAATTAAATTTGTAGATCTCTTTGGGTAGAATGGCCATTTTAACACTATTAATTCTTCCAATCCATGAGATATGTTCATTCTCTTAATCATGGTGATGGTTTCACAGGTGTATAATATGCTAAAATTTATCAAATTGTACAAATTAAACACATAGCTCGTTGTATGTCAATTATATATCAATAAAGCTATTTTTTAAAATAGTAAAGCTATATGAACTGACATAAAGCTATCTTATTTCCCCAGATCAAAAACATTTAAACAAACACTCACACAATCTCTAAAAGAACCCATCTCAACTCCCAATATAGATCAAACATAGATATTTATTTATGGGGATAAGAAAGAGAGAAAAGGCCTGTAAAAAGAAATGGCAGTCCAAAAGGAGAAATTCACCATGATGATTCAGAGCAATGGTCTCCCATGCAAGTTACCCAAAAAATGGGAGAAAACTAGAAATCTTCTATTTCATAGTCTCAACAATATTCAAGAGGGCATTATATCTGTGAAACTGGAGCAGGCTGTAAAATAATATAACCTGATGTGGGACAATAAGTAAATTTTAAAATGTAATAGAAGCAGTTAATAGCAGGTATGACATTACAAAAAAAGAATTAGTGAGTTAAAAGAGAAGACAAAGAAATTTTCCCAATGCAGAGGCAAATGATAAATAATGGAAACGATGAGAGAAAAGATGAGAGACATGGAGGACAATCCTAGAAGACTGAATAGACATATAAAAAGAATATCAGGAGGAAGAGAGTTGAGGGAGAAGCAATAATAAAAGAAATTTTAAAAATGTTCCTTGAAGAAAGCCTTGACTCTTTAGATCACATGATTTTAAACTGACATAATGAGGCAAAAGTAACACAAAGGATTTCATATATATACATATCCTAGCTAGATTTTTGAATTTTAAGAATAATGAAAGCATGAAGGCAAGAAAAAATAGGTTACCTAAAAATAACAGAGAATCAGAATGGCATCAGAATTACCACATGAAAAACTAAATGTCAGAGGACAGTAGAGTAATGTTCTACAGAGTTTTGTAACTCAAGAATTCTATGCTGAGCCAAGCCAGCTTTTAGTGTCAGGACAACAGAAAGATTTCCAGGAGCCACTGAGTCCAGACATCAGACTACCTCCCGTGTACACTGCCTCCCTCTCTTACCCAAAACCACAGAGATTTAAAAAAACTAGACGTTAAATCCACAAGAACTGAAAACAAGAAGTGGTGCCTTTGTTGAGCCAGAAGCTATAAGGACTCTTTCAAAAATGAAAGGCAGACAGAGGAAGCCAAAGTACATAAATAAATAAATAAATAAATAAATAAAGGCAGGAGAGGATCACTGTGAAATGTGGAGGGTCTCTGACTGTGTCTGAGAGTCTCTGACTGTTCATCAAAGTGACAGATCTGGGGAGCAAGAGAGAACCCTATCAGGATGAGTGGTTGGGGGATTCATATAAAACAAAAAGATGACTGACTTCTTCTCTTTCTCCATCTGCGGCAAGCAGACAAAAACATATGCATGAACCCCTAGGTGAGAGCAATGAATATGGGAATCCTTGACCAGTAAAGTTTTAGATTGCTGGTAACACCCAGCATGAGTGGGGAGTCTAACCACTAGCGATCTGTCTAGCAATGTTTTATCATAACCATACATAGACTAATGATACTACACAGTAAATAAAAGCATTCAAGGAGTCTATCAGAGAATCTCAAACACAGACCTAAGCATTTAGTCAGAATTTGCCAAACATCTAAAGAAACCCAACATTAGGAAAAAGAGGCACTGAATTATATAAACAAAAGAACTAATGACTAATGAAAAGAGTTACTAGAACAAATAAAAGGATACTTTAAAGTAAATATCATTAACGTCCTCAAAAAGATGAGAGGATATGGCTCCTATGAAATGTGAATTGACTGGTAGGGAAAAGAAACAAGTAACTATAGTAGAAATAAAAATACGGCTGGTGAAATGTTGGCTCCCCACTGTACTTAGGCCCTTTGAGGACTTCAAGTTTCAACCATGAGGCAGTAGCTGGTAGTGGATCTACCCTCCCACAATAAACAAACATAAAAGCAGAACAAAATATGCAGAAGAATAACTATATATAGCCATGGAGAGCAACCAATTAAGGGTTGTGATTCTTGAGAGGTGGGCCCTACATTCACACACGTTTTTTTCCTAAGGGTATTTTCCAAAGTGTGGTCTGGAGAGGTTGAATCAAGGCAGACTGCAGCATTCTTATCAGATATAGGAAGCAGAGATTGGAGTGTAGGGCTGCTAGTATGACTGGGATTTGAGGGGCAGGGAACCAAAATGGAGGAAGCCATTGTCCAGGACCCTGAAAAGTTTTCATAAAGATGTTCCTCAAGTGCTTGGCCAACTGCTAGGCTGAACACAAGCAGATAAGGTGGCCTAGCAGACAAGAACTTCTGGGAGCTGAGAGCTGACAGGGAAATTCAAAGTCACACAGAGCTGAGGAGATAACAAGATTGGGCATGGCCAAAGTGGAGAGATCTTGGTGCATACACCAGGTATTCAGTTGAGACTCCAGAAAAGCATCACCCTAGGAGTAAGGACTACACGCTAGAAGTATGGGCAAAACTAAAATAGATCCAACTGATTGAAGCCTAAATTCAAGTCTCAAAACCTGCCAAAACAAAACTTAATATTTCATTAGAGAAAATGAACATAATATAAAACATATTATCCATGATGTCCAGCTTACAAAAGAAAGTTACTAAATATGTAAAGCGGAAAAAAGTAAATGATAAGAGATAAAATATTGAGTAGAAGATGACCCAGGGATAATCTAGATATTAGAGCTAGCAGATAAAAACATTAAAATAAATACAAATATTATGTTAAAGATGTAAAAGAGATAGACAAAATAGATAAAGAGAAGGATTCAACAGAGAATTAGAATCTGTAAAAAAATCAAAGATGTTCTACTTGCTGATGATTTCTTCTGGAAAAAAAAATCAAAGACATTCTGATTGGCAACCTCTACTATGGTCCCTAATAATCCCCAGTTCCTGGTATTTACACCCTTGTGTAATTTCCTCCTTTTGAGTGTGGTCTGGATTTACTGACTCACTTCTAAAACATATAATGTGATAGAAGTGAGATGTCACTTCTAAAGTAAGATAAAGACTGTCGCTTACATCTTGGATGCTCACTCTCTCACTCTGTGAATGCTTACCATGAGAGAAAATAGTTGCCATGTCCTGAGGCAATCCTGTGGAGAGAACAGTGTGATGAGGGAGCAAGACCTGCCAACAACTATGTGAGTGAACTTGGAAGTGGATACCACCACCAGCCCTGCACTCGTGCTCTCTACTTCCCCACCCCAGTTGAGCCTTCAATGACACCACAGCACCAACTGTTTGCAACCCCAAGAGGGACCTTAAGCAACAGGCACCCAGCTCAGCTTCACCTGGATTTCTAACCAAGAGAAACCATGAGATAATAAAATATTTGTTGTGTTTAGCTGCTAAGTTTTGAGGTTATTGGTTCATAGCAATAGATAACATAGACATTTTAGAACACAAAGTATAACATCTGATGTTAATAACTCACTGGATAGGTTTAACAGCAAACTGGACATAGCAGAAAATAGAATTAGTGTGGGGAACAGGCACAACATGCTCTGAGTAACAAGTGCTCTGTTCCTCAGATCCAGAGGTTTTGTGTTTCTGTTAGGGTGTGTATATACATACACATACTATGTGTGAAACATACTATGTTTAGAAGAATGTTTAGTGGACTCAACAGTATAAAGATGTTATTTTTATACTGAATGCAACTGTATTCAGTGCAATCTCAATCAAAATCCTGATGAGATTATTTTTTAAGAGTGACAAACTGATTCTAAAATTCATGCAATTTAAAAATGAACAAAACTGCCAAAAAAAATTGAAAAATAAGACTCGTTCTAGGGATATCAAAACATACCTAAACCTTTAGCACTAAAATTGTGTGGTATTAACTAAAATAGACAATTCAATGGAAGAGAAATTGACCTATGTGTTCACAGATTCTTAGAATATGATAAAAACACATCAGTTTAATTGTATGAGAAAAAGCGTTAGGGTAACTGGTTACCCATTTAGGAAAAAAAGTTTGATTCCTATATACAATATTTAAATGCACAAAAAGAAGGATTCTCACAGGACCCAATATCTCACTCGCATTTTTTCCATCAAACTCTCAATAGTTCCACCTCAGGATGAAAGTATGGAGACAAGATTGTTTGAAAAATATTTGCCAGGCCTGGCTCCAACCTAAAGCCTGACTGACATGTATCTTGCTAGATTATATATGTTGCTTCAATAAATGGGCCAGCATATCATCCCTCAAAAGAACAGCAGCCAGGACTAGGGGAAGTAGCATGATAGCAATTTTCAAAAAAACCCTGATTAAATAAACAATATGAATAATTTTTAAAAATAAAAACATAAAATAAACGCACAAAAAATTCTAGATGAACTAATGTAAAATGGTAAATGTTTTTAAAAATCAAAGTATTAAAAAGAGAACATGTTTGTAACCTTGAGATAAGAAAGATCTTAAAATAAGACATAAAATACTTATACTATATAAATATTTAAATTTCTATATGACAAAACCATAAACAAAGTTGAAGACAGACAAAAAGTGGGATAAGTATTTGAAGTATATGGGGGTACTTCAAAAAGTTCATGGAGGGCTAAGTTAGCTAAGTTGGTTAGAGCATGGTGCTGATAACGCCAAGGTCTAGGGTTCAATCCCTGTAGCAGCCAGCTACAAAAAAAAAAAAAAAAAAATTCTTGGAAATATTCATACTATCTTTTAATTCTATTTTTCCATGAACTTTTTGAGGTATCCTCTTATATGGCAAAGGATTAATATAGAAACTATAAAAAGCATTCCTACAATCAAGAAGATAATAAAATAGAAAAATAGGCAAAGAATACAAAGAAATACAAATGCCTACATAAAAAAAATCTCAATTTCATTGGTAATAAAAATTAAGACAGCAAGGAGCTGTTATTTTCTCCCCTTATATCAAAAAATTTGAAACTAATGATATTAAACGTTGGAGTGGATGTGAAAAACAGGACTTTAAATCACTGATGAGAAGACGATTTGGCAATATCAAAGTTTAAAGTGCACATAGCTTTTGCTTCAGTAATTTTACTTCTAGTTATCTATTTCAGAGAAATACTCAAGCAGGCGTGAATGACACATGAATAAGGATGTTCCTCATCCCATTGTATATAAATACCCTTCACCAAAAATAGTAATATTCTTTGTTACAGAAAATTGACATTTCTCAATACTGGATAAAATGCACATAAAAGCATCTTTAGAAATTTCTATTTGTATTAATCCATAATTACAGTGTAAGTAAAAATGAGAGTTTAAGATGCAAACACAGTTTCAAGATAATCTTCTGACTGCACTCCAACCATCCCCCCTGAACAAGACTGCCTCCCTGCAGTGGCTCTTGGTCACTAGGATCTACTTTGTGTAAAGTGTAGGGACTGAGACTAAAGTTAACAGGATTCTCATAATCTGACTAGTACACAAAAGACAGGTAACATCTATCAAGTATCTGTGTGCACCAGACACTCTTCTAGGCACTTACTATCATATACATTATCTCATTTAATCATTACAACGCTGTGTGATAGTCACCATTAACTCCATTTTACAGATGTGGAAACCAAGTTCACAGAGGAAAGGTAATTTGACATACAGCTCATAACTGGTATCAGGGTCTGACTCTAAAGCCCAAATTCTTTTTTACCATATACCACATTGTCTCTAATTTTATGGAGGATATTTATTTTCTGGATTGTGCTGTTCTTTTCCCAATTTTCTAAAATCATTCTTTCTAATAAGGAAAAACAGGGCTTTTTCTTTTTTAAGGTCACAAGAACAAGAAGGCACCATTAGCTAAAATACACTGAACTTTACATATTTGAAAAGTCACAGAGGCCATTTTTTGTCCAATGACTTTATTGTGATATAATTTACATACGATAAAATTTATGCCCCACCAATATAAAGTACACAATTCAATGAATTTTAGTATTTTTTAAAAAGGTCTACACTGCAGGGGCAGAAAGGGGGTGCTCCCTTCCCCCCCGCTTCATAAAGGGTCATGGTTGACACCTCTACAATAAATACAGATTAAGAAGAGAAAAGCATAGCAAATTTATGTGATTATAGTTTTATGTGACATGGGAGCCTTCAAAATGAAGACCCAAAGATACAGGGAACACTGTCCATTTTTATGCTTAGGTTCTGTGAAGCAGGGACATCCATGTAGAAATGTGATTGAACAAAAAAAATTTATGATCTAATGTTAGCAGACTGAGTGTGGAAACTTAGCAAAGCCTATCTGATCAGATTCTTCTTGGCCTCTCTGTGCAGCGTTCCTACCTATTGGTATGGGGTAGGACCCTTCTGGAATGAGTTCTTGCTTTCTTTATGGCCAGCTGTTACACAGAAAGGTAGGGGAAGGCTAGAGTAATATTTTTAGGCTTCCTGGTTGGCTTTGGGGAAAAGGAGTTTTGGTTTCTGTGACCCACCTTGAGGAAGAGGAATTCTACTTTCTATGGCTTGCACAGGGGAGAATGAGGGACAAGAGACAGGAGGGCAGAAGAAGGTTAGAGACAGACTTTGCTTCTGAGGCTGCTTCTTAGGCCAACACTTTGACGTATGTTTCTGAGCCCCAACAATACTATCACTGCAAACTAATTTTATTGCATTTCCATCAGCCTAAAAAGAAACCTCATGCCTTTTACTTTCACTCCCCATTTCCACTCTCAGCCTCTGACAACCACTAATGTACTTTCTGTCTCTATTGATTTGCCTTTTCTATACCCTTCATATAAATATGCTGTTTCATATGATATGAAACATATGTGTTGTATCTAGCTTCTATCACTTAGCATAATGTTTTCAGGGTTCGTCATGGCTGAAGAGTATTCCATTTCATAGATATACCACTTGTTTATCTACTCATCAGTTGATAGCCATTTGGGTGTTTCCACTTTTTGGCTATAGTGAATAATGCTACTACGAACTTTTGCACACTAGTCTTAGTGTGGACAAGTCTTTTCACTTCATTTTATTTCTCCTGAGTGGATACCTAGGATTGGAATTGCTGGATCATATGATAAGTCAATGTTTAACTTTTAAAGAAACTGCCAGTTTTCTAAAATGGCTACACCATTTTACATCCCCACAAGCAATATATGAGGGTTCCGATTTCTGCACATCCTTGCCAACACTGTTGTCTATCTTCCTTCTTCTAGCCATTCTAGTGGGTATGAAATGGTATCTCTTTATGATTTTGATTTGCATTTCCCTAATGACTAGGGATGTTGAGTGTCTTTTCACGTACTTATTGGTCATTTGTATATCTTCTTTGGGGAAATGGTTATTCAAATCCTTTGCCTATTTAAAAAAAATTTTTTTAGAAAAGTTTTAGATTTCACAGCAAAATTGAGTGGAAACTACATAGTTCTCATATACTCCTACCCTCCTACCTTCCCCCCACACTCATAGCTTCTCCCCACCATCAACATCCCAAACCAGAGTGGTACATTTGTTACAAGCGATGAACACATCATTGTCACCCAAAACCCATAGTTTACATTAGGATTCACTCTTGGCGTTGTATATCATAAAGGTTTTGACAAATGTATAAAATGACATTGAACCACCATTATAGTATCATACAGGATAGTTTCACTGCCCTAAAAATCCTCTGTGCTCAACCTGTTCATCCCTCCCTCCCCCCAGCCCCTGCCAACCACTGATCTTTTAACTGTTTCCATAGTTTTGCCTTTTCCAGAATGTCATATCTTTGAAATCATACAGTATGTAGCGTTTCAGATTGGTTTCTTTCACTTAGTAATATGCATTTAAGTTTCCTTGTTTGGATCCCAGTACTGGACAGCTGCCAAAAAAAAAGGTTCCTCCATGTCTTTTCATGGCTTGACTGTACCAAAGTTTATTTATCCATTAACCTACTGAAGGACATCTTGGTTGCTTTCAAGTTTTGGCAATTATGAATAAAGCTGCTATAAACATACATGTACAGCTTTCTGTGTGGACATAAGTTTTCGGCTCATACCAAGGAGTGCAATTGCTGGATCCTATGATAAGAGTATGCTTAGTTTTGAAAGAAACCACCAAACTATCTCCCAAAGTGGCTGTACCATTTTGAATTCTCACCAGTAATAATGGTTCCTTTTTCTCCATATCCTCATCAGCATTTGATGTTGTCACCTTTGCCCTTTTTTTCTCTTGCCCATTTTTCAATTGGCCTGTTTACTTTTTGTTACTGAGTTGCAAAAGTCTATACGTATAGTCTAGATTCAAGTCTCCTATGGAATATATGATTTGCAAATATTTTCTCCAAGTTTATGGGTTGTTTTAGAAGCCATTTGTTTTTCAGTAAAAAGAAATGTTAAACAATAAATCATAGTAGTAGTTACTTCTGGAGGAGCATGGACTGGGTTAGAAGTAGATATCATTCTATAGGTCCTATGAGAGGTAGAGCACAGACTCTGGTGCCAGTTGCCTGGTTTTCAATCCACTGCTGTTAAGTAATTTAGTTTCTCTGTGTCTCAGTTTTCTCATCTGTGGGATAGGTATACTGACACTTATCTCACAGGTGTGTTGTGAGGTTTAAACAAGTTAATGTGCCTACCAGGGACAACCTACACTTTATATAAACCTTAACTATATTACAACTTAAGTTGGTACTGGGAATCAAAAGTTTCCATTTATTATTATGCTTTAAAAATTACACATGTTACACTCTTTTGTATAACTCATTTAAATATAAAAACACATTTTAAAATATAATAAAGGGGGGGGGAAAGACAAGTGATTTTTTTTACCCTTTAAAACAGGAAAGAGGGGGCTAGACACAGGGCCATACGCCACGCTGGTAGGGTCCCCAGAGCTAAGCTCAGCCCTGGCCCCTGCTCCTTCTCCAGTACTCACAAAGGTGCCTGTCAACTGCACTTTCAGAAAAAGACCGTGACGCATAGGCAGGTGTCAGGCAGGGGGGTGACCTAACGTAGAAGATGACCTACATTCCACACCACCTCAGTTTCTTCACCTGCAAAATGGGGATGCTAACAGTACCTACCTGAGCTACGAGACTACATAAAAGATGCAGCGCACGGCCTGTCAGCTGTTTTTCCCTTACACTTCTAGGTTTCCCTTGATGTGCAGCAATAACCTCACTGGGAAAACGCCCGCAAAGAGAGAGATACCCAGAATGGACGACCTAAGATTCCTTCCAGCTTCAAGATCCTGGGCTGCTTTTCCCAGAGGTCCAGGGTTTGGGATGCAAGTGTCTGTCTGAAATGGGCTGATGCTATAACCTACATCCCGGAGCTGTGGAGAAGCGCCAAGAAGCTAAGGCTTTGACATCTATATCGCGCTACGGAAGAGTTGGTTTATTTTATACATACATATATGACATAATTATATAATTATTATATACATATTTATGCATATACCGTTGCTGAAGAAAAGCCGAAGCCGTCGAGGGGCCAGGCCAGCGCCACAGCAGCTCAGGCGCCATGATCTGCCTCAGCCGTCGCCTCGGAGGGACTGCAGCCCACGCCCGGGGAACTGACAGAGAAACTCTTCGAGGCCTGCGCGCCAACGGGCGCTACCAAGGAATGATTGGATACCTGAGGGGCCGGACTGGAGCCAGCGGCCGGGGCGCCAGCAAGCCTCCTAGCGGCCAGCTTGGGCCCGGAGGGCTCCCTAACGGCTCCGTCAGCCCCTCAGAGCGACGGTTAGGTTGCCCAACCGCAGAACAGCGTTTCTACAGAGGCGCGTGCGCGGCTCCGACCAGCGGCTCTACTCTCCCTAGACAGAGGGGCTTCCCAGCCAATCGGAGAGCCCCAGGGCTATCCTCCCGCCCACCCGTGGGGCATGGAGGAGTGGCGTTCCATTTTGGCCAATGAGAAAAGACACTCGCCCTCTGTCCGCACGCACGGTTTGAGGGGGAGGATTGGGAAGGTGGTTTCTTCAGCAAGATGGCGGCGAGCGGTCTTCACCGGGTTGCGGCTGCGGCCAGCACCTCCGTGAAGCCCATTTTCAGTCGAGACATGAACGAGGCCAAGCGAAGGGTGCGCGAGCTCTACCGCGCCTGGTACCGTGAGGTGCCAAACACTGGTGAGAAGCAGCCGCGCACGCGGGGCCCGGGAGGCAGCCGCCCAAGGTCGCAGCCAGCCCGGCCCGGATTTCCCAGGGGCCGAGCTGAGGTCACTGATTTGGGCATAGGCGACTCCGGGTGCTTCAGGGGAGGAGGGACATCCGAGTCTCTGGTGAACCCGACCTGGCAGCGGCTCCGGGGTCAGAACAGCCGTTCCCAGCCTCCGTACGGCGCTTTGGTCTCTTTTGTCCCCCTTGATTCTACAGAAGGCCTGGGAGGGAGGGCAGGGACTGTCAATGACATATTTTACAGGTAAGGCAGCGAGGCACCGGGAAGAGAGGTGACGCGCCTAAGGCTAGCTTCTGGTGGATCTGGAGCCCCAAGTCAACTCCAGAGTTCTAGAATATATTTACAAACTCCCATTAAGTTTTAAACTTTTTTTCTTTTTTTTTTTTTTTTTTGGAGGCTGTCCGGTACCAGGCTCCGAACCGACTGAGCTAACGGGCCAGCCATGTTAAGTTTAATAACCAAAGTGGCTGTAGGATTTGAGCAATCATCTAGTTCCCACAGCCCCCACAGAAAAAGAAACTGAGGGCCGGCCCGTGGCTCACTCGGGAGAGTGTGGTGCTGATAACACCAAGGCCGCGGGTTCGGAGCCCATATAGGGATGGCCAGTTTGCTCACTGGGTGAGCGTGGTGCTGACACCACCAAGTCAAGGGTTAAGATCCCCTGACCGGTCAACTTTAAAAAAAAAAAAGAAAGAAAGAAAAAGAAACTGAACCAGAGAAGGGAAGTGACTTTCCCGAGGTCGTTCAGTAAATCAGTAATGCCTTTTTTTTGTTATTAACGTTATTGTTATTTAAAGCATTTACCGTAGCAGGAGTCTCCATGCAAAACCTAGTTCTTTGATGTACAAGAACTGTGTGGGCTCCACAGAGGCCCTGTCCTCTGGCTGACTTTTTGAGAGATTGCTGATAAACCAGAACTTAAACCCACCTGATACTAGGGAGGGAGGATCTCGAGTGATCTGATGGACTGCAAATTCAGATGCTTCCAGGGACAGGCATTTAGGATAGTAGTGGGGGGGGGGGCGTTGCATTCAAATTCAGATGTTTAAAAACAACATTTGCCTAGCAGAATCCTTTTATGAATGCCCAGAACCTCTTCTTGTTGCAGGAGGGAGGTCCGTCTGGGGGAAATGAGGCCCAGATTCAGGAAGGGTGGTTTGTAAAGGGTAAAAAATTAGTGGCTGAGTTGAAGATAGAACCTAAGTATCCTGACTGTCGGGACTCAGCTTTTTCCAAACCATTCCCTCCCAGGACCTTCCTCAAATATTGTTTGGGAAAATAATCCCAGAGTCAGAAGGATCCTGAGAGGAGGAAAAGAAGGCAGGTGGTTCCAGGATCCTACAGAGCAGGGGAGGAAGTAGGGGGAAAGAGAAGGGGTCAGGCTACACCCTTATGGAGAAGAATGATCTGTAGCTGGTCAGTTAAGTTACTGAGGTCAGTGTCATGGTGTCATGCTCTCCAGCACCAGGACTTTGGCTGAGGAACCAAACGAAGTATTGGGAATAAGTAATAGGATTGGTGATAATTAACATTTACTGAAATGCTTACATATGGCACTGCACTATGCTAAATGCTTTATACTGCCTTATTTTATGGTGGGCTCTAATTGTTCCCTTGACTTACAGATGAGAAAACTGAGGCACATAAACTTGTCTCAGGTCACACCATTAGTAAGTAGACTTCAGACCCTGACTGTACAACTTTAAAACCTCTTAGCTCCTACTGTAGTTTTCCCTGAATCTCCCAGGACCCAGTTGGGCATGGAGCACAGGGACAGGACTGCCTTTGAATCCTTCCTTTGAAAAAATATTACATGCTGCTTGCTGGCCATAAGATAATAGGAGACTTTCTATAGAAATAGTTCATTCATTTAATTTCCATTTCATTGCGTATCTCTTGTGCTATAGGGTCAGCTCTAGATGCCTAGAGATACAAAAGTGAATAAAACAACGCTGCCTTCAAGGGTCTTATGGTCTGGTCAGGGAGATAGGCATATGACCAGATAATTAAACCCAAAGTGTAAAGAGGGATTGGAGAGAAGTGCTGAAAATATTAATAACCAATATTTGTATCATGCTTTACTGATTACAAGGTATTGTCACTTGATTTTTCACTATATTCCTGTAATGGAATTAGGTTAGAGGTTATTTTCTTTCCTATTTTTTAGATGAAAAAACAGGCTGAAAATGACTGTACCCCAGACAAGGTCAAAGTTTGTAATGGTCTGGAGACCTTACCTAGCCTGTATGACCCCTGATCCCAGGCTCTCTTTCTTTACGCAGTGCTGCTTTCCCTCTAAGGATCGCCCAGTGCCTGGTGTGAATGCTGCCAAAATGAATTGGAGCAAATAGCTGAGAACTGTATCAGTGTCATCCTTCCTAATTTGTCAGAGCCTTCCAGACTCAGCACAGCCTTAGCAATGTTTTTGGGAAAGAACACAGAGACTGTGGAAAAGTCACTTTCATCCAAAAGGGGCATTTCCTTATCTTCCTTTTGAGCTTCTCAGATTTTTTCAAATTGAAATTTAAATATTCAGGATTCAAAAAATAAGCCAGGAATTTGTCAGTTGAGAAAGAACAGTTGGAATTGATTTACACCAGGGTTTCTCAACAGCAACGTTTGTGCTGGATAGTTCTTAGTTGTGCGAGGCTGTCTTGTGCATTGTAGGATGCTGAGCAGTATCCCTGGCATGTACCCACTAGATGCCAGGTGCACCTCCCCCTAGTTGTGACAACTAAAGAAGCCTCTAGACATTACCAAATGTTCTGGGGGAGCAAAATCATCAGTGGTTTGAGGACCCTGATTTAGACCAAAATAGCATTTCAACAGGCTAGTTAGGCTATTTCTTTTTCCTTCCTGCAGCCTTTCTCTCTGGTGGATGGGTGCTTTCAGGGGGTTGGGATGGGAGGAGGGGCCCTGGGACAAAACTATGGGATTTGTCTCTATAGAGACAAGAGTTCTTAACCTGGAGGATGGGTACTTGGGGATCTGTAATCTCCTGAAATTGTGAGGAAAACCTTGCATTTGTGCTTGTGAACATTTTGCTGAGGAGAAGATTCATACGCTCGGTGCCTTGGACTGTGGTTCAGATCATGAGGAATGGGAGATGATGGGCACCAGCTCCCATAAGTATGCCTAGAGGCACCATGATTTTGTTCCTAAGACTGGGCGGGAATTTAATATAAAAATGCAGGAAATGTAAGCACTCATAGCAGGGGAAGATTTCTCATATTTCTTTCCTTAAAAGACCACCAGATTGTACATTTTAAAAAACAGACAAAAACCTGGATTCTCTATGCCAGAGATCAGTTTTATGACTTGGAGCAAGTCCCCACAGTGCTCTAGGCCTCATTCCTCCCAAGTGGTAAGATTCTAAATTCCAGGTTCCATGTTAGTCAGCAGTTGTCTTTGCATCTCTTTGTCTTTTTATTGTCCCTTTCATTGCTGTTTCCTGAAATTCTTAATATGATACTAATCCTGGTGACCAGCTCTCAAGAAGGAAAACCCAAATGTATTGTGTTTGCCATTTTCTATGATATAAATACTCCCACATGGTTGATAGTAAGCTACCAAAGTGAAGTCAGTGAAGGCAGGTTTGGGAAGAGATGTATATAATTGGCTCTGCATAAGAGCCTACTTTCCTGCTCACCACTGGACACACTAAGTTATTTCTAGTGTGAGTGGTCTTCTCTGCTAACATTTACCTATCAAGCCGGGATTCCAGTTCTATTAGATTGCTGCTATCGCTTATTCCTTAGTTGGGTCAGAAACCTTCTTTTCTTTGCAACATAGCATGGTATTTCCCTCAGCAGAAGCTTTATTTTTCTATCACTATCACTGTCACTAAATTATGAGTATAATTAAAGATTCGAACTTTATTGTTGATTGATTCAGTCACTAAATGGCCTTCATGGTTTTCAGAGCTGGTTGTGATAGCTCTGTAGACCAGGGTACCCATGTCACAGGAATGGCCGCAACACAACGTATCCTAATCAAATGAGTACAGTGGTCTCCTTAATCACACTGCTCATTCTAGCCTGTGAGCCTTGCTTATGCTGTTCCCTCAGCCTAATGTGCCTCTCTCACCCTGTCTATATTCCACCTACCACACAAGGCCCTGTTCATTCCCTTGTTGTCACTGACAAATGCACTGAAGGCTGAGTTTGCCAGAGGGTGGGAATACAAATGATCAAAACCTAATTTTCAGAGGACATCCATTCATATGCTTCATCTGAAGTTCTACGTCACTGAGTCTGTGCCACTGTTTTAGGCTCTTATTTAAGGATTGCTCAATATTGTGGTTTTATGTTTGCGTTCATGGATGGCTGTTCCTCCCATCAGAATTTAAGACTTAGAGAACGGCTGCTACATCTTAAACTTCTCTCTTCTTCCCTCAAGTAACCTAATACAGTATTGCTTGTTGAGTTGAAGCCTTTCCTACCTGCACAGACTCTGAGCAGTCTCCCTCAACTCCAAGTTCATGTGGTACTTAAGCCTACGCCACCTCATTTTACATTCATTTCAACCGTGTCATCCTCTTGCTGATTGTTCTATTTAAAAATATTGCTTACATTTATTGAGAGCTTATTCCATGCTAGGCACTGTTGTAAGCATTTCGCATTATCTCATGGAATCCTCAGAACAGCTCTGGAGTTATATGTGCTATTACCATACTCATTTCACTGATAAATAGATACATTCAGGCACAAAGAAGGTAACTTAGACGGGATCATATAGCTGATAAGTGACAGAGCTGAGATTTGAACACAGGTTGTTCAGACTCTTGAATTATGTATACTGCCTCTTCAAATGCAGTGGTCTCCCCAAACAAAAGGTCCTACAGAGCAAGCGCTATATCTCACACTTTGTGAATGGAATGAATGGGTGACCTGTACATGTTCAATGAGTATCTGTTGGCTCAAATTTTTAAAAGCATTTTAACCATATAATTTCTACCCTGAATCATGTTTTCTTCCTAGTGCACTTATTCCAGCTAGACATCACTGTGAAACAGGGACGGGATAAAGTCCGAGAAATGTTTATGAAGAATGCCCATGTCACAGACCCCAGGGTAGTTGATCTTCTGGTCATTAAGGTAACCTGTCCTCCCTGACTGGTTTAAAACACCGGCCAACTTGTCCAGTGTTTCTCCAGGTTTAAATAGCAACTACTGGTTCAGCAACTGTTGCTCTGTGTTTCGAAGGAGTAGTTGAACTTGCAGGTTAACATCTGGTAAATGGATTATAAGATTGTTCAGGGGAAGATCCACTGGGGCTTGCATTTTATAACAAAAAAGACACAGGGAGGTTTGAAGTCTTCTTGAACCTCATCTCCTGGAAGTTACTGCTTCACGCAGATGCCAGCTTACAGCTGGAAGAGGAAGGCAGATTGGCTATGAGTCCTGTGTGAATGGGGTTAAATCATGGACCTGATTCTGTCTCCCTGGCCAGTCACATTACCATCAATGGGAGCTTCAGCATGGACCAGTAAATAACATGGAAGAAATGTTAAGCAGAAATATAAATTAAGCCAGTGAGGTTAGGCAGTCATGAGGTGGGGGCCTGTTAACCTGGAGTCTCTCCTCTTGGGACCAGTTAACCACAGAGTTAAAGAATATTTGAAAGGCCTCAGAGATCATTTAGCCCAACCACCTCATTTTCCAGATGCAGAAACTGGCCTAAACAGAGGGGTTACTTGCCCAAGGTCATTCAACAGGTCACTGCTGAATAGAGAATAGACTCCTGCTCTTCAGTGTTGTATTCCTTCGACTCGACTCCTTTGACTGATGACCTCCCTCCTCACTTGTACAGGGAAAGATGGAACTGGAGGAAACGATTAAAGTATGGAAACAGCAGACGCATGTTATGCGGTTCTTCCATGAAACAGAAGTGCCAAGGCCAAAGGATTTTCTGTCCAAGTTCTATGTTGGCCATGACCCATGAAGTCACTAAGTGGAAAAGTGCATGTTGGTATTTATTTTAGAGTACAAATAAACTCATTATATGATGGTCACTTTGTGATAAAATTCCATTTGTGAACCAGTTTTCTGCAGACTCTTCACTTTTTGCCTGAACAAATGGGGTCTTGGTATACACAACATCCATTCATTCTCTTTTTGTGAAGTGTGGTGTTTGCGGTATATTAGATTGGAATCTTTTTCTCAGAGCCTTACATGTCAGTAAACAGGAGGGGATGAGGCCATCTGCTCAGAAACTGTCACTAACTATGAGGCGATATAACTTTTTGATTAAGTTGTGTTTCTACTACTTTCACAATTGCACACGGTGTCAGGGCACAGAATCTCCAAAATTAGCCACTTCTTGCTGTCAGAGGGATCAAAGCAGCACTAACAGGCACAGAAGTAGAGTTGACAAGATGGACTATTTTTCCCTGAGTTCTGAAGAAAATGGATGCTCAGAGGCCCAGCCCTTCTACTTGCAACAAGCACTAGTCTTTAAAATGACAGGCTGGCCAGTTAGCTCACTTGGGAGAGCATGGTGCTGATAACACCAAGGTTAAGGGTTGAGATCCCCAATCAGGCCAGCTGCCAAATAAAATGCTGACATGAAATTAACTTCCTACTCAGACATCTTGCTAGGGGGCACAGCTGTTCAGTGCACACACAGAACAGAGATATTCCTACCGTTTTTTTTTGTGTGTGTGAACTCTGGTGTAACTCTAAGTGACAATAAATGTCAACTTAGGTTAAAGAACTGATCTCTGTTTGCTTGAATGGTGGTCTTTTCTGTTCCTTCCCTGGATAGTCCAAATGCTGGAGAAAGAGGTTCAGTCACCCTGAAGAGTTCAACACCAAGGATCCCTTTATTATCTTTGCACCTAAGGGACCCAAGTTTTGAAAGAATCATTCTATTTAGGTAGTGGTAAACTAACAATCAGAGCTCCTCACGATTGGCACAGTATTATCGAACACAAGAAAAGCCCGAGGCTTTAGTCAGCCTGTGCAGCTTTATTAAGGGAAAAGTTTGTTTCGGGCTTTTGTAAATAATGAAAATCGACCCTAAGCCCCCATATCTACCTTTGTGAATGCATAGGGACCTGGATATCCTGGGTTGTAAATCAAAGGCCTATGTTTCTCTGATAGAGAAGAGACAACAGAAACAAACTGCAACAACTAGATAGGCCTGCACATATGAGAAACTTCAGCCATCATTCAGTCATTCACAGCTGATATTTATTATGTTTATTCATAATTGACTGTTTTTCCAATGTTCAATGGAGAGCACATTTCAAAGAACCTCCCAGAGCTTGGGGATCTGGGTTGTGGTCACAGACCATGCAGGAGACTTCACTGGACATGGGAGACTGAGGGCTTTCCATGAGCCCTTCTGCTGATAGAGAAGGAAGAAAGGCCAAGAGCATCACCATCTGTTAAGTTTAGTGCTTTCTCCTTTCTGTACTTCCTCCATGTCCTGTAGGAAAGAAAAGCAGCAGTGAATTGGACAACAGAGCAGTCCTCCTACATACCAAAAGGGAATTACAGAGTGGTTCTACCAAACATGACAGGAGAAAGGCAGTTTTGAGTAGGATTATTTATTCATACAATCATAGGCCAGGACCTGGGGGTCCAAAAGTATAAAATACATGTTCTTTGCCAGCAAGATGCTCATTGTCTAGTAGAATTTTGGTGTGTGTGTGTTTAAGTGTTGTGAGAGAGGTACTGATCACTTAGGAAGGAGCAGTCACTTTCAAATGGGGGAATGAAGAAGACGTCATCACAGACATTGAAGAGTGAATGGAATTAAGACAGAGCAGTGGGAAAGAGACTTCCATGTGGGAGGGACAATGTGCCAGTGCTTGGTGATGGGTAAGAGTGTGGATAATTCAAGAAATGGTGAATACTGGGGATAGGCATGGTTGGAAATATGGAAGATGAGACTGGGATAAGAGGTGTGACAAGATCATGGCAAGCCTTGAATGCCAGGCTAAGGAGTCAGGACCTTCTTTATCTATGAAAGTAATACTCCCACATTAAGAGCACAGGAAGTCAACACAAGAGAGGTGAATGGGAAGAGGACTGGGACTCCTGGGGAAAGGGTCTGTGAGCAGTAGATAAGCCAGCCTGTGGTGCTATGCACAGGCTGTACTGGAACAGAGCTTGGTAACTAGAGCTGACGGGTGAGGACTTGCAGTTTCTAAATTTCCATATGGAACTGCTGACACGAAGCTGTTAGTGGTGGGTATGTAAGGCATAGTGTTGAGAAAATGTATGGGTTGACTGAATGAGGGTACATCAAGGGCAACTAAAAAGGCTGACTGGGATCCTGACCTAATTAAAAGATCCCCAGTGAATTTGTAAATAAATACGACAGTTTCCCTCATCCAACACAGGGAAAAGGCAAAATAAAAACATTAGCCAGCAAGAGGGCTGGTCAGTTCAGTTGGTTAGAGTGCAGTGTTAGCACCAAGGTCACGGGTTCAGATCCCCACACCCACCAGCCACAAAACAAACAAAAAATTAGCCACTAGGGCTGGCCTGTAGCTCACTTGGGAGAGCATGGTGCTGATAACACCAAGGCCAAGAGTTCGGATCCCTATATAAGGATGGCCGGTTAGCTAACTTGGGAGAGCATGGTGCTGACAACACCAAGTCAAGGGTTAAGATCCCCTTACCAGTCATCTTTTAAGAAAAAAAAAATTAGCCACTTAAGTGGGTGATAGAGTTTGGATGTGTTGTCCCCACCAAAACTCATGTGGATTTCTGATACCCAGTGTGGCAGTGCTGGAAGCTGTTCGAGTCATGGGGGCGGATCCCTCATGAATGGATTAATGCTCCCCCTGGGGGAGTAGGGGTAGTGAGTGAGTTCTTGCTCTGTTAGTTCCTGTGAGAGCTGGTTGTTTAAAAGACCCTGGCACTTCCCCTCTCTCTCTTGCTTCCTCTTGCCATGTGATCTGCTTGTACCTGCCGGCTGCCTGCCGCTTTCTGCCTTGAGTAGAAGCAGCCTGAGGCCCATGCCAGATGCAGCTGTCACAGAATCGTAAGCCAAATAAAACTCGGTTCTTTATAATTTACCCAGTCTCAGGTATTTGTTATAGCAAAACAAAATGGACTGATACAGTGGGTCAATTCATTAAAGCTTCTGCCCCAAGTGTCCCATTGCTGCTACCAGGCCAGACTGCAACACAGATCAGATGCTCTGCCCTGCTTCCTCCTCCTGGTTCATCTAGGGGAAAAACAAGTCTTACCTGTTAGTCGTCATCATCATCGTCCTCTGGAACAAAAATGTCATGCTCCTCAAGCAGAGCAGCAAAGTTCTTGCTGATTAGTGTCCCAACATAGAGAAAGGGGATCACAATGGAGAACACACGGAGAAGGCCAAAGGACATCTGTAGAGGGTCAGAGTGGTGGCTGTGAGCCCCAGAGTCCATTCTGGCAGGACCGCAGAAGGCCTGGCCCTTTCAGGGGCATTCCCTCCTGTGGACCCCAGACCCACCATAAGCAACCTGATTTTAAAGGCCTTGTAAGAATTCAGAACAAGAAAACTACTTAGAAAAGAAGGTAAAGTTTACGATTGTTATGGACATCATAATGGATACTGAGAAAAAAAAGTATAAGGCCTTCTAGACAACTAAAAATAAGGGCACAACATGCTAATTACTTGCAGATACACAAGCAGGTGAGAAAGTACTAAAAGGGCTGTACTATGGTCAGCTCTACTTGAAGAAGATACTAAATACGTGAAAATAGATTGCAGAAAGATGTACAGTGAAGGGATTTTCTATACAGTTCATTAACAGGTTTCCTATTTCCTGAGAAATTTGATTTTACACCATTAAATTTTAGAAACAGGTGTGTTTGAAAAGTGGGCATGTCTTTACACTAAAAGACTATTTAGATAGACTGGAGGAGTGTCAGTAAAATCTCATCAACATTTTCTCTTGTATATTCCAGAAATTTAAAACAAAAATTTTTTTTTCAGATGTGCCTTTTTATAAGGCAGCTCTTTCCCTCCATGGACCCTGCACCTTCCTGCTTCTTGCTGTGAAACCACCCTGCTGTCAATTGTTAGCATAGGCCAGACTAGCTTTAAAATAATTTAATTTTGTTTTGTAATTCCCACATATCCCTGCAGTCAAAAAGCAAAGGGACTGTTTCCATTTTCCTAAGAAAAACCCAAGGGTACTGAGGGCATGTCATAGCGTTCAGTGGTGGAAAAAAAATAGGACCTGGATGGGGTTGTACCAGCAAGAAATCTGGACAGCCAGACCTAACTCGGCTGCTAGCCTGGGATACTGGCTTCACCACTCTGGCCCTTGATTTTTCAATTGCCCCTTCACAACTCATTAGTTCATCCCGTCAACTCTATGAGGCAGACAGAGCAGAGATTACATGACTTGTCTAAACCGGATGCACAAAGCCCAGTCTTCTGGCTCCAGAGGGAGAGGGTACCGCATCTCTCATAATAAGTTAATGCAAAATGCCGTCTTTCTCAGCTTTTGCCCCCCAGCTTCTGTCTCCAGCTACCCACCTGGATAAGAAGTTCTAAACAATCATTTCCTCCCACCTGTCAAAATTAGCAACAATTAGCGCAAAAATTTGTCCTTGGTCCGCCTTCCAGTCTAAAGCGATCGTATGATTGGCCTTTGCGCCTGTCAATCAGCGTCGGTCCGCACACATTCCCCTCAGTGATTGGCCTCAGCCCCTTCGCCCCGCCTCCAAGCAGACTCACTTTCACGGGTTTGGGTAAAATGGCGCCGCTGCGGGTAGCGATGACTGACCTCGACGGTACCGGGCTCCGACCTGAGCCGCCGCATACGGCAGAGACATCGCCACCTCTCCTCAAGATCGGCCCTCTCCGGAGAGCCCCAGATCGGACGGGTGCCAACGCTAGCCAGCGGGCCGCTCGGAACACCATCTCCCAGCTCCTTCCCCCGCCCGCGCACCCGGACCCCTCCGCTCGGCCCGGGTGCCGCCCTCAGGAAGGACGCCGCCCCAAGCCTCGCGAGGCTCTTGGGAGCACACGAGAAGCCTGGCCCTCACGCCTGCGCAGTGCTCCCACTTCCTGTGGCGGTGGAAAGAGGCGTTTGTCACTGGCCCGACGTGATGACGTCACGAGAACGCCGCCGACGCCCCGACTCCCCGTCCTCTCGGGCGCTGCTGGGCGGGGCGGGCAGACGCGGGTGGTGCGTGCGACGGCGTCCGTGGCTGTTCCCGCGGCGCGACCGCTGGGGCCTGGCAGAGCAGGGGTCAGCTGACTGTTGGAATCAACTTAAGGAATCGACATGACTAATAATGAAAAATACTTTATTTAGTGTTTTAATCATATAAAAAACACTGTAACAATAGGAAAGATAACAAAGGCATGTAGTACCTATGTATAAAATAAAGTGCAGCGGGCGCGAGGCTCCTGAACAGGCCTGGAAAACAAGCCAGTGGGGACGGGTCCTGGCTCCTGGCCCTGGGCGGCATCTCAGTCTCGCGGAGACAAGAGGTTCTGAGCCTCAGCCTTAGGCCTAGTTGGGTCTTGGTCAGCTGCCCACGGCACCAGTAAGGGGGAGATACGCTAGGTAGGAGCAAATTTTGTGTTTGGGAATGGCGTGTCTCCAATCAGGCTCTGTCTCTCCCCACCAGCCAATGCCAGCACATCCCTAGGGTCAGGCTGGTCTAGCCTCTGGCTCTGTCGACCCAGCCGCTTTGCCTCCCAGAACAACAGAAAAAGAAAACACGGCCTGATGCTGGGAAGAGCAGCAATGAGGGGTCTTGCCAGGTACATCATGGGTGACAAGCAGGACTGTTAAAGAGTTCCCAGGTGATTTCACTAGCAGTTTCAGGAGCAGGAGCACCTTTCTGGGAACCCAGCCAGGACAGAAGAGTTTATCACAGGGTACCAGGAATCCTGTGGCCAAGCTCCTAGAATGCCTAGCACTGAGAACCGAAGTAACAAACTGGCTTTCCTCAGGGAGCCACACTGCCTCTCCACCTCTTCTTTAACTTCCCACTTTGTAGCTCCAGGAGCTGGCTGCTGAGGGCAGAGTACAGAAAGGGTTTCTGCTGATACATAACAGCTACCAGTTCTTCCCAGGGCAAAGTTGTGCACCATCTATTGACAGGGCAGCCAGAGAGAGAGAGGATGGGGGCCTCAACACTTTCTGAGCAGAATAAATCTCTCTATTGGCTGAAGACAAAAGGGCCCTACCCAAACTGCAGAGTGGGGGTCCCATGCCCAATCTTCCTACCCCCCTCAGGAAGAGTGAGTTTCCAGAAATCCCTATGACACAAAAATCCGTTTTCTCTGATAATGTCATCCCCTCAAGCCAATAACTTCTGATATTTAAATGCACACAGGACTCCCAGTGTTGGAAACTGTGGTTATAGAGTGGTCAATCATAGGGTGGCCTATGGCCATGTAACATTTCCCACTTCCTCCTTTTCATTAACATCCCCTGAAAGAGGGGCTGTCCAGCACCGAGTCAGGAGACGTGCTTTGTGGCTGCTGATGAAGCATCTTTCCTCTCTGGGCCTCAGGAAATAAAAAGACTGGAAGTAATGATTCCTCAGTCCCCTCTAGGCACAAGGGTGGGTCTGGAACATAGGGAAGGCCTAAAAAGCAAGAAGGAGATAGCTTTGCCACCCCCCCAAAAGCAACCTTGGAAATGAGTAAACATTTAACTCCTGAAAAAGCACTGGCCCTGACGTCCTGACCAGCAGAACAGGGGCACAACTCAAAGGGCCCAGGCTCAGGCCCTATCCTGGTCCTCACATTCTCGCTGGCTCCACCGGGCCCTCTGCTGCCACCCCTGTCTCAGTTTCATGATCTCCTGGCCATACCAATCATGTAGAGTAGAGAAGCAAGAGGTCTCAGGGGACACGGGGCTCTGCCCCCTGCCTAGGAGGAGGGTGGCAGGGCCCTGCAACTCCCGCTCAGCCAAACTCCGCCCTGCTGGCCTGCTGCCCTCTTCTTCAACCAAGCCCACAGGGCTGCAATCCCTGGAGAGAGAGTGGCCATTCCCCAGGCCCGGAGACCAGTGGTCAGGAGCCTGGGCCTTCCAGGATGAGCGGCGATGCAAGGCCAGGCTCCGGCGGGCATCCTGCAACTGGCTCTCCAGCTCTCGGACCACCAGGCGCATGTAGCCAAAACTTGCCCGGGACAGCGCCTTCACCCAGGCCTCCTGGGCAGCCGGCCCATCTGCTGCCAGCAAGTGTGGGCGCACTCCTGGGGCATCAAAGCGGATGGCAAAGGCAAACTCCTCAGGCACAGGGGCTTCAGCCAGCTCCACTGTGCAGCCCTCCAGCACCACCAGGCTCAGTGGGGCCCGGCCCTCACGACTCTCGAAGGAGAACAGCAGGTTGCCCTTGAGGACAAACCAGCACCTTCGACCAGTACCACTTGGGGTGGGTTGGGTCCCTGGGCCACCCCAAGTGCGCAGGAAGCCTGTGTGGTCTGCTGGGGAGTCGCTCAGTGCATAGTGGGCCATACTCCTCTTGTTCAGCTTCATGGCTCCCACAAGAACTGTGAGGAGAAAGAAGAGGCAGCAGATTAGAGGAGGTGGTCCCTGTGACTCCCTGGGGAAGAGCACTGGCTCTGGAGATGACCTGGGCCCCAGTCCCCCTGTTGGAAAATGGAACAATTTGGTCAGGCTCCCCTCGCCTTGGAGCCAGTTCAGGGTGGTTCTGTAAACATTGTGTGTGGGTGGAGTAAGTGCGCCTGCAAGGAGCCGGTTGAGGGTGGTTCCATAAACACTGTGTGTGGGTGGAGTAAGAGCACCTGCAAGGTGGCGCCGCTTTGGCTGGTGTTTTACTGCCTCTGGCGCCCACTCTGCATGGCCATGTTTTTCCAGACCTGCAGCTTCCAAGGACCGTGTGGCCAGTTGCCTAGCTTATAGACCTGCATGAAGGAGTCCAGTGACCCAGCCTGGCATGTGAAGGGTTTGTGACGCAGTCTGTGAATGGGCTTGAGGGGTCTGGGAGCTCCAGACCCAGCCCTAGCTCAACCTTCAGCCCAGTCGGTGCAGGATTACCAGCAGGTAAAAGAGCCACAACAATTAGCATAATTGCCTAGTGTTACAACTGGCGTCATGAACAGGATTAAGAGCTAGACAATGGGCGCTGTGAGGATTCCAGGCCCTAGCCTAGCCAGACACTCCCACTCACTGTATCCCTGAAGCTCTTAGTGTCTTCATTTGTGAAATGGGCTCGTCTTCCCTGCCTTTTCTCTCAAAGAGATATTGTTTTTTTTACTTATTTTTTTTTTTTAATTTTTTTTAAAAAGATGACCAGTAAGGGGATCTTAACCCTTGTCTTGGTGTTATCAGCACCACGCTCAGCCAGTGAGCGAACCGGCCATCCCTATATAGGATCTGAACCCGGGGCCTTGGTGTTATCAGCACCACACTCTCCCGAGTGAGCCACGGGTCGGCCTCTCAAAGAGATATTGTAAGGATCATGCAAAAAACTGGATATCAGAGGACTCAGAGAGAAGGATAATGTGATTGCATCGGACCAGGAGGTATGGCAGGATGACGTGGCTTTTTAAAATCCAAAGAAACTGGCCCAAGCTGGGCTGAAACGGATCCCAAACCCACAGATATGTGGTGCGGTCCACGCCATGGCGGGGTCTTGAAAAGAATAGCTTGGGCTGCCCTTTCCGAGCTGGCAAGGCCCCGGAAGGAGAGCTGCTGGCAGGGCCACGGCTACCAGCACTTGCTTTCACTGTAAAGATCTCGGCCTCGGCATAGTGGTGCTGCCTTTGCTTTCTCTGTTGATGTTTTGGTCAGTGTGGCAGTTTTCTGAGTTTTCAAAAAATGCAAAAAATGACACACAAACAGTTGTTGTCATAAAATTAGATTATCCCACAAAAGATCCGGGAAGACTGAACAATTCCAAAGTGTCCCTTTTGAGTCAATTTATTACACCAACGGATGTTTTCAAAACACCTTATGAGTAGCCATGAGCAATTGTTTTTACCGAAGAAATTAATAAACAATAGAAATCCCCATCCTCTTCTCACCATCTGGGTAAATGGTTATATGGATTATAAAATGGGGTAAGGAAAAATTTGGTACCCTCCTAGGGGATGTCCTAAATATGACTTAAGTTGGCAAACGTCATTTACAGGGGATTATATTAATGGTAAGAGAATGGTTGGAATTAAAGGAAAAAGATACTATAAAAAGAATTAAGTTTCTGAGAAAGAATGCGTAGAAACCCTGTTACTCATTGGTGTCCTAAGTTAAATAAAAACATCTTAGTAAGATATTGGGACAAAAACATATGATGCACAACTTTCCCTCCTAAAAATAAAGATTATAGATGGAATTTAGAATGCACCTGGTTTTGTGAGGGATGGTGCTGTGCACTTTGACACTTTACATTGGGCCACACAGCCGCTATATTAAGTACATGCATGATAAAGCTGTTCAAATATCCTTTATTCCTTTTCCAAATGAACAATAGGTTCTTGCCTATAGAAATATGAGAATCATTAAATCAAAGTTAAAAAATATATAAAGTTTGTTTAACACTTTGAAACCACAATCGCTGCCGTCTCAATTTTGAGTCAGACATATAATTTATGCTTGCTGGTAGTAATAAGTTTAAGGTTAATACGAGGGCAAGAAGAAGAGAAACACAATGGTGAAAAACGTCAAGAACAGCGAGTCACAGACTAATCGACCACAACAGATATAATCACCAGAAAGAATTGGCTGACCACCGAGTTTTATTTAACTTTGTAGATTATTAATTTTATGAGAACTGATGTAATTTTAAGAAAAGTTTCCTTTTGACTATTGGTTTAATAATTCTAAAGGTTTATGTAGATAAAATGCCCATGTTAACCCCCCCGTGTTGTGTAACAAATAAAAATGCTGTTTTCAGTCTGAAGGCTGCTTCAGCTGCTTTAGCTGCTTTGGCTGCGACAGTGGTGACAGCCCACAGGGTGAGAACGTGCTTCAGAGGAACCGAGGTCTCTGCCTGTGTGTGTTATTTTCGCCGCCTTTCCATCCCTCTTTCAAAGACCCACAACTCGACTGGAGCTGGTCTCCGGCAGATGTGCTTATACCATCCCCTAATCCGGGGCCCCTCAGCTTTAATTCTGAGGCCAAACCTCCAGCATTTCCGTGACCCTCCTGGGTCTCTACTGGCCTCTCATTTGTGTACTGCACAGTGTCCTTTAGTAAGAACATGCAGCCTTCAGGGCCAGACGGGGTCAGGGCAGGGCTCTTTTTTGGGTACGGCTGAGAAGAACCAACCACAAGCATTGAATGTTAGTGTCCCAAGGATCATCATAAATGATGATCCAACTGTCCTCCTGACTCATGGAAAACTAAGGTCCAGAGCAGTGAAGTGAAAACTGCCCAAGGTCAGATGGCCAGTGAGAAGCAGAACTTGGTCTCCCAATTCCCTAACACCTTCTGGGGGGGGGTCTTTGCCGTGACTCACTTACCAGCAGAGCTCACTGGGGGAGAGCAGGGGATGCCTGTCTGGCCAAGCAGCTCAGCACTTTGACAGCGTAGTTCCCAGGGAGCCTGCAAAACAAAACCCAGTCAACCCATCCTAAAGGATGAGAACTCCTACTCTGCTTTGGGGGCCCAGTCAAACCACCACCTCCACCAGGAAGCCTTCCGTGACCTTTGATAGTGCCCCCACCTGTGAGAAACTTAAGGGACTGGATCCCATCGTTTTGACCTTCACTCTTCAGACCTCAGCTCCCTGCTCCCTGAGGCTGGGTGAGAACTAAGTGCCCTCATAGCTTCCTGCTTATCCCTTCTAGCACTTGTCACAGTTTATTTGTGGGTTTAATTTAAATCACCTAAACAGAGAGGCCTTCCCTAATCACCATATCTAAGGTGGCCTGATCAAAGGTCACTTGACCAGCAGTCCCCTCGCTTCTGGTTCTGTTTCCTTCACCCCACAAGGATCACATCTGTGTTTACAGCGCTGTTCCCAACCCTAGAATGTCTAGCGCAGGACTCAATTTGGCTCCTGGCATCACCTCCAATTTCCAGTCCTCAGGAAGTTTTTGTTGAATTAATGGGAGTATATCAGTGGACAAAACAAAGTCCCCTCCCCTCCTGCCAACACTGTAGCGGGAGAGACACAATGGAAGCAAACCAACAAACAAAAATGATAATTAATGAAATCATGAATAACATAAGGACCGGTAATGATCAGGGCTGCGGAGAGAAACAAGCAGGGCCCCGGGATGCGGTAAGGGCCGTTCTAATCCGGGTGGCCCGGAAAGGGCAGGAGGCGATCACAGAAGTTCGCCGGAGGCCTGGCCTCACCGCCAGTGCCGGGCCCAGCCGTGCGCCCGGGGCAGGGCGCTCCGTCCTCTCCGCCGCTAGGGGCGCGAGGCTCGGACGGCACAGCCGGCCTCCCGCCGGGGCTCCGCGTCTTCCCGGGGCGGGTTGAGGACGTGGCCATCGCCATGGGCCTCGGCCGGGCTGTCGCCCTGAGACAAGGTCGCCTCAGCCGGGATCTCTCCGGCGCGCGCCGCCTGGGTTTCTCCGTCCGCGCTGCGGGGCTGTTCCCGCCACGTCGCCGCGGCCACGCCTCCCCGGGGCCGCCTCCCCGCGCCGGGGGACCCGCTCTCACCTCCCGCCGCCGAGCGCGCAGAAGCACCGGAGGGCGGCCCGCGGGGTGAGCTGCGGCCGCGCCCCGGGGCGATCGCGGCTGGGACCCCGCGCCTCCGCCCGGGCCGCGAACGTGGCCGCGGGAGCCGGGAGACCCCACCCGGAATGCTCGGGTTACCGCCCCTGTCCCGCCCCGCCCAGTACGCGCCAAGCCTCGACGTCCGCGAAGCCGCCTCTGGATCCGGCCGGGAGGGAAACTGAGGCCCGAGTGGGGGAGACCTGCGTAAGCCACGGAGTCAGGCTGTCTGCGGACCCAGACCACCGCCTGGAGTTCTCTTTGTCCCCTAGTCCCCCTCTCCCTGCCCAGCCCACTTCTCCCGCAGAGCCAAGTCCCCAAGCCTGGCCCGCCTCGCCCCGGAGCCTCCTAAGGGCGGGCTCCTATGCAGCCCGAGAGGCCCGACCGAGCTTCCCTGGCCACCCGACAGGGCCCCTGGGGTCAGCCAGATCTCTGCCTCTGGGATTACCCGTCTCTGTCTCTACACCTGCCCCTGCCGTCGGCCTGCAACCGGTGTCTGTTCACGGCTAGGCCTGCACTGAGCGTTGCGGGAATGCACAACCGAACTGAACGCAGGAGCCTGGACTTTCCCAAAGGCCCTGGAAGCCCAGCATCGGCCTGTGAACTCACCGATTCCACCTCAGAGCCTTTGTCCTTGTGCTTCCTGCAGCCTAGAAGCTCTTCCTTCTCACCCCCACACCCCGGCTCTACTCCTCAGGGCTCCTTTACATCACTTGGGTTGCAGCTCAGATGTCCCCTCACTGCCCATGTGATGTAAAGTTGCCCACCCTGAAGCCTCTATCACATCACTGGCTGTATTTCATTACAGGACTAAGCACTATAAAAACTGCCCTACACCCATGCCTTTATGTCCTGGTTATTATCTGCCTCCCCCACTACATTTTGTTCAGTTCCTAGTATAAACCATCATAAATGTGTTAGACCGTAATCAGCAGTGTGGAAAAAACTGAGCAGGGTAAGGGCAATTGGGAACTGTGAACGTGGGGAGGTTGCAGTTTTAAGAACGGTCAGGGTGGATCTCATCGAGAAGGTGACATTTAACTTGAAGGACGTGAGGGATCCAGTCCTACCAATATCTGCAGAAAGAGCACTGCAGTTAAGACAGAACAGCTAGTACAATGGCCCTGAGACCTGCTGTGTTTGAGAAACTGCTAGGAGGCCAGTATGGCTGAGAGGCCATGAGGAGAGGAGAGTGTAGGTGACAGGGGCAGATGTGGGGTGGGGCTCTGTAAATGTGTGAGGGCCGTTACTCTAGAAAGATGAGCAGCCATCACAGGGTTCTGAGTGGGCTGAGTGATGTTTTCAAGGATTTTTCTGGCTGCTGTGAAGAAAATAAATATGTGAGAGCAGGAGACCAGTGAGGAGGCTGCTGCAAGATGTGACGAGGGTGACGAGAGCGGTGAGAGGTGTCCAGATTCCGGGTTGGATTCTGGAGGTCGAGAGTGCAGCATTTGCTGAGGGATTCCATGTGGGGGGCGTGAGTAAGAGGAGGCGAGGACTTCTCCAAGGTTTTGGCTAGAGCACTGGAGGGAGAGTTGCTCTTACCTGAGATGTGGAAGGTGACAGGTGTGCCACTTGGGGCCCGTTCTGTTTGAGATGTCCAGTGGCCATCCAAGTGACGGTGCCCAGAATAAAGTGTTTGGCACCTAGTGGTTGCTCAATAAATACTTGAATGCATGAGAGAAGGAACCTGCAGAAAGCCGGGGTGAGCAGACCCTGAGTGTGCAGTGGGAGAGGAGAGACTCCGGCTTTTGCAAGAGCCGTGTCCTCAGCCTGCTTTCTCTCTCCCACTCATTCTTCCGTAGTGACTATTCATCTTCCACTGCCTGATTTTTGTTTGCCCGTTTGCTTTTGTTTGATTTGTTTGTTGTTGCTTTGCGTTGCTTCACCCCCCACAGATTTGTCACCCCACTTCCCCTGGATGATGGAGACGCACACAAAGGATTACTCAAAGCCCATCTCTTACGAGCATTGAGAGGCCCCAAAGTGGTTAACTTCCCTTGGGAATGCTTCAGTGAGAGGCATTCCTTCCTTGGGAAATTAACGCCAAATTGGGGTTCTCTTCCTACATTTATTTTCCAGACAAGGAAGGTACAGGAAGAGAACAAAGGTGGGGTTATATATATATAGGCTGGTAACTTTCAGTGAAACAAGCCAGATGACATTCCAGTAAGGCCATCAACAAAAGCTTTAATCTTCACAAACATTCCTTCTGACAACAATTTATCTGTATCTTTACATAACAATCAGTAACTAGTCTGTCTTTGAGCCAGCAACCTGCTGTGCCACAAATCTTTATCTTACACCAGAGACTTATAGCCTGAGGAAAATTTCCTGTCCTTGCAAGGTCAATATTTGAAACTGCAAGGCTTTGGAAAACCAGGCCCTGTGAAGTACATATGCTTTTTAGTATATTCCAGTTTGTTGTTTTCTTTTGGCAGCGGCCGGTACAAGGATGGGGCCCTGGACTTGGCTGTTCTCGGCACCAGCTCTCACCAACTGAAACCGGCCTGCAGCGACCGCCACCTCTGAACGGGCTGTCCCTCAGGTACCCTCTCCCCTCGTCTTCCCACAGCCCTCAGCAGGTGCTCACTGCAGAGCTATTCACTGAGCACCCACAGTCTCCCGCGGGCCACCCTCGCCCCCACAGCCCCCGCAGAAGGGAAGGGACCAGCCTTGCCGGGAGCCAGGCCACTCGGGACACCCCGGCCCTAATATGGGGAACGCGCAGGGCTGGGGCTCAAAGGGGCGGGGCTCAGGGGAGGGGCGTCGGAAGCGTGCGCTCGTAGGGGCGGGCCCGGCGTTGCTAGGGGATTCTGATAGGCTGCGCCGGGAAGGCTTGTGGCCGCCAGGCCCCGCCCCCGCTGGGATGTGGGAGGCGGATCAAGTCGCCCAAGCGGCCGCCCCGGACGCAGAAGCGGGGTTCGGGGCTGAGCGCGTCTGCGGGGTGAGTGCGGCTGGTGGGGACTCGGCGGGGAAGGTCCCGGCGTCGGGCAGCTGGGCTGCAGTCCTTGGGGACTGGAGGCGGGAACGCGGACCCTGGGGCGAGTCCGGAGCCCGGTCCCGGCCCTGCGCCTCCCTTCTTCCTGGGCGTCCGAGCGCCGGTCGCTGCGTCCTTGTGGCGGAGGGTCGTCCTTAGGCGTTCGGGGCTCCCAGCACTGCAGAGGGCGTGAGAACACACCCTAGGGCGTCCCCGAACGTCCAAGACACTAGGCTCAGCGTTTCTGAAGGAAGAACGCAGGCTCCAGGAAGTGATGGATGGGGTGGGGGGAGTGAGGGCGACTTGGGGACCCAGCGTGGGACCCACGCCCAAGTGTAAGGGCGGTCCGGGCAGTCGTGAGTCCAGTGCTTTTCTAACGTTTCTTCTTCGCTTCCAAAGCTGATAAAAGCAGAGCAGATCCGGTCAGTTCCCGAGACGCTGAGTCCAGAGCAATGTTGCTGAAGACAGGTACCTACACGGACGGGCCGGGGTGACTGTGGGAGGGGACGGGTGAGGGTCCTCGGTGTCTGTCCGTTCTTCCCCGATGTGGGTTTGTGGGGAGACGTGTTCCTCTCTCGTGTTCTTGGAGCTGGGCCGGGAAAGGAGGAGGAAATGCTCCCCACCTAGGAATCAGTTCCCCTCCAACGAGGCTTCTTCCTTTCTCACTGCCTCTCCCCCCACGTTCAGAGGCCCTGTCTTATGTGACATCAGCATGTGCTGAGAACGGCCGGCCGGTAAAGTCGATGCAGAAACTCTGTCTTACAAATAAGGGAACTGAGGCCCAAGAGGGAAAGGGCTCACGTAGGCTGGCTGGGTGTAGGTCTAACCTGGATGACCTTTTAAATCCTTCTGAGGCTTCTTGGGGGTGTGTGGGGGACAGCAAAGAGGCCTGGACTGGGGCGCAGGAGACCTGGAGTCTGGCCACAATGTACTGTCATGTTCTGTGTATGGGGTGGGAGGACTGGTCAGGGGTACAGGAAGGACGTCATTTGAGGTGTTAATTCTGCTAATTCCAGCACTACTCTGCCTTGTCAAAAGCAAGTGGGGAGCCAGGCCTCAAATACATTGTGTCGCCCCAGGCACCATCCTCCCACTTGATGCACTGCAGGAGCCAGCCTTGCAGGAAGATCCAGTTCTTCCCCAAGCCCCTGTTCCCCTAATGTTTAGGCAGGCAGCCTCTACAGGGCTGAGGAATATGTGGATGGGGTGGGATGAGGGCCAGTGCTGCAGGAGCCACTCACAGTCACCCCCTCTCCCAGTGCTCTTGCTAACCCTGGTGGCCCAGGTGCTGGTGCTGGAGAATGGGCTCCTGCGGACGCCACCCATGGGCTGGCTGGCCTGGGAACGCTTCCGCTGCAACACTAACTGTAAAGTGGATCCAAAGAACTGCATCAGGTGAGTAAGGCCCACACCCACCTGACAAGCCTTGCCCAGGGCTCTGCAGAGTGGAGGCAGGGAGTGGAGGGTCAGCTAGAAAAGAGGGCAAGGACAAAACCCCCTATCCCAGAGAGACTGCAGCCAGAAGTAACTTTTGGGGTATCTGACACCTAACCTCGTGACCTGTCTGGGGCCTCTAAGGGGACTGTCAGACCTGTGGGAGAGGGAGGGACCTTGGGGTTGACCCAGGATTTGAGATAATCAAAGGGAGGTAGCTGTTAAAATGCCAGGCCCAGGCCAGACCCCACATGTTTCCCCCGGCCCAGTGCTGCCCCTCGCCCTGGGTCCCAGACCATTCATTTCACCCACCTTGCTTATGGCTCATGACACAATCCTTGGTGGTCATTTATACTTGTTACCTGGCTTAGTCCTCAGCTGACAGCATGGTTGTGGTTTTTATAGGTTAAATTCACTTTCAGAGCTGTGGAAGGGGTGTGGATGAGGGCCAGACTGGGCCATTAAGCTGTCCCATTTCCCTGCCCCTCACTAGTGAGCGGCTCTTCATGGAGATGGCTGACCGGATGGCACAGGATGGATGGCGGGATGCAGGCTACACATACGTCAACATCGATGACTGCTGGATTGGTGGACGTGATGACAAAGGCCACCTGGTGCCAGATCCCAAGCGCTTCCCCCACGGCATTGCCTTCTTGGCTGACTATGTGAGCCCCACCCCAGCCCAGCGCAGACTGAGGCCTCGGCCACTGCTGTTGTGCTGCCCTGCTTAGGGCTCATTTACACAATTCCTGCTTGAGAACTACCAGACTGATGGGGGAAACAGACAGATGAGCACCTATGTTTGGTCTGTGGTGGTGGGTGAGAGCCAGAAAGGGCATCTTATTCAGCCCTGGGATTCCAGGAAGGTTCCCTGGAGGAGGCAATTCTTGAGCTGATCCCAGAGAGATGGCATTCGAGGCGTCATGGCAGAAGCAAAAGCGTACAGGAAGTAACAGCCCATGGGAGGGGTGCGTGTTAGAGGGTGGGGTGGGCTGCAGCAGGTAGAGGCCAGGCCAGCAAGCTGGGACCCTCCTTTGGTCAGTGGGAGCCACTGAAGGTGCCTGTGAGGAGCCTCACTGAAGGTCACGCATGAGCCCACTGTGTCCTCAACCCCCTACAGGTTCACTCCCTGGGCCTGAAGCTGGGCATCTACCAAGACATGGGCAGGTTCACCTGCAGGGGTTACCCAGGCACCACACTGGACAAGGTGGTCCAGGATGCGCAAACCTTCGCCGAGTGGAAGGTGGACATGCTGAAGCTGGACGGCTGCTTCTCCACGCCCAAGCACCGGGCGGAGGGTGAGCAGCACAGCTGGCTGGGGCCGAAAGGTGGTCAGAGAGGGGTGGTTGTGGGAGGCCCACCAGTGCCCATCTGGCTGAATATGGTCTGTCTGTGTGGTATGGCTCCTAGGGGTGGTGTGTCCCAATTCCCCTCATCCAGGGGCTGGGGGGATCATGGCTCCCAGGCTCCCTGGAGTTGGGGTGGCACCATGGCCCACCCAGGAAGTGTCTGAGGTTCTGGGTACAAGGGGAGGCACCTCCTCTTTAGAGCATCAGTTTCCTCACATTTGGTGGGAAAAGATTTGGGCTGAGGACACAGACTGCCTCTTGTGCCTCCTTTGTCCTGAAACAAAGCTTGGGCTTACTCCAGGGTACCCCAAGATGTCTGCTGCTCTCAATGCCACAGGCCGCCCCATTGTCTTCTCCTGCAGCTGGCCAGCCTTTGAAGGGGGCCTCCCCCCAAGGGTAAGCCCTTCTGTGCACCTGCCTGACAGTGCTGCCCACATCCAGGCCTTCTTGCCCCCTGTCCAAGCCTCAGGGAGGGACCCCCACAGCCAGAGCTTCTCTCACTACAGCTGCCCACAGGATGATTTGTAGGTGTCTAGAGAGAGTGTCATAAGTACCCCAAAGGGGGAGAGGTGCTCAGCCAGCCCAGGGTCTTACAGAAGGAGGCCCTCGTCAGCGGGCTGAAGGGTTGGCACCAAGGCAGGAGAGCCACAGCCACACGTGCCAGCACACAGTGCCCAGCAAGCAGTCAGAAGCCTGAGTTGTGCTGAGAGCGAGCTAGGAGATCGAGGAGGCTGGTGAGGCCAGGCAGGTGAGGCCGAGCCTGTGAGCACCTCGCTAGGGCCCCTCAGCACGTTTGACACGAGAAATGTTGGGCTCAGACCAACAGACCTGAGGGAGTAGGTTGGCAGATGGTGATAGTCTCAGTGAGAGAACATGGGGACTGGGTGTTCGGTGGGGAGGATTGTGGGTACACCGTGCTGGGCCCACACCCTGGGCTTGACCCCAGCTGGCATGAGAGGGCAGGGTAGGCTCCTGGCACCAGCATGCACGGAGGGGAGGCCCAGGCAGTCCCAGAGCAGGGCCACCCTGTCAGAGGCCTTCCTTGTCTCGAACAAGCTGGGGCCTGTTCTCTTGCCCTTTCCCCACCCTCTGTCTCCTGCTGAGCCTCCCCAGCCCCTGTGGGGGCCTCTGAGCAACAGGGTATGACTCTGGTGCTGACTCTGCCTTCCCCAATACCCAGGTGAACTATACTCTGCTGGCAAATATCTGCAACCTCTGGCGCAACTACTTCGACATCCGGGACTACTGGTGGAGCGTGCTCTCCATACTGGATTGGTATGTGAACCACCAGGACATACTGCAGGAAGTGGCCGGACCTGGGCACTGGAACGACCCAGACGTGGTACTAGCATGGAGGGGGATGTCCCTAGGCCCTGCTTCCACTGCCCTGTGCTCTCTTCCTCCCTGGATGGTCACTGCCAGGATCTAGGTTAGCGTTTCTGAAATGTGTCCCTGAACTGTCATTAGACTCCCCTTGGAAGCTCATTTACAATTCTGTTTCCAGGTCTCCACCCCCGATCTTTTGAACGAGAATGTTCAGGGGAAGGACCTGGGAATGCCAATTGTTAACCATCTCCCCAGGCAGCTCTAATGTGTTTTAAAGCTTGAGCACTTGGTCTGTAGTGGTACCCCATGATATGTTATTCCTCTGCAGCGGGAAGATCATGACTTCAAGCTCCCTTGACATTCCCAGTGCCTGGACCGCCCTCTTCTATCTGCCTCTGACTCCTCTTTCAATGCCCTGTACCCTGCTGTCCTGCCCACCCAGCCCTGCCCCACCCACCACAGGCACAGCTGGCCCCAGTCCTGCTTCTAGCCCTTTGGTCCTATGTCAGTCATAGCCCTGGGGACATTTTTTTTTTTGCACTTTATCTTATAGTTTTATAGCTGTATGTCCATAAGAATTTACGAGTACCAGTGATAATCGTAATAACTGCCAAACAGTATGCCACGTGGAGAAGGCAGACTGGAGGAGCAGAAATTGGCCTATTTTGGAGTTCTAGCTCCAGCTCTGCCACTTACCTTGGGCAAGTTACTTCAGTTTTTCTACGCCTCAGTTTTGTCAGTTACAAAATGAGAATAATAATAGCAGCTGCTTTATATAGGGCTGTTTTGAGGCTTCAATAAAATAACTCTTGAAGATGCGCGGCAGAGTAGCTGACACAAACACAGTGCTTAGTTAAATTATCACTAAGTACGTAAGCATGTTGCATTAGCAATAATTGTGGTGTCCTGACTGGATTGGTTGTCCTGGGGTCAGGAGGTCCCCTTCATTCAGCTGTGACTAGGGCCAGTGGCAGGCGGGTCTGGTTTCCTACCACAGCCACCCTGGCCATATTTCTTAACTCGCATGTCCCAGCTTATAAATTTTTTGGCAACAGGATCCCATTTGGTCATCTTAAAGACCTGCGATGCAGCCAGAGCATGTTATCACCCCTGTGTTCTTGATGGGAAATAGTAGCTGATGGTCAGTTGGACAGTGACTTGACTCATCCCAAGGCCACACGGCTAGGGAATGCTGTTCGCGGAACCAGGCCCCCACACGTGGCTGTCCTTCCCCAAGCCCTGTTTGCTCTTGCTTCAGCTACAAGTCTGGGGTTGGCCTCAGGGAGGTGGGCAGAGCTGACAGCTTCTCTCCTCTGTCCCCAGCTCCTCATTGGGAACTTTGGCCTCAGCCATGAGCAATCCCAGGCCCAGATGGCCCTGTGGACAGTGCTGGCGGCCCCGCTCTTCATGTCCACAGACCTGCGTACCATCTCCGCCCAGAACGTGGACATTCTGCAGAATCCACTCATGATCAAGATCCACCAGGATCCCTTAGGCATCCAGGGACGCAGGATTCTCAAGGTACTGGGGTGTTGGGGGAGGAGAGGGAAGAGCTGAGGACCTGGGCCCTCCTGAGAGCAAGGCTGCCAGCCTGGAGATCAGCTGAAATTTGCCCAGCCCCCTCCAGGACCACAGGCCTCCCCATCCTAGTTGCATGCAGTTGAGGACACTGCTGGGAGTGGCTCCAGCTGACCTCCTCTTGCCTGGGGGAGAGCAGGGCCAGAGCAAGACAGCTCCTGGGAGTCAGGGACGGGAGGTGTCACCACACAAGTGCACATGGGAGCGGTGAGGCACAGGCTTCTGCACACACCTGTGATGTCCTGCAGAGGACTAGGGCTTCCCTCCAGAGTTTAAGGAGTTGTTTTAGCCAAGGAATACTACTAGTATTGATACTAGCGTCTACTATGTATTGAGAACCTACTATGTGCTGGGCATTCTAGATACATTTTCTCAGCAAAGTAGACACTCTTCCTGTTTTACAAGTGAGGAAACTGAAACTTTGAGAATCTAAGTAACTTTACCCCAAGGCTACACAACTGGTACAAACAAGATTTGACTCCAGTAGTATCACCCCAAAGCCTTTGCTCTTTACACGAATTCCTTACTCTCTAGAAAAATAAATCTGTAGAACTATAGGGCCAGCCTCTGGCTCACTCTGGAGAGTGCGGTGCTGATAACACCAAGGCCACGGGTTCGGATCCCATACAAGGATGGCAGGTTGGCTCAATGGGTGAGCGTGGTGCTGACAACAGCACGTCACGGGTTAAAATCCCCTTACCGGTCATCTTTAAAAAATAAATATATAAATAAAAGAACTACAGAAGGCACCTGTAGAACTGGTACAGAGGAGGGAACTAGTCCGTGCCAGAGGAGCTGATGGTGGAGCCAGGCCCAGAGAACCTTCTGGAGGATGGGGAAGGATGGAGGACGATGGGGGTTCACCCTCAAGGCCGGCTCCAGTGTGTGCCGTCCAGGAGCAGAGTTCATTGCTCCCACCGGACAGTGCCCTGCCTCCCAGAGCGGCAGCCGCGGCAGCCAGCGGTCACTGGCACGCTGTCCTGTCACGCCTCCACTGTGTCTGTGTCCATCCCTCCCGTCATCCCGTGAGCTTCTGGGGCAGCACCTCACACACATCTGTCTCTGTGTCCTAGCATGAGGCCGGGCCCTGAGTAGGTGTCAGGAGCACCTGCCAAGTCGGGGAGGAAGGGGGGACGCAGGGTTAGCTGAGCTGGGGCGCCGGAGGGCTGTGGTACCCCCACCAAGCCTCTGCGTGACACGGAACTGTAGGCTAGGGGGACCCAGAGCTCAAGCGAGGGCCAGGAAGGGGACTTCGGAGACTGTCTGAGTAGGGACCCCAGCCAGTAGCCCCCTTCTGTGCCCAGGAAAGATCCCGCATTGAGGTGTACCTGCGGCCCCTGTCCAATAAGGCCAGCGCCGTCGTCTTCTTCAGCCGCAGGATAGACATGCCTTATCGCTACCACACGTCCCTCGCCAGGCTGAACTTCAGCGGCTCCACAACGTACGAGGTGAGGCCCTGCTGCCTGCAGCCCAGGGCGCGCTTCGGGCTTCAGGCTTCCCTCGGAGGGCATTGCTGGGGGTGGTCCTGGCTCCCGCACAGCTCTCCTGAGTCTTGTGCTCTGGGCCCTGTAGCAGGTGCCTGTGGGGCAGCCGCAGGCAATGGCGGCGGGGGTGCAGCCGTTCTCTGCACTGGTGTGTTCAAGCTGTGCAAACAGAACTAACAGGACTCCCATTAACCTCTAAGGCCGTACTCCGCCCCCTCACTGCTCAGCCCTTGCTGGCATGTTCCTGAAGGTTTTCCGAGGGCTGGGGCTTTCTCCACTGCCTGTGCTTAGAGAAGAGATAGGAGATTCGGGCTTCCACTTCTGCAGCGCATGCTGGAGGCCCAGCACAGACGGGCCGTATCAGTCCATTTCTGTAGCTTATGACAAAATACACAGAACTGGGTATTTTATAAAGAACATGAAATTTATTGCCTATCGTTTCTGAGGCTGGAAAGTCAAAAGTCCACGCAACACGTATGGTGAAGGCGTTCTTTGGTGGTGGCTTCAGTGACGGCAGAGTGTCACACTGGAGAAATGGTGGCGCCGAGAGAGCCACACAGACTGTCCTCTCCTATTAAAGCCCTCAGAACCATGCCCCTGACCATTTTTAATCCATTCACTACTGCACGGTCCTACCATCCAGTCACCTCTTCAAGGCTCCACCTTTTACCATAATAGGATTTCCCACCTGTTAACAGTCACAGTGGGGGCCACGTTTCTAATTCATAAAACTTGAGGGATACAGTTCAAACTTCAGTGAGTTTTGGAGGGACATCATTCAGTCCACTAGACAGGCCAAGTCCAGACTTCTACGTCCTTTGAGAGGTCTCTGTGCAGCCATTCTCATGGTGGCATCGGTGCCGTCCCTCCCTACTGCAGGCCCAGAACGTCTTCTCGGGTGATGTCATCAGTGGCCTCCAGAATGACACCAACTTCACAGTGACCATCAACCCTTCGGGGGTAGTGATGTGGTACCTGTATCCCATTAAGAACCTGGATATGTCCCAGCAGTGAGGAGCTGGGACACGTGACAGGCTGTGGCAGTACCACTGAGCCCATACCATGGAGCCTTGGCATGCTGAGGGCACATAGACAAGGTTCTTTATTCCCCAGGCCCACTTGGTGACCTGACCCCGTCATATCCAAAATGCAGTCTCAGGGCCAGGTTCTGTGGCCTTCCCTCTTGGAACCTTCTCTTGGGCAATTTCCTGTGGCTTTCCTGGCCTCTCCCTCAGCTGCATGGCCCCACAGATGTTGCCGAACAACTCAGCCGGCCTCCTGAGCCCCGCACAGGCAGGGGTGCTGATGCCCATCAGGACCCTAGTCTCTGACCTGTTGTTGACTCTGAAATCAGGATTTGGAATTTTTATAATTAGGAGTAGAGATCTCACTTCTTGCCGGGAACTCTAAAGAATCTTGTGATTGGCTTTCCTACCTGGAGAAGGTCTTTCAGGCTGATTCCACCTGGGAGTGAGGGTCAAAAAGGAGACTGTGGCTCCCTCAGGTCATCAATAAAGCTGTCTTTCTGTCAAGTAGTTGTCATATGGACCTGGGGCCATGGGCACCTTCAGTTAGGGACTCTGGTGGCACTACACGGGGTCCTGGTCTCAAATATTTCTCACCTCACATGGAAGATGTGTGGCATCTTCTGGACCTTCATTTTCCAAAGTGACCTGCAGATGGTACTTGCCAGAAATGCAGATTTGCCTCACACCAGGGAGTCTTTCCTGCTCTGCCGGACACGGTGGTGGTGGTGGTTGATGGTGACAACACAATGAGGCACAGTAGCGATGTTCCCAGGCCCTACAGCTTGTTCTCTGTCCAGCAGTGCTCCCCGTCCCCAGCACCTCAGCCTGCTGTCCTCTCTGATGGCTCCACCCTCACTTCTATCTCTTTATTATTTCTCTCCAAACCTGGCTGCAGAGGAAGTTCAGATTCCCCAACTTTGTCCACATACAAGTCCGGGGGTTCTTTGTGTCCTAAAGTCTACTTCCCGTTCATCCTCCTAAGGAATGGGGTAGCTGTCAGGTTAAAAGAATGGCTGGTTCTCGACTGCCTCTCTTTGGTTCCGGTTTCCCAAGCCCTCCTATAGCTAAGACCACAGGGCACCTGTCTTCCCTGGTGGCTTTGTTTCCCATTTGGAAACCTGGTTGCAGAGCAGGCTACCTAGGTCCTCCTTGGGCCCTGAATGGGGGAGCACCCAGTGCCCAGGCCTTGAACTGTCCCACCCTATGGGATCTTCTGGGAGGATCTCCCACACTCCTTCCCTGAGGGTTTTGAGGTCCTTGTATTCGGAGTATTTTGTAAAGAACTTATAGCGCACGTTATAATGTCATTGAAGAACACTGTAGGGCCGGCCCGTGGCTCACTTGAGAGTGTGGTGCTGATAACACCAAGGCCACGGGTTCAGATCCCTTCATAGGGATGGCCCGTTAGCTCACTTGGGAGAGTGTATTGCTGACAACACCAAGTCAAGGGTTAAGATCCCCTTACTGGTCATCTTTAGTGAAAAAAGAACAGATTAGTGTAGCTTTGCTGATTAAGTCTAGAGTCACCAGAGAAAGCTCCTTTTGACATGTTGATATCTTGAGGCTATAGAGTCACTCAGGAGGAGAGAGGCCTACCTCATCCCAGGCCTCTGCCCTTGAAGGCCTGTCACCTTGTGCCTGGCTCCAGCTTTGGGTCTTGATCATGGCGCTGTTCAAGCCAAATGGAATGGTCTGGGCGGTGGGAAGGACATGGTGGAGCCACTAGAGGGGTGAATACCTTCTCTTGCCAGCTTCAGGAAAAAAGTCTTTCCCACCCCGCTGGGATGTAGTGAACCACGGACTTGGGAGTTGGAGGCCAGGGTTGAGCCTGGACTTGACCAGTCCATTACCTTGCCTGTGCGACCTGGAGATGGGTCCATGTCTTGCTGCATAACTTATCCTTTTGTCTCGGGGTGTCCGATTGATGCCATCTCTTCGCCCTTCATTTTCTCAGCACACACTTTATCTTCCAGGACATTGCTGGACTCCCTTCTATCCAAGGCCAGTTGGGAACTCAGTTATTTTTTTCTGATTCAAGGCAGCCTTGTTTGGACCCAAGTCTACCCCTTCCCTTTTTAAACACTTTCGAGTATGGAGGTTTTCAAACACGAAAATAAAATGGTGCAGTGACCCTCCATGTACCCGTCGCCCAGCAACAACCATCAGCTTGTGCCATTATTTCTTCTCTCTTCCCGCACATACTTTTCTGGGGTATGAGCCAGAGTATTTGAAAACAAATCTCAGAAAACCTTAAATACCACTGTGTATCTCTAACGGATAGGGTCTTTAAAAATATATATGACCTTATACAATTTTCCTGTCCAACAAAACAAAATTTCAAAACAATCTAATGACCAGTCTGTGTTCAATTTTTGCCAGTTGCCTCAAAAATATCTTAGTATACTTTGAATCAAGCACAAATCTGAGGCTTTGTTTATTGTTCCTCATTCTTATTTCTTTCTGTTCCTCAGATAGGTTAACTTCAACAGACTTACTTTCAAGTTTCCTGATTCTTTTTCTGGTCAAATCTGCTATTGAATCCCTTTATTGAATTTTTCATCTCAGTTGTACTTTCCAACTCCAGAATTTCTACTTTTTTTTTTTGTTTGTATAATTTTTATTTCTTGTTATTCTCTGCTGATGGGAACATCACTCTTATTCTTTTCTTTAGTTCTTCAGACATAGTTTCAGCAAAAGTGGCCCAGTAAGAACCACCCAAAGTTTGCTCCCTCCATAAGGCAGTGAAAAACCTGCCACATAGTATTAGATTCAACTTTTGAACAACTGTGGAAATCAGCCAAAGGCTTGCACAACCCGGAGAACATTCAGTTGAGAAAAACAGTTGAATTCCAGTAAGAACAGCAAGCTTTGGGGTGTTTTAACTTACACTAGTATCAAATTTTAAGTTAGCCATGTTAAAGATGTTCAAAGAGCTAAAGCAGTGATCAGAAGGAAATTTATAGTCATAGATGACTATATTAAAAAAGAAGAGGAAAAAACCCACAAAATGGGAGAAAATAACTGCAATTCATATATCTGCTAAAGGACATGTATCTGAAATACATAAAGAACTCTCACAACTCAATCATAAAAGACAAATACCCCAATTGAAAAATGGTCAAAGAATCTGAATAGACATTTCTCCAAAGAGAATATGCAAATGGCCTGTAAGCACGTGAAACGATACTCAACAGCAGCAGCCATCGGGGAAACGCAAATCAAAACCACAATGAGAAAGTATTTCACACCCAAAAGGATAGGTAGAATTTAAATTTTAGATAATAAGTGTTGGCAAAGATGTGGAGAAACTGGAAGCCTCCTGCACTGCTGTTGGAAACGTAAAATAGTGCGGCTGCTGTGGAAAATGGTAATTCTTCAAATGATTTAACATCGAGTTATCCTTATGACCCAGAATTCCACTCTTAGAGAAATGAAAACATGTGTCCACACAAACAATTGTACATGAACCTCTTTAACCGCATTATTTGTAAGAGCCAAGAGGTGGAAACAACCCAAATGTCCAACAGATGAATGATTTTAAAAATGTGTTGTATCTGCACAATGGAATATTATTCAGGGATAGAAAGGAGTGAAGGACTGATACGTGCTACAGCGTGGATGAACCTTGAAAACAATGTGCTAAGTGAAAGAAGCCAGACACAAAAGACCACATATGATATGGTTTTGTTCAGATGAAAGTCCAGAAGAGGGAACTCCATAGCGGCAGTGGATTAGTGGTTGCTTAAGGCTGGTTGGGAGGACCAGGGATGGGAGATGACAGCCAAAGGGCTCAAAGTTTTTTTTGAGGTGATGAAAATGTTCTAAATTTGACTGGGGTGATGATTACACATGTCTGTGAATATACTAGAAACCATTGAATTGTACATGTTAAATGGGTGAATTGTATGGTATGTGGAGTATATCTCAATAAGTCTATTTTTAAAAAGGGATCTTGCATTCATGTTCACTGCAGCATTATTTACAATAGCCACGTGGGGGAAGCAACCCAAATGTCTACTGTTGGAGGAATGGATAAAGAAAATGTGTACGCATACAATGGAGTATATTATTCAGCCTTAAAAAAGGAAATAAAGTTACGTGCTACAACATTGATGAACTTGAGGAGACTATGCTCCATGAAATAAGCCAGTTACAGAAAGTGTGATTCCACATTGATGAAGTATCTAAAGTAGTCAAACTCTTATAGAAAGAAAATAGAATGGTGGTTTCCAAAGGGCTGGGGGCAGTGAAACCAAAAATTAATTCTTTGAAAAGAATTGACAAAATTGGCAAAACTTTACCTAGACTAACAGAGAGAGGGGAAAGAGAGAGAGAGGGGAGGCTCAAATTACAAAAATGAAAAATAAAAAAGGTGGCATTACTGCTGACATTACAGAAATGAAAAGGATTATGGAAGAATGCTATGAACAATTCTAACAACATAGATAACCTAGATGAAGTAGACAAATTTCTAGAAACATACTACCAAATCTGACTCAAGAAGAAATAGAAAATCTGAATGCACCTATAACAAGTAAAGAAGTTAATTTAGTAATCAAAAAGTTACTACAAAGAAAACTCCAGGGACACATGGCTTCACTGGTGAAACAGATGGCTTTACCCGATGTTTAAAGAATTAACTCAATCTTTCACAAACTGTTCCAAAGAAATAGAAGAGAAGGGAACACTTCCTAATTCATCATATGAGGCCAGGATTGCCCTGATACCAAAATCAAAAAAAGACATCACAAGAAAAGAAAATTGTAGACCAATATTTCCTTTTTTTTTTTTTTTTTTTTTTAAAGATGACCGTAAGGGGATCTTAACCCTTGACTTGATGTTGTCAGCACCACACTCACCCAGTGAGCCAACCGGCCATCCCTATATAGGGATCCGAACCCGTGGCCTTGGTGTTATCAGCACCGCACTCTCCCAAGTGAGCCACGGGTCGGACCCCCAGACCAATATTTCTTATGAATATAGATGCCAAATCCTCAACATAATACTAGCAAATGTAATCCATCATCATACAAAAAAGGATTATGCCCTGTGGTCAGGTGGGATTTATCCCAGGAATTCAAGATTGGTTCAACAAATGAAATCAATGTAATACACCATATTAATAAAATAAAGAAAAACCTACATGATCATTTCAATAGATGCAGAAAAATCATTTGACAAAATTCAACATGTTTTCATGATAAAAATACTCAGCAAACTAGAAATAGAAAGGAATTCCCTCAATCTGGTAAAGGGCATCTATGGAAAATCCACAGCTAATATGATAATTGTGAAGGACTGAAACTTTCTCCCTAAGATGAGGAATAAAACAAAGGTGACTGCTGTCCGCATTCCTGTTCAACATTGTACTGGAGGTTCTAGCCAGGGCCGTTAGAAATAAAAGGCATACTTCATTGGAAAGGAAGAAGTAAAATAGTCTCTGCAAATGACATGATCATATGTATAGAAACCGCTAAAGAATACACACACAAAAAACTGTTAGAGCTAATAAGTGAGGTAGTTCAACAAGATTCCAAAAGATCAAAATACAAAATCAGTTGTACAGTTATGTGTTGCAAAACAATGTTTCAGTCAACAATGAACAGCATATATGATGGTGGTCAGCAATAGAATATACCATATAACCTAGGTGTGTAGTGGGCTATACCATCTAGGTTTATGTAAGTACAGTCTATGGTGTTTGTACAATGACGTAATCACGTAATGATGCATTTCTTAGAATGTAACCCTATTATTAAATGATGCATGACTGTATTTCTATATAGCAATGAATAATCCAGAAAAGAAATTAAAACAATTCCATTAGTAATAAAAAAGAATAAAATACTTAGGAATAAATTAAAGAAATGCAAGACTTGTCTATTGAAAACTACAAAACATTGCTGAAAGAAATTAAAGATCTGAATAAATGGAAAGACATCCCGTAATTCTGGATTGGAAGATTTAATATTGCTAAAAAGGTTTCCCAAATCTAGGGCCGGCCTGTGGCTCACTTGGGAGAGAGTGGTGCTGATAACACCAAGGCCACGGGTTCGGATCCTATATAGGGATGGCCGGTTGGCTCACTTGGGAGAACATGGTGCTGACAACACTGAGTCAGGGGTTAAGATCCTCTTACCGGTCATCTTTTTAAAAAAAATAAAATAAAATAAAAGATAAAGTTTCCCAAATCTACATATTCAATGCAATCCCTGTCAAAATTCCAATGGCCTTTTTACAGAAACGGTCAAGCTGATCGTGAAATTCATATGGAATAGCAAGGGACCCAGAATAGCTGAAACAATCTTGAAAAAGAGGAACAAACTTGGACTACCCACACTTCCAATTTCAAAACCTACCTATCGCAGGGTTCTGAGTGAGCCGAGCGATGTTTTCAAGGATTTCTCTGGCTGCTGTGAAGAAAATAAATATATGTGAGAGCAGGAGACCAGTGAGGAGGCTGCTGCAAGATGTGACGAGGGTGACGAGAGCGGTGAGAGGTGTCCAGATTCCGGGTTGGATTCTGGAGGTCGAGAGTGCAGCATTTGCTGAGGGATTCCATGTGGGGGGCGTGAGTAAGAGGAGGCGAGGACTTCTCCAAGGTTTTGGCTAGAGCACTGGAGGGGAGAGTTGCTCTTACCTGAGATGTGGAAGGTGACAGGTGTGCCACTTGGGGCCTGTTCTGTTTGAGATGTCCAGTGGCCATCCAAGTGACGGTGCCCAGAATAAAGTGTTTGGCACCTAGTGGTTGCTCAATAAATACTTGAATGCATGAGAGAAGGAACCTGCAGAAAGCCTGGGTGAGCAGACCCTGAGTGTGCAGTGGGAGAGGAGAGACTCCGGCTTTTGCAAGAGCCGTGTCCTCAGCCTGCTTTCTCTCTCCCACTCATTCTTCCGTAGTGACTATTCATCTTCCACTGCCTGATTTTTGTTTGCCCGTTTGCTTTTGTTTGATTTGTTTGTTGTTTTGTTTTGGCAGCGGCCGGTACAGGGATGGGGCCCTGGACTTGGCTGTTCTCGGCACCAGCTCTCACCAACTGAAACCGGCCTGCAGCGACCGCCACCTCTGAACGGGCTGTCCCTCAGATACCCTCTCCCCTCGTCTTCCCACAGCCCTCAGCAGGTGCTCACTGCAGAGCTATTCACTGAGCACCCACAGTCTGCCGCGGACCACCCTCGCCCTCATGGCCCCTGCAGAAGGGAAGGGACCAGCCTTGCCGGGAGCCAGGCCACTCGGGACACCCCGGCCCTAATATGGGGAACGCGCAGGGCTGGGGCTCAAAGGGGCGGGGCTCAGGGGAGGGGCGTCGGAAGCGTGCGCTCGTAGGGGCGGGGCCCGGCGTTGCTAGGGGATTCTGATAGGCTGCGCCGGGGGGCCGCCCCCGCTGGGACGTGGGAGGCGGATCAGGTCGCCCCAGCGGCCGCTCCGGACGCAGAAGCGGGGTTCGGGGCTGAGCGCGTCTGCGTGGTGAGTGCGGCTGGTGGGGACTCGGCGGGGAAGGTCCCGGCGTCGGGCAGCTGGGCTGCAGTCCTTGGGGACCGGAGGCGGGAACGCGGACCCTGGGGCGAGTCCGGAGCCCGGTCCCGGCCCTGCGCCTCCCTTCTTCCTGGGCGTCCGAGCGCCGGTGGCTGCGTCCTTGTGGCGGAGGGTCGTCCTTAGACGTTCGGGGCTCCCAGCACTGCAGAGGGCGTGAGAACACACCCTAGGGCGTCCCCGAACGTCCAAGACACTAGGCTCAGCGTTTCTGAAGGAAGAACGCAGGCTCCAGGAAGTGATGGATGGGGTGGGGGGAGTGAGGGCGACTTGGGGACCCAGCGTGGGACCCACGCCCAAGTGTAAGGGCGGTCCGGGCAGTCGTGAGTCCAGTGCTTTTCTAACGTTTCTTCTTCGCTTCCAAAGCTGATAAAAGCAGAGCAGATCCGGTCAGTTCCCGAGACGCAGAGTCCAGAGCAATGTTGCTGAAGACAGGTACCTACACGGACGGGCCGGGGTGACTGTGGGAGGGGACGGGTGAGGGTCCTCGGTGTCTGTCCGTTCTTCCCCGATGTGGGTTTGTGGGGAGACGTGTTCCTCTCTCGTGTTCTTGGAGCTGGGCCGGGAAAGGAGGAGGAAATGCTCCCCACCTAGGAATCAGTTCCCCTCCAATGAGGCTTCTTCCTTTCTCACTGCCTCTCCCCCCACGTTCAGAGGCCCTTTCTTATGTGACATCAGCATGTGCTGAGAACGGCCGGCCGGTAAAGTCGATGCAGAAACTCTGTCTTACAAATAAGGGAACTGAGGCCCAAGAGGGAAAGGGCTCACGTAGGCTGGCTGGGTGTAGGTCTAACCTGGATGACCTTTTAAATCCTTCTGAGGCTTCTTGGGGGTGTGTGGGGGACAGCAAAGAGGCCTGGACTGGGGCGCAGGAGACCTGGAGTCTGGCCACAATGTACTGTCATGTTCTGTGTATGGGGTGGGAGGACTGGTCAGGGGTACAGGAAGGACGTCATTTGAGGTGTTAATTCTGCTAATTCCAGCACTGCTCTGCCTTGTCAAAAGCAAGTGGGGAGCCAGGCCTGAAACACATTGTGTCACCCCAGGCACCATCCTCCCACTTAATGCACTGCAGGAGCCAGCCTTGCAGGAAGATCTGATTCTGCCCCGAGCCCCTGTTCCCCTAATGTTTAGGCAGGCAGCCCCTGCAGGGCTGAGGAATATGTGGATGGGGTGGGATGAGGGCCAGTGCTGCAGGAGCCACTCACAGTCACCCCCTCTCCCAGTGCTCTTGCTAACCCTGGTGGCCCAGGTGCTGGTGCTGGAGAATGGGCTCCTGCGGACGCCACCCATGGGCTGGCTGGCCTGGGAACGCTTCCGCTGCAACACTAACTGTAAAGTGGATCCAAAGAACTGCATCAGGTGAGTAAGGTCCACACCCACCTGACAAGCCTTGCCCAGGGCTCTGCAGAGTGGAGGCAGGGAGTGGAGGGTCAGCTAGAAAAGAGGGTAAGGACAAAACCCCCTATCCCAGAGAGACTACAGCCAGAAGTAACTTTAGGGTATCTGACACCTAACCTCGTGACCTGTCTGGGGCCTCTAAGGGGACTGTCAGACCTGTGGGAGCAGGGACTTTGGGGTTGACCCAGGATCTGAGATAATCAAAGGGAGGTAGCTGTTAAAATGCCAGGCCCAGGCCAGACCCCACGTGTTTCCCCCAGCCCAGTGCTGCCCCTCGCCCTGGGTCCCAGACCATTCATTTCACCCACCTTGCTTATGGCTCATGACACAATCCTTGGTGGTCATTTATACTTGTTACCTGGCTTAGTCCAGAGCTGACAGCATGGTTGTGGTTTTTATAGCTCGGATTCACACTCAGAACTGTGGAAGGGGTGTGGGTGAGGGTGAGGGCCAGACTGGGCCATTAAGCTGTCCCATTCCCCTGCCCCTCACTAGTGAGCGGCTCTTCATGGAGATGGCTGACCGGATGGCACAGGATGGATGGCTGGACGCAGGCTACACATACGTCAACATCGATGACTGCTGGATTGGTGGACGTGATGACAAAGGCCGCCTGGTGCCGGATCCGGAGCGCTTCCCCCACGGCATTGCCTTCTTGGCTGACTATGTGAGCCCCACCCCAGCCCTGCCCCAGCCTGAGGCCTCGGCCACTGCTGTTGTGCTGCCCTACTTAGGGCTCATTTACACAATTCCTGCTTGAGAACTACCAGACTGATGGGGGAAACAGACAGATGAGCACCTATGTTTGGTCTGTGGTGGTGGGTAAGAGCCAGAAAGGGCATCTTATTCAGCCCTGGGATTCCAGGAAGGTTCCCTGGAGGAGGCAATTCTTGAGCTGATCCCAGAGAGATGGCATTCGAGGCGGCATGGCAGAAGCAAAGGCGTACAGGAAGAAACAGCCCATGGGAGGGGTGCGTGTTAGAGGGTGGGGTGGGCTGCAGCAGGTAGAGGCCAGGCCAGCAAACTGGGACCCTCCTTTGGTCAGTGGGAGCCACTGAAGGTGCCTGTGAGGAGCCTCGTTGAGGGTCAGGAGTGAGCCCTCTGTGTCCTCAACCCCCTACAGGTTCACTCCCTGGGCCTGAATCTGGGCATCTACGAAGACATGGGCAATTTCACCTGCATGGGTTACCCAGGCACCACACTGGACAAGGTGGTCCAGGATGCGCAAACCTTCGCCGAGTGGAAGGTGGACATGCTGAAGCTGGACGGCTGCTTTTCCACCCCTGAGGAGCGGGCGGAGGGTGAGCAGCACAGCTGGCTGGGGCCAAAAGGTAGCCAGAGAAGGGTGGCCATGTGAGGCCCACCAGCGCCCACCTGGCTGAGCTTGGTCTGTCTGTGTGGTATGGCTCCTAGGGGTGGTGTGTCCCAATTCCCCTCATCCAGGGGCTGGGGGGATCATGGCTCCCAGGCTCCCTGGAGTTGGGGTGGCACCATGGCCCACCCAGGAAGTGTCTGAGGTTCTGGGTACAAGGGGAGGCACCTCCTCTTTGGAACATCAGTTCCCTCACATTTGGTGGGAAAACATTTGGGCTGAGGACACAGACTGCCTCTTGTGCCTCCTTTGTCCTGAAACAAAGCTTGGGCTTTCTCCAGGGTACCCCAAGATGTCTGCTGCCCTCAATGCCACAGGCCGCCCCATTGCTTTCTCCTGCAGCTGGCCAGCCTATGAAGGGGGCCTTCCCCCAAGGGTAAGCCCTTCTGTGCACCTGCCTGACAGTGCTGCCCACACCCAGGCCTTCTTGCCCCCTGTCCAAGCCTCAGGGAGGGACCCCCACAGCCAGAGCTTCTCTCACTACAGCTGCCTACAGGATGATTTGTAGGTGTCTAGAGAGAGTGTCATAAGTACCCCAAAGGGGGAGAGGTGCTCAGCCAGCCCAGGGTCTTACAGAAGGAGGCCCTCGTCAGCGGGCTGAAGGGTTGGCACCAAGGCAGGAGAGCCACAGCCACACGTGCCAGCACACAGTGCCCAGCAAGCAGTCAGAAGCCTGAGTTGTGCTGAGAGCGAGCTAGGAGATCGAGGAGGCTGGTGAGGCCAGGCAGGTGAGGCCGAGCCTGTGAGCACCTCGCTAGGGCCCCTCAGCACGTTTGACACGAGAAAGGTTGGGCTCAGACCAACAGACCTGAGGGAGTAGGTTGGCAGATGGTGATAGTCTCAGTGAGAGAACATGGGGACTGGGTGTTCGGTGGGGAGGATTGTGGGTACACCGTGCTGGGCCCACACCCTGGGCTTGACCCCAGCTGGCATGAGAGGGCAGGGTAGGCTCCTGGCACCAGCATACACGGAGGGGAGGCCCAGGCAGTCCCAGAGCAGGGCCACCCTGTCAGAGGCCTTCCTTGTCTCGAACAAGCTGGGGCCTGTTCTCTTGCCCTTTCCCCACCCTCTGTCTCCTGCTGAGCCTCCCCAGCCCCTGTGGGGGCCTCTGAGCAACAGGGTATGACTCTGCCTTCCCCAATACCCAGGTGAACTATACTCTGCTGGCAAATATCTGCAACCTCTGGCGCAACTACGACGACATCCAGGACTCCTGGAGGAGCGTGCTCTCCATACTGGATTGGTATGTGGACCACCAGGACATACTGCAGGAAGTGGCCGGACCTGGGCACTGGAATGACCCAGACATGGTATTAGCATGGAGGGTGATGTTCCTAGGCCCTGCTTTCCACTGCCCTGTGCTCTGTTCCTCCCTGGTTGATCACTGCCAGGATCTAGGTTAGCGTTTCTGAAATGTGTCCCTGAACTGTCATTAGACTCCCCTTGGAAGCTCATTTACAATTCTATTTCCAGGTCTCCCCCCCCCCCCCCCCGCCACCCGATCTTTTGAACAGGGAAGGACCTGGGAATACCAATTGTTAACCATCTCCCCAGGCAGCTCTAATGTGTTTTAAAGCTTGAGCACTTGGTCTGTAGTGGTACCCCATGATATGTTATTCCTCTGCAGCGGGAAGATCATGACTTCAAGCTCCCTTGACATTCCCAGTGCCTGGACCGCCCTCTTCCATCTGCCTCTGACTCTTTCAGTGCCCTGTACCCTGCTGTCCTGCCCACCCAGCCCTGCCCCACCCACCACAGGCACAGCTGGCCCCAGTCCTGCTTCTAGCCCTTTGGTCCTATGTCAGTCATAGCCCTGGGGACATTTTTTTTTTTGCACTTTATCTTATAGTTTTATAGCTGTATGTCCATAAGAATTTACGAGTACCAGTGATAATCGTAATAACTGCCAAACAGTATGCCATGTGGAGAAGGCAGACTGGAGGAGCAGAAATTGGCCTATTTTGGAGTTCTAGCTCCAGCTCTGCCACTTACCTTGGGCAAGTTACTTCAGTTTTTCTACGCCTCAGTTTTGTCAGTTAGAAAATGAGAATAATAATAGCAGCTGCTTTATATAGGGCTGTTTTGAGGCTTCAATAAAATAACTCTTGAAGATGCGCGGCAGAGTAGCTGACACAAACACAGTGCTTAGTGAAATTATCACTAAGTACATAAGCATGTTGCATTAGCAATAATTGTGGTGTCCTGACTGGATTGGTTGTCCTGGGGTCAGGAGGTCCCCTTCATTCAGCTGTGACTTGGGCCAGTGGCAGGCGGGTCTAGTTTCCTACCACAGCCACCCTGGCCATATTTCTTGACTCGCATGTCCCAGCTTATAAATTTTTTGGCAACAGGATCCCATTTGGTCATCTGAAAAACCTGCGATGCAGCCAGAGCATGTTATCACCCCTGTGTTCTTGATGGGAAATAGTAGCTGGTGGTCAGTTGGACAGTGACTTGACTCATCCCAAGGCCACACGGCTAGGGAATGGTGTTCGCTGAACCAGGCCCCCACACGTGGCTGTCCTTCCCCAAGCCCTGTTTGCTCTTGCTTCAGCTACAAGTCTAGGGTTGGCCTCAGGGAGGTGGGCAGAGCTGACAGCTTCTCTCCTCTGTCCCCAGCTCCTCATTGGGAACTTTGGCCTCAGCCATGAGCAATCCCAGGCCCAGATGGCCCTGTGGACAGTGCTGGCAGCCCCGCTCTTCATGTCCACAGACCTGCGTACCATCTCCGCCCAGAACGTGGACATTCTGCAGAATCCACTCATGATCAAGATCCACCAGGATCCCTTAGGCATCCAGGGACACAGGATTCTCAAGGTACTGGGGTGTTGGGGGAGGAGAGGGAAGAGCTGAGGACCTGGGCCCTCCTGAGAGCAAGGCTGCCAGCCTGGAGATCAGCTGAAATTTGCCCAGCCCCCTCCAGGACCACAGGCCTCCCCATCCTAGTTGCATGCAGTTGAGGACACTTCTGGGAGTGGCTCCAGCTGACCTCCTCTTGCCTGGGGGAGAGCAGGGCCAGAGCAAGACAGCTCCTGGGAGTCAGGGACGGGAGGTGTCACCACACAAGTGCACATGGGAGCGGTGAGGCACAGGCTTCTGCACACACCTGTGATGTCCTGCAGAGGACTAGGGCTTCCCTCCAGAGTTTAAGGAGTTGTTTTAGCCAAGGAATACTACTAGTATTGATACTAGCGTCTACTATGTATTGAGAACCTACTATGTGCTGGGCATTCTAGATACATTTTCTCAGCAAAGTAGACACTCTTCCTGTTTTACAAGTGAGGAAACTGAAACTTTGAGAGTCTAAGTAACTTTACCCCAAGGCTACACAACTGGTACAAACAAGATTTGACTCCAGTAGTATCACCCCAAAGCCTTTACTCTTTACACGAATTCCTTACTCTCTAGAAAAATAAATCTGTAGAACTATAGGGCCAGCCTCTGGCTCACTCTGGAGAGTGCGGTGCTGATAACACCAAGGCCACGGGTTCGGATCCCATACAAGGATGGCAGGTTGGCTGAATGGGTGAGCGTGGTGCTGACAACACCAAGTCAAGGGTTAAAATCCCCTTACCGGTCATCTTTAAAAAATAAATATATAAATAAAAGAACAACAGAAGGCACCTCTACAACTGGTACAGAGGAGGGAACTAGTCCGTGCCAGAGGAGCTGATGGTGGAGCCAGGCCCAGAGAACCTTCTGGAGGATGGGAAAGGATGGAGGACGATGGGGGTTCACCCTCAAGGCCGGCTCCAGTGTGTGCCATCCAGGAGCAGAGTTCATTGCTCCCACCGGACAGTGCCCTGCCTCCCAGAGCGGCAGCCGCGGCAGCCAGCGGTCACTGGCACGCTGTCCTGTCACGCCTCCACTGTGTCTGTGTCCATCCCTCCCGTCATCCCGTGAGCTTCTGGGGCAGCACCTCACACACATCTGTCTCTGTGTCCTAGCATGAGGCCGGGCCCTGAGGAGGTGTCGGGAGCACCTGCCGAGTCGGGGAGGAAGGGGGGACGCAGGGTTAGCTGAGCTGGGGCGCCGGAGGGCTGTGGTACCCCCACCAAGCCTCTGCGTGACACAGAGCTGTAGGCTGGGGGGACCCAGAACTCAAGCGAGGGCCAGGAAGGGGACTTCCGAGACTGTCTGAGCAGGGACCCCAGCCAGTAGCCCCCTTCTGTGCCCAGGAAAGATCCCGCATTGAGGTGTACCTGCGGCCCCTGTCCAATAAGGCCAGCGCCGTCGTCTTCTTCAGCCGCAGGATAGACATGCCTTATCGCTACCACACGTCCCTCGCCAGGCTGAACTTCAGCGGCTCCACAACGTACGAGGTGAGGCCCTGCTGCCTGCAGCCCGGGGCGCGCTTCGGGCTTCAGGCTTCCCTGGGAGGGCATTGCTGGGGGTGGTCCTGGCTCCCGCACAGCTTTCCTGAGTCTTGTGCTCTGGGCCCTGTAGCAGGTGCCTGTGGGGCAGCCGCAGGCAATGGCGGCGGGGGTGCAGCCGTTCTCTGCACTGGTGTGTTCAAGCTGTGCAAACAGAACTAACCGGAGTCCCATTAACCTCTAAGGCCGTACTCCGCCCCTCACTGCTCAGCCCTTGCTGGCATGTTCCTGAAGGTTTTCCGAGGGCTGGGGCTTTCTCCACTGCCTGTGCTTAGAGAAGAGATGGGAGATTCGGGCTTCCACTTCTGCAGTGCATGCTGGAGGCCCAGCACAGACGGGCCGTATCAGTCCATTTCTGTAGCTTATGACAAAATACACAGAACTGGGTATTTTATAAAGAACATGAAATTTATTGCCTATCGTTTCTGAGGCTGGAAAGTCAAAAGTCCACGCAACACATATGGTGAAGGCGTTCTTTGGTGGTGGCTTCAGTGACGGCAGAGTGTCACACTGGAGAAATGGTGGAGCCGAGAGAGCAGAGAGAGCCACACAGACTGTCCTCTCCTATTAAAGCCCTCAGAACCATGCCCCTGACCATTGTTAATCCATTCACTACTGCACGGTCCTACCATCCAATCACCTCTTCAAGGCTCCACCTTTTACCATAATAGGATTTCCCACGTGTTAACAGTCACAGTGGGGGCCACGTTTCTAATACATAAAACTTGGGGAACACAGTTCAAACTTCAGTGAGTTTTGGCGGGACATCATTCAGTCCACTAGACAGGCCAAGTCCAGACTTCTACGTCCTTTGAGAGGTCTCTGTGCAGCCATTCTCATGGTGGCATCGGTGCCGTCCCTCCCTACTGCAGGCCCAGAACGTCTTCTCGGGTGATGTCATCAGTGGCCTCCAGAATGACACCAACTTCACAGTGACCATCAACCCTTCGGGGGTAGTGATGTGGTACCTGTATCCCATTAAGAACCTGGATATGTCCCAGCAGTGAGGAGCTGGGACACGTGACAGGCTGTGGCAGTACCACTGAGCCCATACCATGGAGTCTTGGCATGCTGAGGGCACGTGGACAAGGTTCTTTACTCCCCAGGCCCACTTGGTGACCTGACCCCGTCATATCCAAAATGCAGTCTCAGGGCCAGGTTCTGTGGCCTTCCCTCTTGGAACCTTCTCTTGGGCAATTTCCTGTGGCTTTCCTGGCCTCTACCTCAGCTGCATGGCCCCACAGATGTTGCCGAACAACTCAGCCGGCCTCCTGAGCCCCGCACAGGCAGGGGTGCTGATGCCCATCAGGACCCTAGTCTCTGACCTGTTGTTGACTCTGAAATCAAGATTTGGAATTTTTATAATTAGGAGTAGAGATCTCACTTCTTGCCGGGAACTCTAAAGAATCTTGTGATTGGCTTTCCTACCTGGAGAAGGTCTTTCAGGCTGATTCCACCTGGGAGTGAGGGTCAAAAAGGAGACTGTGGCTCCATCAGGTCATCAATAAAGCTGTCTTTCTGTCAAGTAGTTGTCATATGGACCTGGGGCCATGGGCACCTTCAGTTAGGGACTCTGGTGGCACTACACGGGGTCCTGGTCTCAAATATTTCTCACCTCACATGGAAGATGTGTGGCATCTTCTGGACCTTCATTTTCCAAAGTGACCTGCAGATGGTACTTGCCAGAAATGCAGATTTGCCTCACACCAGGGAGTCTTTCCTGCTCTGCCGGACACGGTGGTGGTGGTGGTTGATGGTGACAACACAATGAGGCACAGTAGCGATGTTCCCAGGCCCTACAGCTTGTTCTCTGTCCAGCAGTGCTCCCCGTCCCCAGCACCTCAGCCTGCTGTCCTCTCTGATGGCTCCACCCTCACTTCTATCTCTTTATTATTTCTCTCCAAACCTGGCTGCAGAGGAAGTTCAGATTCCCCAACTTTGTCCACATACAAGTCCGGGGGTTCTTTGTGTCCTAAAGTCTACTTCCCATTCGTCCTCCTAAGGAAAGGGGTAGCTGTCAGGGTAATAGAATGGCAGGTTCTCGACTGCCTCTCTTTGGTACCTGTTTCCCAAGCCCTCCTATAGCTAAGGCCACAGGGCACCTGTCTTCCCTGGTGGCTTTGTTTCCCATTTGGAAACCTGTTGCAGAGCAGGCTAGCTAGGTCCTCCTTGGGCCCTGAATGGGGGAGCATCCAGTGCCCAGGCCTTGCGCTGTCTCACCCTATGGGATCTTTTCTGGGAGGATCTCCCACACTCCCTCCCTGAGGGTTTTGAGGTCCTTGTATTCGGAGAATTTTGTAAAGAACTTATAGCGCACGTTATAATGTCATTGAAGAACACTGTAGGGCCGGCCCGTGGCTCACTTGAGAGAGTGTGGTGCTGATAACACCAAGGCCACGGGTTCAGATCCCTTCATAGGGATGGCCCGTTAGCTCACTTGGGAGAGTGTATTGCTGACAACACCAAGTCAAGGGTTAAGATCCCCTTACTGGTCATCTTTAGTGAAAAAAAAGCAGATTAGTGTAGCTTTGCTGATTAAGTCTAGAGTCACCAGAGAAAGCTCCTTTTGACATGTTGATATCTTGAGGCTATAGAGTCACTCAGGAGGAGAGAGGCCTACCTCATCCCAGGCCTCTGCCCTTGAAGGCCTGTCACCTTGTGCCTGGCTCCAGCTTTGGGTCTTGATCATGGCACTGTTCAAGCCAAATGGAATGGTCTGGGCGGTGGGAAGGACATGGTGGAGCCACTAGAGGGGTGAATACCTTCTCTTGCCAGCTTCAGGAAAAAAGTCTTTCCCACCCCGCTGGGATGTAGTGAACCACGGACTTGGGAGTTGGAGGCCAGGGTTGAGCCTGGACTTGACCAGTCCATTACCTTGCCTGTGCGACCTGGAGATGGGTCCATGTCTGGCTGCATAACTTATCCTTTTGTCTCGGGGTGTCCGATTGATGCCATCTCTTCGCCCTTCATTTTCTCAGCACACACTTTATCTTCCAGGACATTGCTGGACTCCCTTCTATCCAAGGCCAGTTAGGAACTCAGTTATTTTTTTCTGGTTCAAGGCAGCCTGTTTGGACCCAAGTCTACCCTTTCCCTTTTTAAACACTTTCGAGTATGGAGGTTTTCAAACACGAAAATAAACTGGTGCAGTGACCCTCCATGTACCCGTCGCCCAGCAACAACCATCCAACAACCATCAGCTTGTGCCATTATTTCTTCTCTCTTCCCGCACATACTTTTCTGGGGTATGAGCCAGAGTATTTGAAAACAAATCTCAGAAAACCCTTAAATACCACTGTGTATCTCTAACGGATAGGGTCTTTAAAAATATATATGACCTTATACAATTTTCCTGTCCAACAAAACAAAATTTCAAAACAATCTAATGACCAGTCTGTGTTCAATTTTTGCCAGTTGCCTCAAAAATATCTTTCTATACTTTGAATCAAGCACAAATCTGAGGCTGTGTTTATTGTTCCTCATTCTTATTTCTTTCTGTTCCTCAGATAGGTTAATTTCAACAGACTTACTTTCAAGTTTCCTGATTCTTTTTCTGGTCTAATCTGCTATTGAACCCTTTATTGAATTTTTCATCTCAGTTGTACTTTCCGACTCCAGAATTTCTACTTTTTTTGTGTGTGTGTATAATTTTTATTTCTTGTTATTTTCTACTGATGGGGACATCACTCTTATTCTTTTCTTTAGTTCTTCAGACATAGTTTCAGCAAAAGTGGCCCAGTAAGAACCACCCAAAGTTTGCTCCCTCCATAAGGCAGTGAAAAACCTGCCACATAGTATTAGATTCAACTTTTGTTTTGTTTTGTTTTGTTTTATTTTTTTTTTAATTTTATTTTGTCGATATACATTGTGGCTGATTATTGCTCCCCATCACCAAAAAGATTCAACTTTTGAACAACTGTGGAAATCAGCCAAAGGCTTGTAGAACCCGGAGAACATTCAGTTGAGAAAAACAGTTGAATTCCAGTAAGAACAGCAAGCTTTGGGGTGTTTTAACTTACACTAGTATCAAATTTTAAGTTAGCCATGTTAAAGATGTTCAAAAGAGGTAAAGCAGTGATCAGAAGGAAATTTATAGTCATAGATGACTATATTAAATAAGAAGAGGAAAAGACAACCCACAAAATGGGAGAAAATAACTGCAATTCATGTATCTGCTAAAGGACTTGTATCTGAAATACATAAAGAACTCTCACAACTCAATAATAAGAGACAAATACCCCAATTAAAGAATGGTCAAAGAATCTGAATAGATCAATGAAATATGAGTATATGAGTATAATTGAGATTCCAGAAATAAACCCACACATGTATAGCCATTTGATCTTTTATAAAGGTATTAAGCCCATTCAATGAGGATATAGTCTTTTCAATAAATAGTGCTGGTACAACTAGACATCCACATGTAAAAGAGTGAATTTGGATCCCTACTCACACCATATACAAAAATTAACTCAAAATGGATCAAAGACCTAAATGTAAGACCTAAAACCATAAATCTCTCAGAAGAAAACATACCTGTAAATCTTAGTGACTTTGGGTAAGGCAACAGTTTCTTAGATATGACACTAAAATCACAAGCAACCAAAGAAAAAGTAGATAAGATGGACTTCATCAAAATTAAAGACTTCTGTAAGTCAAAGGACACTATCAAGAAAGTCAAAAGACAACCCACAGAATGAGAGAAAGAATTTGCAAATCATATATTCCAGTAAGGTTCTAGTATCCAGAGTAGATAGAGAACCCTTAGAACTCAACAATAAAAACACAAATGACCCAATTAAAAATAGGCGTAGGACTTGAATAGACATATCTTCGAAGAAATATACAAATGGCCAATAAGCTCATGAAAAGAGGTTCAACATCATTAGTCATCAGTCACTGTGGGAAACTGGCAGTTCCTCAAAATGCTAAACAGAGTTACCATATGACCCAGGATTCCACTCTTAGGTGTATACCCAAGAGAAATGAAAAAAAAAAAAGTCCACACAAAGACTTGTACATGAATGTTCACAACAGCATTATTCATAATAGCCAAAAGTGGAAACATCCCAAATGTCCATCGGCTGATGAATGGATAACAAAATATGGTATATCCATACAATAAATATAGTATATCCATGTTGATACATACTACAACATGGGTGAACCTTGAAAACATTATGCTAAGTGAAAGAAGCCAGACACAAAAGGGCACATACTGTATTATTCCATTTAAATGAAATGTCTAAAATAGGAAAATCTATAGAGAGAGAAAGTAAAGTGTTGCCAGGGGATGAGGGGAGGAGGGAATGGGAAACGATTGCTAACGGGTATGGGGTTTCTTTTTGGGTGATTAAAATGTTCTGGAATTAGTGCTTATGGTTGCACAACTATGTTTCTGTTCAAATGCTGGTGTGGTTTCTGTTTCCTGACTGGGCCCTATCAGGTATGCAGGCAGCCTGGAATCAGCTGTGCAAGGGTCTATGTGAGAGACAGAAAGGTCGGGACAGGGGTGGTTGCAGTGAGAATGAAGAACTGGCCAGACCTCCAGGACTGAGTGGCAGGGGGAAGGGGCTGCTGAGGCACTATGCGGAGACCAGAGACATATTGGTAAAATAAAGACAAAAGCGTAGTGAGGGGGTAAGTTGAAAAGTGCCTGTTTCACTGCTCTGTCTCCAGCAAACAGTCGTTTCTGGACTCCACTAGGGGAAAATAAACAACAAAAAACATTTTAAAAGACCACCGTGTGTGGCGGGGGGGGGAGTGTGAGAGAGAGAGTGTGTGTGTGTGTGTGTGTGTGTGTGTGTGTGTGTGTTATCAGCACCACACTCTAACCACGTGAGCTAACAGGGCAGCGCTGGCCAGTTTATAGAATGAAAACAAGCTGTGTATGGTGATTTAGTTACATATACTTATACATAGATTTAAATCCTGGCTCCGCTCACAACTGTAATCTTGAGCAACCTACTTAATCAGTCTGTTCTTCCACATCCTCCTCTATAAAATGGGGATGATGATAATAGTTCCTACCTCATAGGGTTGTGGCTTGAGAATTAAATGAGCTAATTTATGTAAAGATAATTATGTAAAGCACTCTAAAATGGCACCTGAATAAGTAATTATTCAGGCCCAGGCTTTTCTACGTAGGTGGTTTTTGCCACTAAGCCTGGGAGCCCTCGGGCATCTAAAAAGCTGTGGGAAGTCACAGGCCCACCCCCTAAATGGTCTCCCCATCCCTCATCTCCCACCCCACCTTCACCCCCACCCAGTCTTTTAAAGAGAAGTTTTAGTCTTCCTAAAAAATTGAGCAGAAAATGTACAGAGTTCCCTTATAATCTCTCTTACCCCCCAGACCCCCTACACTGTTCTCTATTATTAACATCTTACATTAGTGTGGTACATTTGTTTAAACTGATGACAATCTTGATACATTATTATTAGCTCAAGTTCATAATTTCAGATTCACTCTTTGTGTTGTACATTCTATGAGTTTTGACCAATGTGTCATGACATGTATCCACAAGCACAGTATCATACGAAGTAGTTTTGCTGCCCTAGAAATCCTCTTTTCTCTGCCTATTCATCCCTCCCCCCTCACTCCTGGCAACCACTAATCTCTCCACTGTCTCCATAGTTTTGCCTTTTACAGAATGTCATAGAGTTGGATCGTACAGAAGAATAGCCTTTTCGGATTGGCTTCTTACACTTAGCAATATACATTAAAGATTCTTCCATGTCTTTCAATTCTGATAGCGTATTACTTTTTAAGCTGAATAATATTTCATTGTATGGATGTAACACTGTTTATCCATTCAACTATTCGAGAACATCTTTGTTGCTTCCAGGTCTTGGCAATTACGAGTAAAGCTGCTATAAACATTTGAGTGCAGACATTTTCATGAACATATATTTTCAACTCATTCAGAGAAATACCAAGGCCTACTGTAGAGCTACGGCTGGGTCTCCGGTGCTCACAGACCCACCAAGCCCGTTCATAAACCCTTCACATGCATGTCTACGAGCTGGGTAACCCGACAAAATGGTCCTTGGAGCCTTGGTTGAAGAAGGAATAGTCTCTATTCAGCACACACAACACTACAAGCTAAGCAGTCCACAGAGAAACTCAGAAACTCAACTGCTACCAGCAAAGTCCAAAGAAAAACTGAAACTGAGCAGCCACCAGCAGAGTAAACATGCTCTATTTTTAGATATGAGCTCTGCGGCCAGCTCTGCTTCACAAAGTGAAGAGCACACAATAGCAAATAACTACAAAGATACACTGGTGCACATGCACACTAACTCCACCCACACACAACTTGTTTACAAGAAATGTGAGGGGGCTTGACTAAATTATCCTATTTTCCCCACACATACTACTGCTGGAACTTATGGTAAGATATATTTAGTTTTATAAGAAACTGCCAAACTGTCTTCTAAAGTGGCTGTACCATTTTGTACTCCTGTGGCCAGTAAATGAGAGTTCCTGCTGCTCCACATCCTCACCAGAATTTGGTGTTGTCAGTGTTTTGGATTTTAGCCATTCCAATAGGTATGAAATGGTACCTGGTTATTTTACTTTGCAATTCCCTAATGACATATGATGTTTAGCACCTTTTAATATGTTTATTTCCCATCTGTTTATCCTCTTTAATGAGGTGTCTGTTCAGGTTTTTATCCTTTTTTTTTAGATAGAGAAAAATTTTATTAAGTGGTTTACAAAAAGAACACCAGCTATTAAACTCATACACTATTCTTTAGAATACTACAGAATTATCTCATCTATATGTTTCTTTGCAGTAGTAAAAAGCAAAAATTCACAGTCCAGAGATCCACTTGAAGAATGAACCACTGATAAAGATAACTTTTATAACATTTCCTTCAGATTGTATATTTTTTGGAGCTTTGTACGTGTATTAATTTGCATTAGGCTTTTCATATATTTACATTTGTAGGACTTCTCTACATTGAAAGTTTTCACAAGACTTTGAAGATATTTGTTAAAATTGAAAAATTCTTTTATTTTTCATGTTTACGTGGTTTCAATCCAATTTTCCCCTTTCTTCCTGAAAACAGGAAACAAAACCTACCATATAAAAGATACCCTCCCTGTTCCAGGGAAAAGAAAAAAAACATTCTTTAATGGGGAGTCGTGGCCATGAGAATTCTGTACAAACCAAACTTGTTAAAATAATTCTTATCTTCCTTTAGCCTCCTAATTAGTAAATCGTGATTTACTTTTCCACAATCACTTCTCTTTGTTCAACCTAATACAAAAGCATGTAGGTTTTGCCACTTCTTTGGGTCTTCATTTCTTTATCAGGTTTCCTGTATCATGTAAAACTTATATTAAATTTGTATGCTTTTCTTGTATGTTAATCTATTTTATGTCAAGTTAATTCTCAGGCCCATCCAGGACCCTAACAGAGACCCGAAGTAGAGTTTTGACTCCCCTATAGATACAATTCCTTTACGAGATATGTCTTTTGCAAATACTTTGTCCCAGTCTTTGGCTTGTCTTTTCATTCCCTTAACAGTGTCTTTTGCAGAACAAGATTTCATTTTAATGAAGTCCAACCTATTAATTTTTTCTTTAATGGATCTTGCTTTTGGTGTTGTTTCTAAAAACTCACTGCAAAAGCTAAGATTTTCCCCTATATTAATGGGAGTATCAGCTTGATGTTTTACATCTTTGATCCATATTGAATTAATTTTTGTGAAAGGTGTAAGGTCTATGTCCAGATTTTTTTTTAATGTGGATATCCAGTTGCTCTAGCTCCAATTGTCGAAAAGACACTCCCTTTTTCCATTGAATTACCTTTGCTCCTTTGTCAAAAATGTTGACTGTATTTGTGTGGTGCACTTCTGTACTTTGTTCTGTTACACTGATATATGTGTCTACTATTTTGCTGGTACCATAGCCTTATAGCAAGTCCTGAAGTCAGGTACAATCACTCCTCTGACTTTGTTCTTCTTTTTCAATATCGTGTTGACTATTCTTATTCTTTTGCCCTTCCACATAAACCTTAGAATTAGTTCATTGATATCCACAAAATAACTTACTGGAGTTTTGATTAGAATCATGTTGAATGTATAGAACAAGTTGGGAAAAACTGACATCTTGACAATATTGAGTCTTTCTATCCATGTATGTAGAATATCTCTACATGTATTTAAATGTTCTTTGATTTCTTTCATCAGAGTTTTGCAGTTTTCCTTATATACTCTTGTACGTATTTGTTAGATTATACCTAAGTATTTCAATTTTTTTGCTAAATAATATAGTGTTTTAAATTTCAAATTCCAGTATTTTATTGCTGGTAGAGAGGAAAGCAATTGACCTTTGTATATTCACTTAGAATCTTGCAACTTTGCTATAATAACTTATTAGTTTTAGGAGTTTTTTAGTTGATTTTTTGGAGTTTTTTACACAATCATGCAATCTGTGAAAAAAATTAGTTTTATTTCTTCATTCCTAATCTTTATACCTTTTATTTCCTTTTCTTGTCTTATTGCATTAATCAGAACTTCCAGTACAATGTTGAATAGGAGTGGTGAGAGGGGACATCTTGCCTTGTTCTTGATCTTAGCAGGACAGCATCTAGCTTCTCACCACTGAGTTTGATTTTAACTGTAGGTTTTTTGTTTTTGTTTAGATATTATCAAGTTGAGGAAGTTCTACTCCATTCCTACTTTTCTGTTTTTTGTTTTTTGTTTTTCTCATGAATGGGAGTTGGATTTTTGTCAAATGTTTTTTCTGCATCTCTCGATATGATCATATTTTTCTTCTTTAGCTTAATGATATGATGGATTACGTTAATTGACTTCAAATGTCAAAACATCCTTACAATAAATTCTATTTGGTCATGGTGTATAATTCTTTCTATACATTGTTGGATTCAATTTGCTGATATTTTTTTTGAGAATTTTTTGTTTGTTGGCAGCTGGCCAGTATGGAGAGCCAAACCCTTGACCTTGGTGTTATCAGCACCATGCTCTCCTAAGTGAGCTGACTGGCCAGCCCTCCTTGTCTTGAGGATTTTTGAATCTATGTTCATGAGAGCTGCTGATATGTAGTTTTCCTTTTTGTAATGTTTTTATCTGGCTTTGGTATTGGTATAATGCTAGTTGTATAGAATGATTAGGAAGTGTTCCTCTCTTTTTCTATTTTCTGGAAGAATTGCAGAGAATTACTATGATGATGTAATTTCTTCTCTAAATGGTTGGTAGAATTCACCAGCAAACTCATCTGGCCATGGTGCTTTCCTTTTTGGAAGGTTTTTTTGTTTGTTTTTTCTTTTTTTCCTTAGATATTCCTTAGGAAGAAGGTTATTAATTATTGGTTCAATTTCTTTAATAGATGTAGGGCTACTGAGATTATCTATCTCTTCTTGTGTGAGTTTTGGTTGTTTGGGTCTTTCAACGAATTGGTCCATTTCATCTAGGTTATCAAATTTGTGGGCATAGAGTTGTTCATAATATTCCCTATAATCCTTTAAATGTCTATGGGATCAGTAGTGATTTCATCTTTCATTTCTGATAGAAATTTGCATCTTCTATTTTTCTTAGTTAGCCTGGCTAGAGGTTTATAAATTTTATTGATCTTTTAAAAGAACCAATTTTGGGACTAGCTGGTTAGCTCAGCTGGTGAGAGTGTGGCCTTGTAACAGCAAGGTCAAGGGTTTGGTTCCCCATACTGGCTGCTGTCAAAAAAATGGGGGGTCATAAAGAATAAGTACAATTTGTAACAATATACATACTAGTAATATTGATTTGATCAACATTTGTCAACATTGAATCCCCAAAATATGTATAATCAATTATGATTCAATAAAATTAAAAAATAATGAAATTTTTTTTTAAAAAAGGAACCAATTTTGGTTTTGTTGATTTTCTCTATTAATTCCCTTTTCAGTTTCATTGATTTTTGCTCTAATTTCTTTTCTTCTACTTACTTTGGATTTAATTTTCTTTCTCTAGTTTCCAAAGGTAGGGCTGGATAATTAGCTCAATTGGGAGAGCTGATAACACAGAGGTCAAGGGTTCAGATCCCTGTACCAGCCAGCTGCCAAAAAAAAAAAAAAAAAAATCTAGTTTCTTAAGGTGGAAACTTAGATTACCAATTTTAGGTATTTCTTCTTTTCTAATATATCCATTTAATGCTAGAAATTTCTCTCTAAGCAATACTTTCATTTTACCCCACTTCTTAATAAATTGTGCTTTCATTTTCATTTTGTTTAAAATATTTTTTAATTTCTTGTCAGAATTCTTCTTTGGCCCATGCATTATTTGGAAATGTGTTGTTTAATCTCCAAGTATAGTCATGTGTCACTTAACGACAGGGATATGTTCTGAGAAATGCATCGTTAGGTGATTTTGCCATTGTACAAACATTACAGACTGTACTTACACAATCCTAGATGGTATAGCCTATCACACACCTAGGCTATATGGTATAGTCTGTTGCTCTTAGGCTATAAACCTGTATAGCATGTTACTGTACTGAATACTGTAGGCAGTTGTAACACAATGGTATTTGTGTATCTAAACATATTTTGTTGTTGTTTTGTTTTGGCAGCTGGCCAGTATGGGGATCCAAACCCTTAACCTTGGTGTAATAACACTGTGCTCTTCTAAACTTATTTAAACATAGAAAAGGAACAGTAAAATATGGTATAAAAGATAAAAAATGATACACCTGTATAGATCAGTTACCATGAATGGTGCTTGCAGGACTGGAAGTTGCTGTGGGTGTGTCAGTGAGTGAGTGGTGACTGAATGTGAAGGCCTAAGACAGTAATCCATACTCTACTGTAGACTTTATGAACAGAGTCCTTTATCTGATTTCTATACTTAAAATTTTTTTAAGATGTGTTTTGTGGCCCAGAATGTGGACTACCTTGGTGAATATTCCATGTGGCTTGAGAAGAATGTATAGTCTGTCATATGAAATATTATATAAATGTCAGTTAGATCCAGTTGATTCATAGTCCTCTTCAGTTCAACTACTTCCTTACTGATTTTCTTAGTCAGTTTGGGCTGCTATAATGAAATACCATAGACTGGTATTTCAAACATTTATTTCTTACAGTTCAGGAGGCTGATAGTCTGAGATCAACATGCCAGCATGGTTAGGTTCTTGGTGAGGGCCCTCTTCCTGATTATGTCCTGACATAGCCTTTCCTTGGCACATGCACACAGAGAGATCTCATGTCACTTCTGCTTATGAGGGCATTAATCCCAGCGTGGGGGCTCCACCCTCATTTAAACCTAATTATCTCACAAGGGCTCCACCTCCAAATACTGTCACATTGGGGTGGGGGGTGGTAAACATTCAGTCCATAGCACTGATATTCTGCCTGCTGGATCTTTCAATTACTGACTGAGGATTGTTGAAATCTCCAGCTATAATAGTGAATTTGTTTATTTCTCCTTGTAGTTCTATCAGTTTTTGCCTCACATATGTTGGTGCTCTGTTGTTAGGTGCATATACATTAAGAATTGTTACATCTTCTTAGAGAATTAACCCTTTTATCATTATGTAATGTCTCTCTTTATTCCTGATAATTTCCCTTGCTCTAAAGTCAGCTTTGTCTGAAATTATTATAGCTACTTCAGCTTTCTTTTGATTAGTGTTAGCAAAGTATATATTTCTACATTCTTTTACTCTTTAAAAAATTGTGGTAAAATGCACATAACATAAAATTGATCATCATAACTATTTTTAAGTGTAAAGTTCAGTAGTATTAAATACATTCATAATGTTGTGCTACCAGCACCACTATCCATCTCCATAACTCTTTTCATGTTGTAAAACTGAAACACTTTACCCATTAAATAATTAATAATTATAAATATTAAGTATAATTAATATAATAATAATACATCCCCATTCCTCCCTCCATTCAGTCCCTGGAAACCAATATTCTACTTTCAGTTTCTATGATTTTGTGTACTATAGGTACCTCACATAAATGGAATCATAAATGGAATCATTGTGACTGGCTTATTTCATTTAGCATAATGTCCTCAAGGTTCACCCATGTTGTAGCATGTGTCCGGATCTCCTTCCTTTTTAAGGTTCAATAATATTCCACTGTATGCATATACCCCATTTTGCTTATCCACTCATCCATCAATCAGCACTTCCACCTTTCAGCTATTGTGAATAATGCTGCTATGATCATGGGTGTACAAATATCTCTTCAAGTCCCTCCTTTCAATTCTTGTGCATATATATTCAGAAATGGAATTGGTGGATCATACTGTAATTCTGTTTAATTTTTTGAGGAACTGCTACACTGTTTTCCACAGTGGTTATATCTCTTTACATGCACACCAACAGTGTACAAGGGTTCCAATTTCTCCACATTCTTTCTAACAACTGTGACTTTAAAAAAAAATTATAGTAGCCATCCTAATGGGTGTGAGGTGGTATTTCACTGTGGTTTTGATTTGCATTTTAAATGAGTGAGTGATTTTGAACATCTTTTCATGTTCTTATTGGCCATTTGTATATCTTATTTGAAAAAATGTTCTTTCAAGTCCTTTGCCATTTTTCAATTGGGTTTGTTTGTACTTTTTTTGGTTCAGTTTTAGGAGTTCTCTACATACTCTGGATATTAACCTTTTATCAAATATATGATTTGCAAATATTTTCTCCCACTCTGGATGTTGCCTTTTTACTCTGTTGATAGTGTATTGATGTACAAAATTTTAATATTTCTATGAAGTCAAATTTGTCTATTTTTTCTTTTGTGGCCTGTGCCTTTGGTGTCATACCCAAGATATTATTGCCTAACCCAGTGTCACAAGATTTTGCCCTATGATTTCTTCCAAGAGTTTTATAGTTTTAGGTCTTTTTTAAGCCTTTGAACCATTTTGAGTTAATTTTTGTATAAGGTGTTAGGTAAGGGTCCAGCTTCATCCTTTTGCATGTGGATGTCCAGTTTTCCCAGCATCATTTTTGGAAAAGACTTTCTTTCCCAGTTGAATGATCTTGGCACCCTTGTCAAAAAACCATTTGACCATATATGTGAGGGTTTATTTCTGGGCTGTCTATCCTATTCCATTAGTCCGTGTATCTGTCTTTATGCCAGTGCCACACTGTTTTGATTACTAAGTTTTGAAGCCACAAAATATAAGTCCTCTAACCTTATTCTTTTTAAAGATTATTTTGGGTAATTAGGATCTCAAGATTCCATATAAATTTTAGGATGCATTTTTCTGTTTCTGCAAAAAAAAAAGTCATTGGGATTTTGATAAAGATTACATTGAATCTGTAGGCCCTTTGGATATAATGACATTTTAACAGTATTAAGTCTTTCAATTCATGAATATGGGATATATTTGTTTGTTTATATGTTCTTTAATTACTTACAGCAGTGTTTTGTAGTTTTCATCATGTAAATCTTTTGCTCCCTTGTTTTAGATAATTCCTAAGTATTCTAACATTTTTGATGCTATTGTAAAGGGAATTGTTTTTGTAACTTCTTTTGCAGATTGTCCATTGTTAATATATAGAAATGCAACTAATTTTTGTATATTGATTTTGTATCCTGCTACTTTACTGAATTCCTTTATTTGTTCTAACAGGAGTTTTTCTTTGTGTGCGTAGGATCTTTAGGGTTTTCCACATATAAGACCATGTCATCTGCAAACTGTTAATTTTACTACTACTTTTCCAATTTTGATACTTTTAATTTCTTTTTCTTGCCTAACCACTCTGGCTTAGAACTTCCAGTACTATGCTGAATAAAGGTGGTGAAAGTGGGCCTCTTTGCCTTTTTACTGATCTTAGAGGAAAAGCTTTCAGTCATTTACCATTGAGTATGATGTTTACTGTGGGTGTTTCATATACAAGTTTTTATTCTGTTGAAGTAGTTTCTTTCCATTCTAGATTGAGTATTTTTTATCATGAAAGTGTGTTGAATCTTGTCAAATTCCTTTTTCTGCATTTTCTAAGAAGATCATATATCTTTTTCCTTCATTCTGTTAATGTGATGTATTACATTGATTGATTTTCCTATGTTGAACCATCTTTGCACCCCAGAATAAATTCCACTTAGTCATGGTGTACAATCATTTTAATATGCTGTTGAATTCAATTTTTCAGTATTTTGTTGAGTACTTTTGCATCAATATTTGTAAAAGTTATTTGTCTCTAGTTTTTGTTTTGTTTTTTCTTGTAGTGTCTTTATCTGGCTTTGGTATCAGGGTAATGCTGGCCTCATAGAATGAGTTAGGAACTGTTCCGTCCTCTTCAATTTTTCAGAAAGGTTTGAGAAGGACTGGTGTTAGTTCTTCCTTAAATGTTTGGTAAAATTCACCAGTGAAGCCATCAGGCCCAGGGCTTTTGTTGCTGGGAGATTCTTGATTACTGATTCAACCTCCTTACTATTTATAGGTCTATTCAGTTTTTCTATTTCTTTGTGACTCAGTCTCAGTAGGTTTTGTGTTTCTATACATTTGTCCATTTCACCTAGGCTATGCAATTTGTTGGTATACAATTGTTGATAGTACTCTCTTATAATCCTTTTTATTTCTCTAGAATCCATAATAATTTTCCCATTTTCATTCCTGATTTTAATAACTTGAGTCTTCTTTCTTTTTTCCTCAGTCCATCTAGCTACAGGTTTCTCAATTTTAATGACATTTTCAAAGAACAAACTTTTGGTTTCATCGATGGTCTCCTTTTTCTATCTTCTATTTCATTTATCCTGCTCTAATCTTTATTACTTCCTTCCTTTTTCTTACTTTAGGTTTAGTCTCTTCTTCTTTTTCTAGTTCCTTATGTTGTAAAGTTAGGTGGTCGATTTGAAATCTTGTTTTTTAATGTAAGTATTTACAGCTGTGAATTTCCCCCTTTTGCTGTTCCCATAAGTTTTGGTATGGTGTGTTTCCATTTTCATTCATCTCTAAGCATTTTCTAATTTCCCTTGTGATTTTCTCTTTGATCCATTGGTTGTTTAAGAGTATGCTGTTTTGGAGCTGGCTGGATAGCTCAGTTGGTTAGAGTGTGGTGTTGTAACACCAAGTTCAAGGGTTCAGATCCCCATACCAGCCAGCCCCCTAAATAAACAAATAAATGAATGAAAGTTGTGTTGTTTAGGGCTGGCTGGTTAGCTCAGTTGGTTAGAGCATGGTGCTGATAACACCAAGGTCCAGGGTTCGAGTTCTGTACTAGCCAGCTGCCCAAAAAAGTAAATAATTTTTTTAAAAAAGAGTGTGTTGTTTAATTTCCATAAACTTGTGAATTTTCTGAAAAACAGGTTTTACTGCTGTTACTGATTTCTAAATTCTCTCATTCTCTAAATTACTTTATATGATCTCTGTCTTTTTGAATCTAATGAGACTTAATTTGTGGCCTAACATATGGTCTATCCTGGAAAATGTCCCATGTGCTCTTGAGAGAAGTATGTATGCTGTAGTTGTTGGATAGTGTTCTGCATATGTCTGTTATTCTAACAGGCTTATTGTGGTGTTTAATTCCTCTGTTTCCTTACTTATCTTCTGTTTGTTCTATCTGTTATTGAGGGTGGATTACTGAAGTCTCCAACTGTTATTGCAGAACTCTCTCTATTCTCAGTTTTTGCTTCATATATTTTGATGATGATCTATTATTAGGTGCGTATGTGTTTATAATTATCTTCTTGCTGTATTAGGCCTTTTATTAACACAGCAGTCCCTCCTTATCAGTGGGGATACCGAGACCCCCAGTGGATGCCTGAAACCGCAGATAGTACCAAACCCTATATTTACTATGTTTTTCCTGTACATCATACCTATGATAAAGTTTAATCTATAAACTAAGCATGGTACGAGATTAACAACAATAACTAATAATAAAATAGAACAGATAATAACAGTATGCTAAGGGTTACTTGAACAGAAGCACTGCGATACCAGAACAATTGATCTGATAAATGAGGTGGCTGCTAATGGGTAGGTAGCATATACAGCGTGGATACACTGGAAAAAGGGATGATTCACATCCCGGAAGGGACAGAGCAAGATGGCATGAGATTTCATCACGCTACTCAGAATGACATGCAATTTAAAACTTATGAATTATTTCTGGAATTTTCCATTTAATATTTTCATATTGTGGTTGACTGTTGTTAACTGAAACTGTGGAAAGAGAAGCCACAGATAAGGGAGGACTACTGTATATAATGTCTTTCTTTGTCTTTCGTAACTTTTTAAGTTTAAAGTCTATTTTGTCTGATATTAGTATAGCTACCTGTATTAGTCAGGGTTCTCCAGGGAAACAGAACCAAAAGGATAGACAGAGACATAGATATATGAGAGGGGATATTTTAGGGAAATGGGCTCACATGATGATGGAGGCTGAGAAGTCCCACAATATGCCATCTGCAGGCTAGAGAAGAAGGGGGGCTGGTGTAATGGCTCAGTCTAAGTCTGAAAGCCTCAGAACAGGGGAAGCCAATGGTATAACTCTCAGTCCAAGGCTGAAGGCCTGAGAACCCAGGGGGCTGCTGGTACACATCCAGAGTCCAAAGACCACAACACCTGCAGTTCTGATGTCTAAGAGCAGGAGAAGAAGGGTGTTCCAGCTCCAGGAGAGAGAGAAAAGGGGGCTAAACTCGCCCTTTTATAATAAACCCACTTCCGAGATGGCCTAATCACCTCTGAAAAGTCCCACTGTTACTGTTACAATGGCAATTAAATTTCAATGTGAGTTTTAGAGGGGACAAACATTCGAACCATAGCACCATCCCTGGTCTCTTTTGGTTTACTATTTGCATGGAATATCTATTTACACCCTTTCACTTTCAATCTATTTGTGTCTTTGGTTCTAAAGTTAATCTGTGGTAGACAGCATATAGTTGGATCGTGTGTTTTTATACACTCTGGTAATCTTTGTCTTTTGATTGGAAAGTTCAGTCCACTTACATTTAAAGTAATTGCTAATAAGGAGTGACTTAAGTTTGTCATTTTGTTGTCATGTTTTCTATATGCCTTGTAGTTTTTTTTATCCCTCATTTCCTGAATTACTGTCTTTTGTGTTCAGTTGGGTTTTTTGTTTTTGTTTTTGTTTTTGTAGTGAAATGCTTTATTTATCTAATTTAAAAAAAATGGGGGGCAGGGGGGCTGGCCAGTATAGTGAAATGTTTTAATTCCTCTTTCATTTCCTTTTGTGTATATTTTACACCTATTTGCTTTGTGGTTATCATGGGGTTTACATTAACTCTTAATCTATCTCTGTCTTTATATTTAAATTGGGTTTCTTGTAGATAACATATAGTTGGGACTTGTTTTTTTAATCTACTCAGTCTTTTTTTCTTTTTTTTAAATTTTACTTCTCAATATACATTGTAGTTAATTCTCATGCCCCTTCACCCGTTCCTGTCCACCCCCTTCCCCTCCCCCCACACCATATCTGTTCACTTGGACAGTCTGTCTTTTGATTGATGTATTTAGACCATAGGCATTTAAAATGAACTGATGTAGTTTGATCAATATCTACCATATTTGTCACTATGTTCAATCCATTGTCCTTGTTCTTTATTTTTTTCTTTCATTCTTTTTCTGCCTTCTCTGGTTTTAATTAAATATCTTATGTAATTCCATTTTCTCTTCTCTTACCAATTATACTTTAAAAATTTGTCTTAGCGGTTACCCTCGAATTTGCAATATATATTTACAACTAATCTAGGCCCACTTTCAAATAGCATTCTACCACTTCACAGATGCTGCAAATGCCTCATAACAGAGTAATCCCAGTCCTTTCATCTGTTATTACATTGCTGACATTCTTTTTACTTATCCATCAGATCATTGAATCATTGTTGCTATTACTATTTAGAACAAACTGTTATCTATTAGATCAATTAAGAATAAGAATTAAAGATTTTATTTTACCTCCATTTATTTCTTCTCTCTCTTCCTTTCTTTATTTAAATCCTACTTTCGGATGTGTATAACTTTTCTTCTCTGTAAAGAGCTTCTTTTAACATTTTTTGGCATGCAGTTCACTGGTGACAAATTCCCTCAATTTTTGTCTATCTGAGAAAATCTTTAGTTCTCCTTTTTTTTTTCTTCAAGGATAATTTCACTGTATACAGGATTCTGTTGGTGGTTTACTTCTTTCAATACTATACATTTTTAATTTCACCCGACTCTTACTCGTATGTTTCCTGACGAGAAGCCTGATGTAACTCTTATCCTTGTTCCTCTATGAGTAAGATTCTCCCCTCTCTGGCTTCTTTCAAGATTTTATTGTTGTCTTTGATTTTCCTGCTGTTTGAATATTATATGTGGAGATGCAGGTTTTTGGGGTATTTATCCTGCTTGGTGTTTGCTGGGCTACCTGGATCTTTGGTTTCATGGCTGTCATTAATTTTGGAAGATATCCAGTTATTATTACTTCAAATATTTCTTCTGTTACTTTCTTTTTTCTCCTTCTGGTATTCCTATTACATGCATGTTACACCTTGTGTAATTATCTAAGTTCTTGGATATTCCAGTCCATACTTTTCACTCTTCTTTCTCTTTGCATTTCAGTTTTTGTGGTTACTACTGACATATAATCAAGCTCACTGATTCTTTCTTCAGCCACGTCAGTTGATGAGCCCTTGTCAAGAGTGTTCTTCATTTCTGTTACAGTGTTTATATCATTTCCTTTAGATTCTTTCATAGAGTTTCCATTTCTCTGCTTATGTTACCTATCTGTTCTTGCATGTTGTCCACTTTTTCCATTAAAGTCCTTAGCATACTAATCATACTTGTTTTAAATTCCCAGTCTGATAATTTCAGCATCTCTGCCATATCCTAGTTTGGTTCTGATGCTTGTTCTGTCTGTTCAAGCTGTTTTCTTTCAGTTATGCCTTGTAGTTTTATGTCAAAATCTGGACATGATGTACCAAATAAAAGGAACTGAGGTAAATAGGCTTTTAATGTGAGCTTTTATGTTTATCTGGCTGGGAGTTATACTGTGTTTACTGTTTTCTGTAGCTGTAGGTGTCAGAGGCTAAAATACCCTTTGAGGTCCTTTGGGATTTTTTTGTTTGTTTGGTTGGTTGGTTGGTTTTAACAGACAGCAAGTGTCTTGAAGGTAACCTTGTTTTTGTCTCCCCTTTTGCCTTTGGGTTTCCCTAGAGGCTTCTTAAATAAGGTCTGAGATGTGCAGTTCTTTCAGTTGCAATCCACCATTATTATACAGGAGCTCTATTGATGCGAGGGAAGGGTAGTGTTTTACAGTCTTACGATTACGTCTCAGTCTTTTTGTGAGCCTCTCCCTCTGGACTTTGACCTCACAAGTGCCTCCCGGTTGTTTTTTTCCCCTTCTTATTTGAGGCAGGAAACTAGAGGAGGCTGGAGTTGGGCATTTCCCTTCCCCAGGTTAGTCAGGCTCTGGTAAATCGCAGTCAGTTAGTTTCTCTTTAGGGTGAGCCTTGTTAAAGACAGCAGAATGGTTTGGGCTTTTCTTTTGGGGGGGGGGTCGCTGGCCAGTATGAGGATTGGAACCCTTGACCTTGGTGTTATCAACACCATGCTCTAACCAACTGAGCTCACCAGTCAGCCCTGGGTTTATTTTCAAAATTGCTACTTTTCCACTCCCCATGCTGGAAGCACAAAGGGATTTTTTTTTTCCCAGCCTTCACTGTGGGGACATGGTGGAACTCCTGGAGATAAAACTCACAAACTACCCAGCTTGTCCACACTCAGCTTTCAGCAATTTCATCAATTACAATTTAAGTTTTCCTACCCTGGTACTGGCTCCAGTGGTAGGTTTCCATTCCTGAGCTTCTGCTCCTGGATGTGACTCTCTGTATCCACCTGTCTCTCCAATTTTCGGAGCAGAAGTTTACCTTATGACTTCAGGTTATCTGATGAATCAAAGAAGAGTTGTTAATTCTCAATTTGTTCAACGTTTTTCTTGTGAGGATGGGAGTGTTGACTTCCAAGCTCCTTACATGCCAGACCAGAAAACCCTCATCTCCTTTTCAGGAAACAATCTGTGAAGAGAGAAAGAAGATTTGCAAGCAAAGAATATTTGCATGAGAGGCCAGCTGGTTTCCTTGCAAGGCTGGACCACATGCCCAGACCAAAGGCCTTCCTCATAGGGGCATAAAAACAATGGAGACATCCACCCATGCAGGACCACCTCAGGCGCTCAGAAGCCCCTCCTTTACACTCTATGCAGACCTCTATCATTGCACTTTTGTCAGGAATCAGAAGTGTCTCTCTGTCCTATTGGTTATCAGGTAAAAGCCAGAGGTTTAATTCCAGAATTGGGTCCCAGGAAAGGCCAAACTTGAGCAGACATATTTCTAAAACAGTTCCCAAACTGAGATACAGTAAGGCCCAAATAGGGTTCTGAGAACAAGGCAAGTAATAGCATCAGAGCAGGTCAACAGGAGGTAGGTCTGGCCAATCTTCCCAGAGGGGCCACACAGAGGGTGGAGTCCTTACCTGCTGCTATCCTATACTTCAGGGTGAGTGAGACCCGGGACAGGAGGGATACTTGCAAAACATAATGAAATTATCTATCTCTGGGGCAGTCTGTGCACTCCTTGATAGCAGGGCATGTCTGATTCCTTAGTGCACAGTTCCCAGCACAGACAACCTCAGTAAATGCTTGCCATGAACTGATCCTTAGGAATCCCAGGGTACCACACAGGTCATCATAACAACAAGTGTTCATCTGGCCAGCTCTCATAGCAATTCATTCCGGCCCTCCTCTCCATGGAGAGTCAGACAGCAGGCTTCCCCTACTAAGGCAAGAAAATTCAGAAAGACCAACATCAAGAAGATCTACATCTCTTGGAACCAGACAAAAAACTGTGAAGTGGGAAAGCACAGAGCCCAGCCAAGAAGCTGAGAGCCCAGCCATACCCAGCTGCTGTCTGGGTGGTCCCATGCGGACCAGCACAAGGCACTGTGCATCACAGATCTCAGAAACAGAGAAACAAGGCCAAGGCAGAGGTGTGGGACAGCAGACTTTCATTGAGGGTATAAAAACAGGGTGACCCAAGCCTCTTCGGTTACATTATCTTCACTTTTCTCCTCAGGATGTATTCAGGAAGGAGACCTGTTTTCTTTTCTTTAAAAAAAGATGACCGGGAAGGGGATCCTAACCCTTGGTGTCGTCAGCACCACACTCTCCCAAGTGAGCCAACTGGCCATCCCTACACAGGGATCCGAACCCGTGGCCTTGGTGTTATCAGCACCACACTCTCCCAAGTGAGCCACGGCCGGCCCCCATCTTTGCTTTTCTGATGTTTGAATATGATATGCCTAGTTTTATCATGTAACCTACTTATCGTCTGCCTCTCAGTATTACTAGAAGGTAAGCTTCGTAAGAGCAGGGATTTTTGTCTGTTTTGGCCACGGATACGCCAAGCATACGGAAATGGCACATAGGAGGCACTCACTAAATAATTTTGAGTTTGTGAATGAAGGGGGAAACCTAGGTTTGGTCCTAGTCTGTCACTTACTAGCCAGTTGTGTGCCTTAGGAAGTTTGATTCCATCTTGTCCCCAATTTCCCCACCTATGAGATCGGGATCCAAGCACTCACCTTGTGGGGTTATGCATGTAAAGTGCCTGGCAGGGTGCTTGGCAGAAGCAGATAGTTAACAGATGTGCCAGCCAATTGACATAATTACTGCTCCTCTCAGACTCTTCATCCTCCATGGGTTATAAGTGCCCTTTACTTAGGGTGTGTAAGACTTCAGGTCTAGGGTCACCATGAGGGGACGAGGGCATGAGGCTGTGAAGAACTCAAAGGTCTCAGGATTCTTTTTTTCCTGTGCCAGTTAAAGCTGAGTCAATGGCAGGTGGCCTCAGGCTCTCAGTACCCCCCACACCCCATTACATGGCAGCAGAAGGTCTGGAACCAATCTTCTGGTCTCATGAGAAATCTGAGCCCACCTTTGACTTACTATACCACGTTCCACAGAGTCAGTTTACTCAGCCCTCCCATCAGCAGGGATCAAGCCCTCAGCAGGGGAAGGGTCTGAGCGTTCACCAGGACCTTACAGACGTGTGGAGATGACTAGGCCACTACATGCACAAGAAACTGCTTCCACTGCTTGGCACCTATGGGATAAAAAGAAGATGCTGGGGAGAGGGTTCCCCAGTCAGAGGTTCAGGTTCCAGGCTCTGGAGACAGCTTGGGTTCATGTCCTGCCTCTACCACTTAATAGGTGTAAATTCTTTGGTTTCCTAAGGTCCTGAAGCTTCAGGATACTTAGCTGTAAATTAAAGATATTAGAGTGGCCATCTCACTAGATTGCTATGAGGAATGAAGTGAGATAATGCTTTAGTATATCACCTGGCACCAAAATATAGTAATGATCATTAGTTCATTTTCAGAGACCTTTAAACACCAGACAGATTCTATGGGACCACCTTGCCAGCAGTGGCTTTCACCAGTAGGAACCATATAAACTACGGTTGCAAGGTGGGGAGAGGTGAAATATAACCAAGCCTTCATGACAGCACATCTCAACCAGCCAGAGAAGGGATGGCTTTCCCTAAAATCTGAAAATTTTATTTCTAATCTTCTCTAACAGTCTGCCAAACAAAACTGGTTCTGCAAATTATAGAATCAGTTCTAGCTGGTGGCTAGAATTCAGTGGTGTATATGTGTTGTGTGTATACATAATAAATCAAGAAACACAATTTATTTGTATCTTTTTTTCACTCATTCATTCAACAAATGTTTATTAGACACCACTTTATACCATGCCTCTGCTAGGCCCCTGCAGCAGGATACAGCCTCTGCTCTCAAGAAACTCACAAGTTGTGGGGGATATAATCGCACAAAAATCTATACAGGATTGGCACAGTACTTTGCTAGAAACACATAGAGGGTATAATATAAGCTCAGCAGAAGGGCAATTACCTAAGAACCAGGGTTCAGAAAAGGCTTCTCAGAAGAAAGAACTTCTGGGCTGTTTTGAAAGATGAGTGGAATGCAGTGGGAAGGAAGACACAGAGGCAAAGGCCAGGCCCAGTTCAGTGTCTGCACTTTCAGCACAGCTGGATCACACAGCTGGAGAGGTCACTGCAGGGGCAGATCGTGCAGGCCTTGAATACTAAGAAGTATAAAGAGATCCATGTAGTCACGAAAACCAGGAGTCTGGACTTCATCCTGAAGGCTGTGGGGAGCCACTGTACAATTTATAAGCAAGGTAGAGCCTGACATGTTATTAATTTTTTTTTTTTTTTTTTTTTTTTTCTTTTTCGTGACCGGCACTCAGCCAGTGAGTGTACCGGCCATTCCTATATAGGATCCGAACCCGCGGCCGCTGGGAGCGTCGCCGCGCTCCCAGCGCAGCACCCTCCCGAGTGCGCCACAGGCTCGGCCCTTAATTTATTTTTTTAATTATTCATTTCTAAAAATAGGTATCATATGAGTATAGAACAAAATTCAAAAGGTTTGAAAGGGTTTATATTGAAAACACTAACTATCCCTCCCAATCCTTTCCCCAAGTTGTGCATCTCCCCAGCCCAGAGGCAACCCCAGCTACCACTGCCCCGTGGGCCTCTGTCTCCAGAGAGCTGCTCAGTTACTCTCTGCATATCAAGAATAGTGGCATAGTAAATGGTGGTGAGAATTGTGCCTTACTTTTTTCATCTATTGTATTTTGGAGATTATCCCCTATTAGTACAGTTTCAGTTGCTGCATTCTTTTTAACCACCCTCCACTATTCCAATGACAGATATTTACAATGTTTGAAATTAGCATTTTAGAAGTTGCCTGCCTTTTGGCTGCAGCCTGGAGAATGGAAGGGAGCAGGACTGAAGCTGGGATACCAGTGGCAATGAACACCAGGTCTGGGGAAAGGTTATAATGGAGGAGACAAAGATGGTGGCTATGGGGAGAGAGAGAGTTCTGGGAGTTACTAAGAAGCTGAGTGGCCAGTGTTAGTCACCAACTGAATGTGGGGGTGAAAACTAGGAGGACAGAAAATCAGCAGAAGACACAGGCAAGCAATTCACAAAGGAGGAAACATGATGGCCAAAAAATATCTACAATCAAGCCTGGCTTCATCAGTCATCAAGTAGGTTCAAATTAAAACCATGAGGTAGACGTCACGTTCACTAGGATCAGCAAAGGTGAAAGACTCTGACAAGTGGTGGCAAGAGCGTGACAATGAGAAGTCTGGCACACACCCAGTAGTGGTCACCTCTGGAGGGGCACTGATGGCAGAGACGGAGGAGCACACACATAGAGCTTTGACGGTTTGGGTGATGTTCTACTTAAGCTGCATGGAGAATTCATGAGTGTTTGCTTTACCATTATTCTTCATAGCTTACCTAAAAGTTACATATATCCTTTTATGTGTGTCAAATATTTCACAATTTAAAAATATAAATGACAATAAAAAAGGAAGAAGTTAGTTGCTCTTCAAACACTATTATACTATAAATATAAAATACTTTTTTTTTTGGTGGCTGGCCAATATGGGGACCCAAACCCTTGACCTTGGTGTTATCAGCACCATGCTCTAATCAACTGAGCTCACCAGCCAGCCCTATTATCCCCAATATTAAGGGTGCCTGATGTGGTATTAGTAGGTGACATGTGACCTCTATAAAATCCTACCCTAGATATGGTGGGGTACTTAGGAGTGCCTTGCCCTGGTCCAGGTTTGGTTCTTTAAGAATCCAAGGGGCACTTCCAGCAAGCCCAGTGGTGACGGCTGTCCAACCAAACCATGCACTGGGGAACCCTAGGGCACCTCCCACCCAAATTCATGCTCCTCTTGACTTCTTTGACACCCACCTTCTCTAAAACTTTGAAGCATGGTTGAAATAGTGTGGAAAGACTTTGGAAGTAGTGAGGTGGCAGTGCTCATTACGGGTTTCCAGCACAGGTTAAAATAATTTTCTTCTAACATTTTAAGCCTGACTCCTAGATCCCAGAAGGGGTAGACAGCAAGGTGTGGTAGCCTGAGCTAATTGTCTACTTTGTATCTGCTACTTCTTCTTTGTTAGCAGAACCGGACTCTGTTCAGGATGGGCAGGTGTCTAGGTCCAATCCCATTCCTATTCATCCCATACTTCCTTACAGCTAGGAATGGCCATGTAGTTCAGTTGTGACAATGAACCCTGCTGAAGAGTTTTGGGAAAGCTTTAGTTTTCCTGATAAACAGAGAACAGCTGCACTTGGTATATTCCTTTGCTCTCTCCTATTTTACTGCCTTGAATGTGAACACTATACCTGGAGGTGATCAGCCATCTTAACCACGAGGCATTAGCCAACAATGTGGGGATAGCCAGGATGTCAGACTAGAAGGTAAAAGGAGCTGGGCCCTGGATGACATTGTTGAACTATGGCACTAACCTTGGGCTGCCTGCCTCCTGGAGTTTTGTTATGTGAGGAAAATAGTCCCCTATTTATTTAAAACAATGTAGTTGTTTTTACCTATAAATGATTGTACTCCTAAAAGAGCTGTTTCCTACCCTCTTTCCTTTCTTTTTTTCATCTTGTTTTTTAGACATTCCGCCCAGGGTAAGAAAACCCAATGAGGAAGGTCAGGGACCTAGTTTTATCACTGTATTAACCATGTATTTTTATTTTCTATATTCTGATACTTTGACACCAGGGGCCTAGCTGACTCTGGAGAGACTGCCCCTCCCAGGCTTAGCCAATTTTTAGATAGTAAGCAACTCACCAGTGAGAGTGACTTTCAAATGCAAACCAACTAGTCCAGCACCCATATTCCTAACCACCTCCTTTTTCGAGTTCTACTTGCCTAATCACCTCAGGTCCAGGTACCAGACAACAAGGACAGCCCCTATATCCCAGAGCCCACTAAAACTATTCAAATTGGCCAATCCTCAACCTGTTTACCCTGTCTCACCTATTCCTTCCCAAAAAACCAAAATAAGGTACCTTGCCTAATTCTCCCCACACCCTGCTCCCTCTGCCTCCTGACCAATCCTGGTCCCCCGTGTGGCTCCCTGTGGCATAATGTGCCCCGCCCCCTGGTATCTGTGAGTATAACAAATTTTATTTTCAGTGGTAGTCATCTCCTGATATGTTGGCTTTACCATACCAAAATAATAATAAAACCTATATAAAAACAATAACCAGAAATTTTTCTCTGGATCCACCAAGAGTGGCAGAGTGAGGCAAACTATTCTCATGTCCTACAGTTCTGAATAGTAAGTTCTCAGAAGACAGCGACTGTATTAGTCCATTTCTGTTGCTTATAACAGAAATACCTGAAACTAGGTAATTTGTAAAGAAACAGTATTTATTATTTACCAGAAAGTCCAAAGTCCAAGGAACACAGCTGTTTGGTGGTGACTTCAGTGACGCAAGGTGTCACAAGGCGGATGGCTGAGCACAGACTAAACTCATTCACTTTCCTTTTAAAGCCTCCAGAAACATTTCCATTCTTCCAAGAATGGATCAATCCATTCACGAGGGTACAGTCCTCACAATCCAACCACCTCTTCTAGGCCCCACCTTTCAATTACCACAATAGGATTTCCCACCCTCTTAACACTGTCACAGTGGGGTTTAAGTTTCTAATACATGGACTTTGGGGGACACAATTCAATCCACAGCATTCTTCCTCTAATCCCCAAAGTTCATGTCTGTCTCACAGGTAGATGCACTCATTTTATCCCTAAAGTCTTAACTTGCTTCAACTCAAAAGTGCAAAGACCAAAGTCCCATCTGTGAAACCAAAACAACTTGTCTACTTCCAAGATACAATGCTGGGACAAGCATAGGGTACATATTCCTGTCCAAAAAGGAAGAAATATGCCAAAAGAATGGGGTAACAGGTCCTAAGCAAGTCTGAAACCCAGCAGGCAAGCATCAGATATTAAAGCTGGCAAATCATGTACCTTGACTCCACGTTTGGCATTCTCCACACACTGGCATGGGGTTGGGTCCCCAAGTCCTTAGGCAGCTCCTCTTGTATGGCTTTCCTGGTCTCAGGTGATGCTGTAGCTCTCCGAGGCTGGCATTGCACACTGGTAGCTCCACAGTTCTGGGGTCTCCATGGCAGTCCTGTTCTCATGGCTGCACTAGACATGGAATTGGCGGGAATTCTCTGCTGCAAATCCAATCCCACATTTCCACTCAGCATTGCTTTAGTGAAGGCTCTATGCAGTGACTCCACCCTTTGACATATCTCTTCCTGGGTCCCTAGGCTTTTCCATAAATCCAAGGTGGAGGCTCCCAAACCTTCACAGCTCCAGCATTCTGCAAACCTGCAGAGTTAACACCACATGGATGCCATGAATGCTTCTGGCTTGTATCTTCCAAAGGTGTAGGTCCAGCCACACCTGGGGCCAATTTTGCCACAGCTGGAGCAGCCAAAGCAGCTGGAGTGCTGGTGCAGGGAACAGCATCCTGAGGTGATCCTGGGAAGTGAGCCCATGGAGGGTGCCTTGGGCATATTCCCTGAGATTATTCTATCTCCGTAAGCCTCTGGGCCTGTGATGGAAGGGGCAGCCTCGAAGATCTCTGAAATGCCTTGTAGGTCTTTTTTCCCTTCTCTTGATAATCCCTTTTTTCTGTGCTAATCTCCTTAGCAAACAGTCACTGGGCTACACTTCTGGTTTCCTCTCTTAAAGATATCTTTTCACTCTTCACATGGCCAGGCTGAGAGTTTTTCAATTTTTCACTCTCTGCTTCCTTGTTGATTATAAATTTTGGCTTTACCTCATTCCTTTGCTACCATAACTCAGCATAGGCTATTCCAAGTAGCCATGCAGTTTCCTGAATGCTTTGCTGCTTAGAAATTTCTTCCGCCAAATACCCTTGTTAAGCACCTTTAAGTTCTGCTTCCCATAAAACTTTTGGGCATGAATAGAATGCAGCCAAGTTCCATGTAAATTCAAAGCAAGTGTGATCTATGCCCCAGTTTCTAATAAGCTCTTTCTCATTTACATCTGAGATCTCCTCAGTATGGCCTTTCCTGTCCATATTTCCATCAGCATTCTGGTTACCATTTAGCCAGTCTCTAAAATGTTTCAAACTTTCCCCGCTCTTTTTGTCTTTTAAACTCTCACCAAAATTTAGGGTTTTTCTAGCCTGCTCCTTCAAATTCTTCCAGTCTCTGCTCAATATCCAGTTCCAAAGATGCTTCCACATTTTTGTATTTGTTATAAACAACATCCCACATTTTGGTACCAACATTCTGCATTAGTCTGTTTCTGCCGCTTATATACTTGAAACTGGGTAATTGGTAAAAAAAAAAAAACAATATTTATTGCTTACAGTTTTGGAGGCTGGGAAGTCTAAACTCCAGGGAACACATCTGGTGAGAGCCTTCTTTGGTGGTGAATTCAGTAACACAGGATGTCACATGGTGGATTGCTGAGCAGAGAGAAACTAACCTCTTCATTCACTCTCCTTTTAAAGCCACCGGAACCACTCCCATTATCCCAGGAATGGATCCATCCGTGAGGACACACTCCTTACTATCCAATCACCTCTTCGAGGCCCCACCTTTCAACCACCACAATAAGGTTTCCCACCCTGTTAACACTGTCACAGTGGGGGGTTAAGTTTCTGATACATGGACTTTGGGGGACACCATTCAATCCACCTCAGTGATCATATTTTAAACAACTTTGTCTCCTTTCCACAGTACTGGGCATAATGCCTTGCTCTAATTATGGCCCATTACATGTCCATAGGGAATTCACAGTTCAGGGCAGAGACAGACATGTAAACAAGCAAACAATTTACTCAGTAAATGGTTTAATGGAGTAATGTACAAAACACAGTGAGACAGAGGAAGAATTAACATCTGAAAATAGTTGGGAAGTTGAGGAAGGTTTCATGGAAGGTTTGGTCTGGGACTTAACAAATCAATACAAGTTTTCCAAGCAGCTAAAGGGAGTACTGGGATAGGGATAGTGGTGGGTAGAAAGCACTCTAGGCACAGACGTGGTGAAATAGGAGAGCAAGGCACATTCTAGGAGCTCCTCTCCAAACCCTAAAGACAATCCACACACAGAGGTAACAGAAAAGGAAATCACCCTTTCTTTTTTCAATAACTTAGAAAGCTAGCTCCAGTGGCTTTGGCTAGGATGCTCAAAGATTGGCTGAATGATTTTAAAAGGAGTTCAATTCTCCACGGTTGTGTACAGACCCCTGTTACTGGCCCCTGCCACCATTCTTTTATCCACAGCTGGCCCTGTAGTCACATGCATGCATGCCACCAGCCCTGATTCCAGTAGCTGCAGATATGTTGCTGACACTATGTGTGCACCTGCAATTGATGCTGGCCCTTGCTGCTGGTCCTAGCCCTCACTGCTATGCATGCCCACAGCTGGCCCCTGCCATCATACATGTGTAAGCAGCTGGCTCCCACAGCTGAGCATGTGCACAGTGCTTGCCCCAGCCCCTACCACAGCCTACTCCAGTCCCTTGCCGCTGCACCTGGAAGTACTGCTGAGGATCCCAACAGTCCTCAAAGCCACTACAGACACCCCTACAGCTCTCAGCACCAAGGACAACACAGTTGCCAAAGCTAATCTATAAAAGAAGAGGCAACTGTCTTTTCAAATGTTCAGACACCTATGCAAGGCTATAAGGATCACAAGGAATCAGGGAAATATTATGACACCAAAGGAGCACAGTAAATTTCCAATAACTAACCCAGAGAAATGGAGATCCATAAATTGCCTGAAAGAATTGAAAATAACTGTTCTAAAGAAACTCAGCAAACTACAAGAGATCACAAACAATTTAGTGAAATCAGGAAAATAATATAAGAAAAAATGAGAAGTTCAACAAAGGTATAGAAAATGTTAAAAAAAAAAAAGAACCGAACATAAATTCTAGAGCTGAAGAATACAACGAGTAAACTAAAAAATGCAATAGAGAGCTTCAATAAGAGACTCAATTAAGCAAAAGAAAGAATTAGTGAACTCAAAGGACTTTCAGAATTATTCCTATAATGAAGAAAAAGGAATGAAAAAGAATAAAGAAAGCTTACAGGATTTATGACACATCATCACGTGAACTAATGTACATATTATGGAACTCTCGATAGAAGAAGCAAAAAAGGGAAAGAAAGCTCATTTACAGTAATAATAACCAAAAACTTCTCAAATTTGGGGCAAGAAATAGACATCCAAACTGAAGAAGCCCATAGGCCCCCATATAGGTTGAACATAAAGAGCTATACATCAAGACACATTATAATAAAACTGTCAAAATTCAAAGACAGAAAGAGAAAAGTAATTTCCCACATACAAGGGAACCATCATAAGATTATCAGAGGATTTTTCAACAAAAACATTGCAGGTCAGTAGAAGGTGGTATATATGTTCAAAGTACTAGAAAAAAAATTACCAAGAATACTATACACTGCAAATGTATCTTTGAAAATGAAGGGGAGATAAAGTCATTCCTAGAAAAACAAAAACTGAGGGATTTTATCACCACTAGATCTGCCTTCTAAGAAATGCTTAAGGGAGTTCATCAAATGGAATTGAAAACATGCTAATCAGCAATGTGGAAGTATATGCAGTATAAATATCACAGGCAAAGACAAATATACAGTCAAATACAGAAAAGCATAACACTGTATTAGTGGTGTGCAAATTATCCATAATGCTAATACAAAAGGTAAAAGACAAAAATATCAGGAATAACTATAACCACAAAAATGTAGGAGTGTATTCACAAGAAGTAAACTCTAACTTCAAGAACACATAGTAGAGAGAAGCATGAGTAAAGTTTTTGTATGTAATTGACTTTAAGTGTTATCAAATTAAAATAGATGGTTATAACTACAAGAATATTGATACAAGCCTTATGGTAACCACAAAGGAAAAGCCTATAGTGTATACCTAAAATATAAAGAGAAAGGAATCAAGCCAAATCACTACAAAAAATTCACCAAATAACAAAAGAAGAAAGCAAGAAAGGAAGAAGAAAAGAACTGCAAAACAAACAGAAAACAATGAACAAAATGATAATACTAAGTCCTTATCTATCGATAAATACTTTAAATATAAATAGATTAAACTCTCTAATCAAATGGTACAAAGTAGCTTGATGGATTTTTTAAAAATATCCTATGACATGCTGTCTATAAGAGACTCGCTTTAGATATAAAGACAAACATAGACTAAAAGTGAAGAAATGGGAAAAAATATTCCATGCAAATGCTAACCAAAAGAGAATGAGGTCATATGATTTCTTTACATCAGACAAAATAGATTTTAAGTCAAAAATTTCCACTAGAGACAAAATTATTATATAGTGATGAAAGGTTCAATTCAACAGAATCTATAACAATTGTAAATATATATGCACCCAATATCACAGCACCTAAATATAAAAAACAAGTATTGAAAGATCTGAAGGGAGAATTTGACAACAGTACAATAATAGTAGGAGACTTCAATACCCCACTTTCAATAATGGACAGAACAACCAGCCAGATAAATCAATAAGGAAACAACTGACTTGAACAAAACTGTATTCCAAATGGACTTGACAGACATACAGAACTTTTCATCCAAGAGCAGAAGAATACACTTTCTTCTCAAGCACAAATGGAATTTTCCAGGACAGATCACTGGTTCAGTCACAAAAGAAGTCATAACAAATTTAAGAAAACTGAAATCATTCCAAGTATCTTCTCGGACAACAGTGGAATGAAACTAGAAATCAATAACAGAAAGAAAACAGGAAAATATCACAAACACATGAAAATTAAACAACACACTCCCGCACAACAATTGGATAGAAGAAGAAATCAAAAGGTAATTTCAAAACACCTTTAGACAAATGAAAATGAAAATAAAACTTTCAAAATTATGGTGTTGTAACCTGCAAGGTCAAGGGTTTTGAACCTATACCAGCTAGCTGCCAAAAACAAACAAACAACAAAAAACCTCACAAAATTTATGGGATTCAGCAAAGACAGTACTAAAAGGGAAATTTATAGGATTAAACACCTACATTAAAAAAGAAGAAAGATCTCAAACAACCTAACTTTACAACCCAAGAAATTAGAAAAAGAACAACAAACTAAACCCAAAGTTATCAGAAGGAAGAAAAATGATAAAGATTTTTTAATAATAAAGAGCAGAAATTTTAAAAAATAGAGAGAGAATAGAAAAATAATATAAAAAAACAATACAAGAATTGGTTTTTCAAAAAGATCAACAAAACTGAAAAAGTCTTAGCCAGATTAACATAAAAAGAGAGAAGACTCAACTAAATAAAGTCAGAAATAAAACAGGAGACATTACAATGGATGAGACAAATAAAAAGGATCATAAGGGACTGTTATGAACAATTACATGCCAACAAACTGGATAAACTAGAAGAAATAGATAAATTCCTAAAAACATATAACCTACCAAGATTGAATCAAGAAGAAACAGAAAGCCTGAGCACACCAATAACAAACAAAGAGACTGAATTGGTAATCAAAAACATTCCAACAAAGAAAAGCCTAGGACCACACAGCTTCACAGGAGAGTTCTACCAAACATTCAAAGAACTAATACTGACCCTTCTAAACCTTTTCAAAAAACAGAAGAGAGATCACTCCCCAACACATTTTATAAAGCCAGCATCACCCTTATTCCAAAGCCAGACAAAGATAATACAAGAAAAGAAAAATACAGGCCAACATCCCTGATTAACATAGATGAAAAAATTCTTCATAAAATACTGGCAAATTGAATTCAACACATTAAAAGGATTATACACCACAATCAAGTGGGATTTATTCCTGGAATAAATACAGTTAACCAAGGATGGTGAAACATATAAAAACCAACTAATGTGATAAACCACCTGTAGTGGATTGAATTATGTCCTCCCAAAACTCATTGAAGTTTGAACTGTGTCCCCCAAGTTTTATGTATTAGAAACTTAGCCCCCACTGTGACTGCTAAGAGGGCAGGAAATCCTATTATGGTAATTGGAAGGTGGAGCCTTGAAGAAGTGATTGGATTATAGGACCATGCAGTAGTGAATGGATTAAAAATGGTGGTCAGGGGTGTGTTTCCAAGGGCTTTAAAAGATGAGAGTCTGTCTTTCTCTCTCTCTTGCTCTCTCTGCTTCCACCATCTTGCAATGTGAGACCCCTGGGTCACTCTCGCCACCATCAGATGGACTTTGGGCTTCCCAGCCTCAGAAACTGTAAGCAATAAATTTCATTTTCTTTATAAATCACCCAGTTCTGGGTATTATGTTATAAGCAACACAAAAAAGACTAATACACCACCCTAATAGAGTGAAAAGCAAAAATGACACAATCATCTCAACAGATCCAAAGATAGCATTTGACAAAATTTAACATCCTTTCATGATAAAAACTCTCATCAAAATAGGTATAGAAAGAACTCACTTCAACACAATAAAGGGCACATATAAAAATCCCAGAGCTAACTAACATTATTTCATCAGTGATGAAAGACTGAAAGCTTTTCCTCTAAGATCTGAAACAAGAAAAGGATGCTCACTCTCACCAATGTTATTTAATATGGTCTTTGAAGTTGTGTCAGAGCAATCAGGCATGAAAAAGAAATAAAGACATCTAAATCAGAAGGAAAAAAAGTAAAATTATCCCTGTTTGCAGATAACATGACCATATAAATAGAAAACCCTAAAGACTCCACCAAAAAAACTGGTAGAACTAAGAAATGAACTCAGGTGCAGGATACAAAATCAACATACAAAAATCCATGGCATTTCTTCTTTCTTTCTTTCTCTCTTAATCCATAGCATTTCTATACACCAACAATGAACTATCTGAAAGGGCAATTAAGAATACAATCTCATTTACTTTAGCAACAAAAAATAAAATACTTAACAATTGGGCAAAGAGGTGAAAGACCTCTACACTGAAAATGATAAAACACTGATGAAAGAAATTTAAAATGACACAAACAAATGGAAAGATATCTCATGCTCATGGACTGGAAGAATATCAAAATGTCCATACTACTGAAAGCATTCTATAGATTCAATGCAACCCCTATCAAAATCCCAACTGCATTTTTAACAGAAATAGAAAAACAATCCTAAAATTCCTACAACACCACTAAAGACCCTGAATATCCAAAATAATCTTGAGCAAGAAGAATAAAGCTGGAGCTATCACACTTCCTGACTTCAAATTATATCACAAAGTTTTAGTAATCAAAACAGTATGCTACTGGCAAACAAAACAAAACAAAACAAAAAAACAGAAATGAAAAACAGACATATAGACAAATGGAACAGAATAGAAAACCCAGAAATAAGCCCACAAATTTACTGTCAACTTATCTTTGACAAGGATGTAAGAATTCACAATGGGGAAAGAATAGTCTTTTCAGAATATGGTGCTGGGAAAACTAGATATCCACATGCAAAAAAATTCAATTAGACCCCTATCTCACACCATACATGAAAATCAACTCAAAAAAGTTTAAAGATTTAAACATAAAACCTGAAACTGTAAAACTCCTAAAAGAAAACATAAGAAAAAACCTTCTTGACATTAGTCTTAGCAATAGTTTTCTCAATATGACACTAAAAAGCACAGGCAGCAAAAGAAAAATAGATAAGTGGAATTACGTCAAACTAAAAAGCTTCTGCATAGCAAAGGGAATAATCAAAAAAATGAAAAGCTAACCTATGCAATGGGGAAAAAAAAAACCAAACATATATCTGATAGGGAATTAACATACAAAAAATATAAGGAACTCATACAATCCAATACCAAAAAATACAAATAACTCTATTAAAAAATGGGCAAACCTGGTTAGCTCAGTTGGTTAGAATGCAGCGTTACAACACCAAGGTCATGGGTTTGGATTCCCACATCAGCCAGCAGCCAAAACAAACCCTCAGCCGAAGAATTCAGATGGACAACAGGCGTATGAATAGGTGCCCAAAATCTATAATCATCAGGTAAATGCAAATCAAAACCACAGTGAGAAGTGTTCTTCACACTTAGGATGGCTATTATTAAAAAAGATAAAAGATAACAATTGTTGGCAAGGATGTCTAGGAAATGGGAATTCTTGTAAACTGTTGGTAGGAATATATATTAGTACAGCCATTATGGAAAGTAGTATGGAAGTTCCTCCAAAAATTAAAAATAAATTGACCATATGATTCAGCAATCCCACTTCTGGTTATATATCCAAAGGAATTAAAAACAGGATTGCAAAGAGATAGCTGCACTTCCATGTTCATTTCAGCATTTTTCACAATAGCCAAGATATGCAAGCAACCTAAATGTCCTTCTATAGATGAATGGATAAAGGAAACGTGGTATACTTGTGTACAATAGAATATTATTCAGCCTTAAAAAAAGAAAATTTATAAATCAATATATATTGCTGTTTTATTTCTCACATAAAGAATCCTCCTTCTCACTGAAGTTAAATCAGTAATTCTTGATAGAATCTATCTGCCCCCTCACCCCCAGCACACACACTGGGGAAAAAAATGATACATTATTTCTTGTTCAGGTTTTAGTTTAATTTATTGAAATAAAGTATCTGAAATTGCATCGCTCATCTACCTCACTGCAGTTCTAGTTTTAAATGCCTACATAAAAGCCCATTGAAAACCAGCACTAGAAAAATGGTCTAGAAAAATCAGTATAAAACTTATGTAAAGGATAATGATCCATCATTCCTTGTTCAGAATATAGCGTAATTCACTAACAAAAAAAAAGGAAAGAAAATCCTGCCACTTGTAACATGGATAGAGCTGGAGGACATTATGCTAAGCAAAATTAAGCAAAGCACAGAAAGAGAAATACTGCATAATCTCACTTATATGCATAACCTCAAATAGTCAAACTCAGAAACAGTAGGATGGTGGTTGCTGGAGCTGGGGAGAGGGGAATATGGGGTAATGTTGGTCAAATGGTACAAAAATGGTAACTATGTAATGATACTACACATACTGATTCGCTGGAATGTGATAGTCATTTCATAATGTATGTCAAAACATCAAATTGTACACCTTAAATATATAATTTTTATATATCTCCTATTGTCACAAAAATTAAATTGTCACAAAATAATTTATAAGATAAAAAGTTCAACTGTGTCCAGCTACTTATTAATAGCTACTTATTAATATTCAATTCAATTAATACCCTGTTTTACTATTTATAATAAATTCTAATTACTAAAAATCTCATAAGTTTTTTTATATTGACTACTAAATACACATCTAGACTGACCAAAATGCTGGTCACATCTATAGACCCTTTCCCTTGAACAGAATCCCTTCTTCCTGATCCATTTAGGAACCTTCAAAAAATGTTTATTCTCCAGATGTCCATGGTTGAGTCTGCCCCACCACCTCACCTCCACTCTCCAGAAGATACTCAAGGTAAAGGCTGGGATAGATGCCACACATTTCACTTTCTACCCAATGACTCAGTAACCCGTGCAGCAGAATAATTTTTTTGAGTATTAATTTGGATTGGGTCCCTACATTTTACACATACTCCCATGTGCATGATTTCCAAGCAAGCAGCCAGGCACTGGGCAAGGAAAGCCAAGTCAACATGAAGGCAAAGGCTCTCCATTATCTTGTGTGGAAACCCAAATCCTGAGAATAGGATTAGGATGGGTGCTCAAGGGGTGGGGGGGATGCAGACCAACAGCACGGCTGTGAGAGAGCAGAATCTGGGAGGCTGGGTAAGAACTGTGTCTCTCATGGAGTGGACACTGGGGTCTTGCTCCTCAGTCCTCAGGGATAACATGCTACATAGGGTTGGATTTCTAACACCCAGGTTCTAAGCCCCACCTGAGATTCTGGGGTCACAAGGAAACAACCAAGCTCTTAGACTTGATAGGATCTGCCAAGACTGGACAGTGGCTGTTTCTGAAGCAGTCTCATGACTGGAAAGGTCTTCTCAGCATATTGGTGCTACTTAAAATCTGGAAACTCTATAATCTTGGAATCTGGGGGAATCCCACCAACAAGGCAGATGATGGGTGGGAGTCTTGGTAACAGAATTAAATTTAAGGAAAACAAAGACACACAATATTTATCACACATATTAATCTATGGATTGAAAAATCACACCGGGTATACATTTTCTCCCTGATTCCTCCAGGGAAGTTGAGCCAGGAAGGCTCTGCTCCAGCAGGCTGATGAGCATCCACTCACTCATGAAAAGGAGTATTTTGTTCTGCTACCAGATAGTCCTGGGCTAAAAGGCCTTCTTTCCATCCTTTGTATTCCTAACAGAAAACTAGGAGATAGAGTGGACAACAGAGCACAGTTTCTGTATTGCAGCTGGGGAAGAGACAGAGAGAGTGGAATCCACCAGCGCAGGGAATGAGTCAGGGAGGAAGTACAGTCATACGCTGCATAAGGATGTTTTGGTCAATGATGGACTGCATATAGGACTGAGGCTGGAGCGGTAGGCTAGATGTGTAGTAGGCCATACCATCCAGGTCTGTGTAAGTACACTGTGATGTTCCCACAAACACAAAATCACCTAATGATGCATTTCTCAGAACATATCCCCATCATTAAGTGATGCATGACTACTCAAAACGTCAGTGGAAGCTGAGGGACCCAGCATGAGTGTTTTGAGCATGCAGCAGGCCCAGCTGAATTCTCACTGGGTTTGTCCTAGGCAGAGCAAAAACCAGGTCCCTTTGAATAGATAGGACACAAAACTTTTCTTATAGGAAATGCCCCTTACAGAAAGAATCTGACTGGGAGAACAACTGCACCAGGCAATGGGATCTAACAGTAGGTATGCCACACAGCACCATGTGTGTCCAAACTATGGCTCTACTTGGTCCCATTCCTTTGCAGTCACAGCCTTTGGTTGTATTGGGGCAGTTTGGTGGACCAGATGAACAGGAACCCTTTGCAGGAAGAACACAATGGAATTCCACCTTCAAGAGAGTTGGGCCTGCTTCCCTTTTTAGGTAATTGGACCTTACCTCAAATCCATCTGCTACAAGTATAACTATAATAAGAGAAGAGAAAGTCTAGTTTTTACACTTTTAGAATTCTAATCCCAGAATGTTTGCTAGATATTAATTATTCAGAGAACTATTCCAGTATAAAAGAGTCCTTACCCATTTACCCTGTTCCCAACTCACTATCACTTTCCAGCAGACTGAAAAGCTGAATGAGGGGAACCTTATTACTGCTCTAGTTTGATGAATCTCTCCTCTCTTCCTCTCCTTATCACTTTGCCAATGACAGTGGTTTGGAACTGAGAAAAGAAGAAACGCTTATAAGAAAAAAAATCTTGTCATTTTCTTCCAAAATCTTTAGGGAAAAGAGCCAGGTTCTGTGACCCACATTTAAGATCCAGTATGGTCTGTATTCCCTGTTTGGAACTCTTAGAAAAGACTTACACCTTTTTACTTTCCCTTCTTACTTCTTCCCTTCATGCCTATGCTATGCACATCCCAGCTTCCTAAACCCATGACTCTATACCAGTAGTTCTTAAGAGGAAGTAGTAGCTACTTTCTGTTTTACCATACATCTTTTTCAAGAAGATCTCCCATTCTCCGTAAACTGGACATGGAGCTCTTTTTCTTGGAATGGGAGGAAGAGTGGTCTTTGACTTGTCGTCATTGTTGGAAAGACCTTTAAAGGTCTAGCATGCTCCAGACACCTTAAGTCCATTCTAATTCTAATATCTCGTCATTCCAGAAAGTGTCTCCCAAAGTTTGTTCCACTGAATAACAGTTTTTCCAAAATATTTAGTGAATAAAATATTCTAAAGTCAAATAATTTTGAAAATAACATAAATTTTGAAAATCTCTCCCTCTTGGAGATTTATGATGTTCATTAGTATATTCAAGGCTTTGAGAAGTCATGAAGTAAAGAAACCAGTTTTCCTGGCTTTTTCCATTATATTTGGCCCAGCAACCCCCTTTTCATATAACACCCATTAATATCCACTTGACTTCCTTAAGAAAGGCTATCCTTGATAACATAGAAACATCTGGTTTACTAATTTTTACAATGAGAATCAATCAATGATTCTAACCCGCTTTAAGGAAATCATCCAAAATTTTTAAAAAGCTCCGTACACAAAGAAGTTAATCACAAAGTTATTTGTCATAGCAAAAACCTAGAAACAACTCAAATACATTAAAATAAGGGTTGAGAAAATACGTTATGGTACAACTATGTTATAGACTATGTAGCCTCTAATGATATTAGGAGTTTTTAAAAACCTATGAAAATGTAAAATAATGTCAGGTGAAACACTGTACATATAGCATAAAAAATAAATAAAAATATTTTAAAAGAATTTTATATTCTCATAAAAAATTCTCTTTTAATTTCAAAATATGCTTAGAAAAAATATTGATTTAAATGTCTTCTGGGTCCCATAATATTGTGGACATAGAGCTTCTGAAACCCTGCTGCTATATAATACCTAAAAATACTTACTATAATATTTTCAAGGCCTCACTTTTGGGTGGTTAATGAGCCTATAAGAAAATAAGGAAAGGCCAATGAAATTAGGAACGTGGCCAGAGTGGGAGAATGGTGAGCTCTGAAGTGGCTGAAAACCTTGGAATAGTTCAGAATAGTCTAGAATAGTGGTTCTCAGCAGGGATGGTACTGTCGCCCAGAGGGCAATTAGGAAATAAGTGGGGCCACCATTAGAGGCCACTACTAGCATTTAATAGATGAGGGGTCAAAGATGCTAGACATCCTGAGAGGCATATGGTAGTCCCTCATAAAGGATTGTCCTACACCCCCCCATGACTTTCAAGTGGACTCTAGCCATTGATGTTTGTGAAACACGTTTATGATCATTTGAGCCTACAGCCTAACTCTATTTTACATAATTTTAACATATGTAGAACTTTTCAGGAATTCAATCACTGTGTAAGTCAATGGAAAACTAAACTTTGTTTTATTTGGAAAATTTTCAAGGATTATTCACCATTTTGGAAAACAACATTGCCAATATCATGGTATTCATGTCAACAATACAACATATCAGTTAGCATTTCTAGTGTTTATACCTATGGTGAATCGACATATATTGGGGTGAGCACTTGGCTTCTAGTGTGGTAAAATTTGAGCATTTATATATTAAATACTTAAAATTTTACTATAAACTACTTTTATTTGCTCTTTACATCACATTTATGGTATTATATTGATTTTGGCCAAAATGGTGTGGAATCATGTGCAATTGTCTACAAATTTCACTGAAGTGAAGTAAAGGAGACATTACAAAATATTTGTTATAAATATACGAATATAAATGTTTGTTATTTCAGTCTGATGAGATTGAAAATCACATTAATACATACTCCCTATAACTTGCTTTTCTCATTTAACAAAAAGTCTTAAAAATTTTGCATATGTAGCATGGGTTTACCATAGTTTATTAAAGGACATATAGGTTATTTTTAATTTTGCACTGTTAAAAAATGAATGTAATGGAATCCTCCCATATGCATGTTCGTGCATATATGTGCAAGTATTTCTCAGGGGTAGATATTGACATGTTAAATTGCTATATCAAGAGCTTTAATATTCATAAATCTGTTTTTTTGTTTTTTTGGGTTTTTTTGGAAAGTGAAAACAGGTTCAATGTAACAGATACGAATACAGACTTCACAGAGAAAGTACAGCCTAGCTCCAGAGACTGTGCAGGGCCCACACCAAGTTTACAAAAGTAAGAAATATACATTCACAGACAAAGTACAGGCTGGCTCTAGAGTGAGCAGAGCCTGCTAAAGACAAGTTTGATACAAAAAGAAATACACACCTCAAGGGAAGTATGGACTGGCCCCAAGAGAGAGAACAACAGTCCTGCCTTCTACCAGGATTCCACTTCTCTAGTTTTGCTATCTAATACATATTCATGATATCTAATGAATATTCAACTAAGGGGGGTAGTTCCCAGTTATGTAACCTTAATATTCATAAATCTTTGGAGATAAAAATGGCTTCTCATTCCAAGTAGCAATTCCCTAAAACTAGTCAAGTTGAACATCTTTTCAAATGTTTCTTGGCCATCCTATTGCCTTGGTTCACTGGCAATTCATATCTTTTGTTAATTTCTATTCCTTTGGGTTGTTTTGTAGTTCTTTATACATTCTGACTATAAATTATTTTTGTTTAATATATATGCTGAAAATCACTTCCTCCTGTCTGTTGCCTATCTTTTAACTTTTGTCATACAGAAGCTTTAAATTTTGATATAGTCATATTTTCCTTTATTGCTGCATGTTTTTGTTTTCAAAGAAGGCTTTCTCTCTCTCTAGACATCATTGCCAGTGGCTTCATAATACTTGCATTGTACAGATGTACAATTACTTATAAAATTCTTTCTCACTATTGGAAATCTAAGTTGTTCTATCCTTTCACTAATATAAATAATGTTTTGAAAAATAACTAAGTGTTCAAAGTGATATTTTTTAGCAAATACCTTAGTGTCTGGCAAACAGAGCATAATAAATGTTTCTTTTTCTTCTTTTTTTTTTTGGTAACTGGAGGGTACCGGGATCCAAACCCTTGACCTTGGTGTTCTAACTAACTGAGCTAATTGGCCAGCCCTGTAAATGTCTCTTGAATGGGAATAGGAAGAAAGACAGGAAGCTTTTTCCACACTCACATTCAAAGTATGTTTAAAAATGCAGCCCAATGTCAACCAGGTTATTGAGGAATTGGCCCTACAATGCTACTTCCCCTTAGCCAAGTTAATCAAGAATTGACTCTGCTTCAAAAATCTAGCATGGAAGTAAAGCTTCACCTTCCCTGTAAGATTGCTTCCATGGGGTGGGATAACTACCTGGGACTGGCCCATGATCACGTACTTCAGTCCTCCTCCTTAACCTGACTTTAATTTTAGGCTGCCACTTTGCTTGGTGAATCCTCAAGTTTACATCTTAGAAGGTGGGGAATGAGCCTGAGTAGATGAGGCAGAGGGAAGAGAAGCATCATATTCAGGAGTCTGGGCTGCCACAGTGCTGTGAGGCTCCACTCCAGATCCAGCAGCAGGGAGCTCGTTTCTGGCAGGCAGGGCTCCATATCCAGTGGAAGGGGCTTGGTATCCAGGAGGCGGGGTTCCATGTCCTGGAGGCAGAGCTCCATATTCAGGGGGTGGGGCTCCGTAGCCAGCAGGCGGGGCTGCATACCCAGGAGGCGGGGCTCCATATCCGGGGGGTGGGGCTCCATATCCAGGAGGTAGGGTGCCATATCCTGGAGGTTGGGCTCCATATCCCGCAGGGAGGGCTCCGTATGCAACAGGTGGGGATCCATAGACAATAACTGGGAATTATAATGAGGAGGGAAAAAATTGAGATACCCTGCAGACAAGAAATATGTGAGAAGGAAGAAGAACATAAAAAATAATTCTGAAGCAAACTGACACAGGAACAGAATTCAGGCAGAATAACGCTAAAAGCGATTTCCTCTAGCCACTACCAGTTGAAGGCTTCATCATTTCCTGTTGTGGAGGCATTCAAATTAACATGAAAACAACCCTATAGTTAGACCAGTACATCACTTATAGTTGTGCACATATACATATTTTATTTAATAAAGTTTGTTTTGTCTATAGAAAAAGTAATACATGCTCAATGAGGAATATGTATTTGGAAAATAGAGACTAGATGAATAAAGAAAAAGTCATCTATAATTCTATCACCAAAGACAAACAAACACTTAATATTTTTGTGCATTTCTTCATAGAATTTCTGTGAATATTTTTTATGCAGTCATGATCATATCAACCATATACTTTTTAATCTGGTTCTTTTAATTAATATTATAAGAAATCTCTTTATATTATTAGTTTACTTCATAAATTAAAAGCTAGGTAATATTTTATCATATGGATAGATGTTACTTAATGCTCCTATTGCTGGAGAGCATGTGGTTTCCAACTTTCCGATTAATACTACAATAAACTTGTGTTTTATTTATTTCCTTGGGCTACATTCTCCCAAGTCACTTAACTGGGAGGGTAAAGTTATTTTACTATAATCCATATTTATGTTTAAGCTAACTGCTTAGAACACTATACAGCAGGTGGTAAAGAAACAGCATTTGATTCATTCTGCATTGTGGGTACAGGTCTTCCCAATGAATGCATTTGGTTTGTCTCTACAAAGTTCTTTTAAAAACAAATCCTTTAAGTATTCTAAACCAGATGATTCAGCTAACAATTTCAATGAAGACCCTGGTGTATTCAAAGCTCCAGACAGAATGATGCCTGAAAAAAGTGTGCCCTTGGTACAAAACCCTTTCACACCTGCCTCCAGTTAACAAGCCACATGAATATAAGGGCATAAATATAGGGACATCTCCCATTTAAAATGCCCAGGGTGGGGACATGTTAAGAGCTTGGAAGTCATCACTTCTATCCTCACAAGAAGAAAAAAGCTGAACAATCTGAAATTAAAGACTTTTCTTAGATTCACTAAAGATTTGAGTTTACAAAGCAAACCACCACTCCAAATATGGAGAGACAAATTAATATGGAGAATCACAGTACATATCACTTTACCTGGAACAGCAGCCAGTGACTTGACTTCAGTACAATAACAATGGATTACAACTGAGAGAAGAGCAAGACACATACTTTATTTAAGGATTTCTTAGGAAAAACCAAAGGCAACAGAAGAGAGGGGAAAAAAGGAAACTAGAAGACAATGGAGTCTCTGATACCTACATCTATAGCAAACATTAAACACAGCCTGAATCCTAGCCAGATCAATACAAAACCTCACACTAAAAGCCTAATTACCCCAATTTCTTTTTTTTTTACCCCAATTTCTATAACTCAAAATTTCTATATACATCAATCTCTATATACATCAATTTCTATATACATCATGTCCAGCTTTCAACAAAAAACGACAAGGCATGCTAAATGGCAAGAAAAATCACAGCCTAAGGAGACAAAGCAAGCATTGGAACCAGACTCAGATATGACACAGATTTTGGAATTATCAGATTAGGAACTTAAAGTACCTATGATTAGTATGTTAAGAGCTCTAAAGCAAAAAGTAGATAACACACAACAACAGAGGGATAGTATAAGCAAAGAGATGGAAACTCAAAGAAAGAATCGGAAGGAAATTCTAGAAATTAAAAACACTGGGTCAGCCCCGTGGCTCACTCGGGAGAGTGTGGCGCTGTTAGCGCCAAGGCCATAGGTTCTGATCCTATATAGGGATGGCCAGTGCGCTCACTGGCTGAGTGTGGTGTGGACAACACTGAGCCAAGGGTTGAAATCCCCTTACTGGTCAAAAAAAAAAAAAAGAAAGAAATTAAAAACACTGTAACAGAGATGAAGAATTAATTAAGGTTTAATGGTATTATGGTCTGAATGTTTTTGTCCCCCCAAAATTCATATCTTGAAACCTAATCCCTAATGTGATGGTGGTAAGAGGTGGGGCCTTTGGGAGATGATTAGGTCATGAGGACTCCTCCCTCATGAATGATATCCAAGTCCTTATGAAAAAGGCATGAGGAGCTTGTTCACTTCTTCCGCCCTATAAGGATGCAATGAGAAGGTGCCATCTATGAAGAACATACCCTCACCAGATACCACATCTGCTGGTGCCTTGATCTTGGTCTTCCTAGCCTCCAGAACTGTGAGCAATAAATTTTTGTTGTTTATAAATTGCCCAGTCTATGGTATTTTGTTACAGAAGTCCAAAAGGACAAAGACAGGTGAGCTCATCAGTAGACTGGACCTGGGTGAGAAAAAATAAGCGAGCTTGAAGTATGCCAATAGAAACTTCCCAAATAGAAATGCAAAGAGAAAAAAAGAATTTTTAAAAAGGAACAGAATATCCAAGAACTGTAAGACAATTACAAAAGGTGTAAATACATGTAATGGGAAAACCAAAAGGAAAAGAAAAAGATAAAGTAGCAAAAGAAGTATCTGAAGTAAGAATAAATAAGAATTTCCCAAAATTAGTGGCAGACCTGAAACCGCAGGTTCAGGAAGTTCAGAGAATACAAATCAGATAAATGCCAAAATATCTATACCTGGGCATATCATATTCAAACTACAGAAAACCAAAGATGAAGAGAACATGTTGAAAGATGCCCAAGGAAAAAATACACCTTACTTACAGAGGAACAAGATATAAGTTACTACGGGCCTCATGTCAGAAACCATGTAAGAAAGAAGAGAATAGAGTGAAAATTTTAAAACACTGAAAGAAAAAAAACACCAACCTAGAATTTTGTATACAGCAAAATTACTCTTTAAACTGAGAAACAGACATTTTCAGAAAAAAACTGAAGGAATTTGTTACCAGTAGAGTTCCTTTGCAAGAAATGTTAAAAAATAAAAATAAAGGGCTGGCCTGTGCCTCACTCAGGAGAGTGTGGTACTGGTAACACCAAGGCCACAGGTTCAGATCCTATATAGGGATGGCCGGTTGGCTCACTGGCTGACCATTGTGCTGTCAACACGAAGCCAAGGGTTGAGATCCCCTTACTGGTCATCTTTAAAAATAAAAAATTAAATAAATAAATAAAGTAAAAATAAAAGTTCTTTGGAAACAAGAAAAATAATGTATATCAAAAACTTGGCTCTACATAAAGAAAGGAAGAGCATCAGAGAAGATGAAAGAAAATCTTTTATTTTTTAAATTCTTAATAGATTTGTCAGGTAACTAATTTTTCAAAGTAATAACAGCAACAGTGTACAGGGTGATTATACCATATGGATAAGTAAAATGAATGACAGCAATGTTGTAAGGCATATGATGGATAATTTGTAAATACTCTGTTATAATGCATCTGCCTACCCATAAAACAGTATTATGCTATTTGAAACTAGACTTAGTTTAATTGTAAATGTATATTGCAAGTACTAAGCTAATCACTAAAAATCCTTCTACAGAAGTATAGTTGATATTATTAGAGAGAAGAGAAAATGAAATTATATAAAATGCTCAATCAGAACCAGAGAGGGCAAGGGGAAAGATAAAAGAAAAAAAGAAAAAGAGGCAAAGGTAAAAGAACATGTGTAATAAATAGGAAACAGTTACAAACATGGTAGGTATTAATCCAACTATATCAATAATCACTGTAAATGTGAATGGTCTAAGTTTAAAGACAGAGACTGTTGCAGTGAATTAGAAAAAAAAGATCCAAATATATGTTGTCTACAAAAATTCCAATATAAGTACAAAGACACAGATAGATTAAAAGTAAAGGGATGGAGAAAAATATACCATGCTAACACTAATCAAAAGAAATCTGGAATAGCTATAGTCTCAGAAAAAACAGACTTCAGAACAAGGAAGATTATTAAGGATCAAAAAGGCATTACATATGATAAAAGGGCGAATTCTTCAAGAACACATAACAGTCCCTAATGTGTATTCACCTAGAAACAGAACATCAAAATACATGTGGCAAAAACCGAAAAAACTGCAAGGAAAAAGAGATGAATCTATTATTATAGTTGGAGACTTCAACACTCCTCTATCAGTAATTGACACATCCAGCAGGCAAAAAATCAGTAAGGACAGAGTTGATCTAAACCATACTATCAGTCAACTTGATCTGACTGATATGTTTAAAACACTCTGCCGAACAACAGCAGAATCCACATTCTTCTCAAGTTTGCATAGAGCATTCACCAAGACAGACCTCATTCTGGGCCATAAAAAACACATTAACAAATTTGAAAGAATAAAAATTATTAGATATGCTCTCAGACCACAATAGAATTAGACTAGAAAACAATAACAGAAATATGGCTGGAAAATTCCAAAATACTTGGACATTAAACAAGACACTTCTAGATAACACATGGATCAAAGAAGAACTCACAAGAGAATTTTTAAGATATTTTGAACTAAATAAAAATAAAAATACAGCTCCTTAAAGTTTGTGGGATGCAATGAAATCAGTGCTTAAAGGGAAATTTTTAGCATATATTAGAAAAGAATAAAGATCTAAAATCAATATTCTAAGCTTCCACGTTAGGAAAATAGAGAAAGAAGAGCAATGTGAGCCTAAAGCAAGCAGAAGAAAATAAATAATAGAATTACAACAGAAATCAATGAAATTGAAAATAGTAAATCAAGAGAAAATATCAGTAAACTCAAAAGGTGTTTCTTTGAAAAGATAAAATAATATATATAAACTTCTATTCTACCCATGCTAAACAAAAAAATAGAGATGGTACAAATTACTAACATCAAATGAAAGAGGGATCATCCCTACTAACCACATGGACATTAAAAAGATAATAAAGGATTTTTTCATTTGGATAATAAAGGATTATTATCAAAATCCTATGCCTACAAATTTCATAACTTAGGTAAAATGGACCACACCTTGAAAGATCCAAACTACTAAAACTCACACAAAGAGAATTAGATATTCTCAATAGCCCTATGTTTATTAAATAAATCTAATCAATAATTAATAAGCTTTCTAAAAATAAAGCACCGGGCCTAGATGGGTTCACTGATGAATTCTACCAACTATTTAAAGAAGAAATGATACCAATTACCTACAAACTCTTCCAGAAAATAGAAACAGAGGGAATGCCTCCTAACTCATTCTCTGAGTCCAAAAATACTCTGAAACCAGATAAAGACATTACAAGAAAGGAAAACTTCAGACCAATATCTTTCATGAACATAGATGTAGTTTCAAAACAAAATATTAGCAAATCAAATCCAGTTACATATAAAAAGAATTGTATACAACAACCAAGTTTGATTTATTCCAGGTGTGCAAAACTGGCTCAACATTTGAAAATTAATGTAATCCATCACATCAACAAGCTAGAGAAGAAAACTCATATGATCATATCAATAGATACAGAAAAAGCGTTTGACAAAATCCAACACCCAGACTTGATTTTAAAAAACAAACATCTCTCAGCAGTTTGGAAGAGAGGGAAACTTTCTCCCCTTGGTAAAGATTATCTATTAAAAACCTACAGCTAATATCATTCTTAATGGTATTAAGAAATGATATTAAGAGAAATTAGATGCTTTCCCCCTAAAGTTTGGGAACAAGGCTAGGATATCCCCTCTCACCACTCTTATTCAACATTGTACTGAAAGTCCTAGCTAATGCAATAAGATGAGAAAAGAAAAGAAAAGGTATACAAATTGGGAAGGAGAAAATAAAATTTTGCTCACAGAAGACATAATTGTCTATGTACAAAATTCCAAAGAATTGGCAACAACAACAAAAAAAAATCCACCTGAAACTAATAAGCAATGATAAGAATGTTGCAGGATAAAAGGTAAATATACAAAAGCCCATTGTTTTCTTTTATTATAGCAATTGGAATTGAAATAAAATACACAATACTATTTACAGTAAAACAAAAAATGAAACGCCATGCATAAATCTTATCAAATATGTACAGGATCTCTATGAGTAAAATTACAAAACTGTGATGAAAGAAGTAAAGAAGTTTTAAACAATCGGAGAGATATTCCATGTACATGGACAGAAAGACTCTATGTCTTCAAGATATCAATTCTTCCCAGCTTGCTCTATTGATTCAATGCAATCTCAATCAAAATCCCAGCAAGTTATTTTGTGGATATCAACTAACTAATTCTAAAGTTTATATGAAAAGGAAAAAGCCCCAGAATAGTCAACACAATATTGAAGAGCAGCAAAGTCAGAGGACTGACTATAACTGACTCCAACACTTGTGATAAAGCTATGGTAATCAAGACAAGGTGGTATTAGCCAAAGAACACACAAGTGGATCAATGGAAGAGAATAGAGAGCCTGGAAATACTCATAGACCACGTGGATACAGTCAACTGATCTTTGACAAAGGAACAAAGGCAACTCAATAGAGAAAGGATAGTTTTTCAACAAATGGTGCTGGAATAACTAGATATCCACATGTAAAAAAAAAAAAATGAGTCTAAACACAGACCTTACACCTTTCACAAAATTTAACTCAAAATTCATCATAGGCTGGCCAATTATCTCTATTGGCTACAGCATGGTGTTGTAACACAAGGTCAAGGGTTTGGATCCTGTACTGGCCAGTTGCCTAAAAAAGAGAGAAAGAAACAAAGAAAATTGGTCATAGACCTACTATAAAATGCAAAGCTATAAAACTTGTAGGTGATAAGGTAGGAGAAAATGTAGGTGACCTTGGGTTTGGCAATGAGCTTTTAGATATAACACCAAAAGCATGATCCATGAAAGGAAAAATTGATAAGTTGGAGATTGGACTTCATTAAAATGAAAAAGCTTCTGCTCTGTGAAAGACACTGTTAAGAGAATGAAAACACAAGCCACAGAGTGGGAGAAAATTGTTGCAAAATCACTGTGTGGTAAAGAACTTGTATCCAAAATAAACAAAGAACTCTTACAACTGAATAATAAGAAAAATGACCAATTAAGAAATAAACAAAAGAAGTTCAAGGGTTTGGATCCTTGTACCACCAGCCACCAAAAAAAAAAAAAAGACAGAAGCTCTAAAGAGACACCTCACCTAAGAAAATATAGAGAAGAAAAATAAACATATTAAAGTATGCTCAACATCATATGTCATTAGGGAATTGCAAATTAAAACAACAATGAGATACCACTAAAATCCAAAACACTGACAACACCAAATTCTGGCAAGGATGTGGAGCAACAGCAACTCTTATTTATTGCTGGCAGGAATGCAAAATGGTACAGCCACTTGGAAGACAGTTTGGTAGTTTCTTAGAAAACTAAATACACTCTTACCACATGACCCAGCTATCCTGCTCCTTGGTATTTACCCAAATGCTGAAAATTTACATCCACCAAAAAACCTACAAAAGAATGTTTAAAGCAGCTTTATTCATAATAGCCAAAAACTTGGAGCAACTGAGATGTCCTTCAATAAGTGACTAGGTAAACAAACTGTATTACATCCTTGTAGTGGAATGTTATTCAATGATAAAAAGAAATGAACTATTAAGCCACAAAAAGGCATGAAAGAACCTTAAATACATATCGCTAAGTGAAAAAAGCCAGTCTGAAAAGGCTACATACAACATGATTCCAGCTATATGACATTCTGGAAAAGGCAAAGCTCTAGAGACCATAAAAAGATAGTGGTTGCCAGAGCTTCAAGGAGGAAGAACATAAGATAAATATGTCGGGCACAGGGGATTTTTAGGACAGTAAAACTATTCTACATAATACTGTAATGTTGGACACATGACATTTTGCACTTGTCAAAGCCTATGGAACTGTACAACATGAAGAAGTAACCTTAATGTAAACTATGGATGTTAGTTAATAATAATGTAGTAATACTGATTCATTAGTAGTAACAAATGTATCAAACTAATGCAAGACATTAAAATACAAGAACCTCTGTGTGCATGTGTATATGTGTAGTAATATGGGAACTCTATACTATTTGTTCAGTTTTTATGTAAATTTAAAACTATTCTCAAAAATAAAACTAATTTTTTTAAAACCCCAAAGCTTTAGACCACACAATTTTGTGTACTGCTTGCCCATGTCAAGGCATACTGAGCTTTCTCAGAAGTTCTCAAATTTTCCTGATTACAATCTACCAAGGTGCAACAAAAGAGCATGTAGACTCTTCCTAAACTCTAAGAGAGAAAACCTCTTAATCTACACAATAAAATACCATCGTACAAGCCTATTTAGGAAATATTTTTTGTATATATGGTTAGCAATATGTGCATCTGGTTCATGTTTGAATCATAATGCAAATGTGCCTTAAAAAGTCTAATTTTAGAAAATGATTGATGCATATATACATCATTACACACTGTGGGGTAAACTAAATTGATAATGAGAAAAAATAATAATACATAATGACAAATCAAGATTGGTTTTTTAATTATAAGTTTCAGGGAACAAGCTGTTTTTACAAAATGAGAATGACCATTTGATGTGAAAATACATGACAGTTATGCAATTCAGTCAGACTTCATAGAAAAATACTGAATTAGAGTATATAATAAAATCCTAGCAACCTTCTGCTTCTGAGAAGATGCAGCACACATACTTTTCCCTATTTTTCCCACTAGAAACAACTAAAAACCCTGGACGTTATATATAAAACAAACATAAGACTCTGAAAGGTGAAGAGATGTTAAAGGACTGGGAAAGTGGCAGCCTAGCAACAAAGACAACATTTAGACAATAACCATTCTACTACATTCAACACCACAGGAAAAACTGTGGCCAAGTAGGGTGCCTAGACTTTCACCCATATGATGTGGTTCTAGATGTATGTAGAGAAAATATCTAAAACTATTATAAATGGGGAAAGGAAAGGGGAAATAAGATGTCCACACTTTACTTGAACTTGTGAAATGATAATACCCATACACAGTATTAAGTTATGTGTACATAACATACTATATCTAGAGCAACAACTGAAATAAATATAAAAAAGAGATATACCCAAAACCATGAAATAAAAATAAAAATAGAATTCTAAAAAATGTTCAAATAACACACAGGAAAGCAGAAAAAAGGAAACCAAGAAACAAATAAACACAAAAATGGAGAAAACACACAGAAAACAAAAAATAAAATGGTAGACTTAAGCCCTAACATATTAATAATTACATTAAATGTAAATGGCCTAAACATACTAACCAAAAGACATAATTAGAAGAGCAGATTTAAAAACATGATCCAACTATATAATGTCTTACAGAAACTCACTTCACATACGAGGGTACTTCAAAAAGTCCATGGAAAGATTCATATTATCTTTCAATTCTTTCTTCCCATGAACTTTTTGAAGGACCCTCACATAACAATATAGTCAGGCTAAAAGGAAAAGGATGAAAACACATATAACAGAAAACATGAATAAAAGAAAAGCAGGAATGGCTGTATTAATACCAGTTAAAATAGACTTCAGAACAAAGAAATTACTAGAGATAGAGAGGGATATTACATGATGATTAAAATGTCAATTCCCGAAGAAGACATGGAACACCTGTGTAACAACAAATGTGTATAAAACAGACAACAGAGCTATAAAATGTTCAGCAAAAACTGATAAAATTGAAATGATAAATAGACAAATCCTCAATGACAGTTGTAGACTTCAACAACCTTCTCTCAACAATTGTTAGAATGAGACAGAAAATCAGCAAGGATATAGAAGAGCTCAACAACCCTATCAACTAACACAATCTGATAGAAATTTTTAGATCACTCCATCCAACGACAGCAGAATAATATACTAAGATAGACCATATGCTGACCATAAAACAAACCTCAAGAAATATAAACACAATTGCCTACAGTATTCAGTACAGTAACATGCTATAGAAGCTTGCAGTATAGAAGCAATAGGCTATACCATATAGCCTAGGTATGTAGTAGGCTATACCATCTACATTCGCCTAAGTACACTCTATGATATTTGCACAACAATGAAATTGCCTACGACACGTTTTTCAGAAAGTATCCCCATCGTTAAGTGATACATGAGTGTATATCTATACTATGAAATAATACTTAACAATAAAATGAACTATCTATACATACAAAAACTTGCATGAATCTCCAGAGAATTATGCTGAGTGAAAAAAGCCTATTCCAAAAGGTTGCATACTGTATGATTCCATTTATATAACATTCTTGAAATGGCAAAATTATAGAAATGGAGAACAGGGGGCTGGCCATTTAGCTCAGTTGGTTAGAGCACAGTACAATAACATCAAAGTACAGGCATTGATCCCTGTACTGGCCAGCCACACACACACACACACACACACACACACACACACACACACACACACACACAAAGAACAGATTAGTAGTTGCCATGGGTTAAGAAGGGAGTCTGTCTGGGAAGGAAGTAGGTATAGCTATAAAAAAAAACCAACATGAGGGATCCTTGGGGTGATGGAAATGTTCTGTACTTATCAAATGTCAATATCCTGGTAGTGATATTGTACTATAGTTCTGCAAGATGTTACCAGTGAGAGAAACTGGGTAAAAGGTCCAAGGGATCTCTCTGGATTGTTTCTTAAAACTACATATGAATCCATAATTATCTCAAAATAAAGAGTTTAATTTTTTAAATCCTAGTTCCAACAATAAACAATCCAAAAAGGAAATTAAGAAAACAATTACATTTATAATAGCATCTAAAAGAATAAAGTACCTAGGAATAAATGAAACCAAGGAGATTAAAGCCCTGTGTGCTGAAAACTACAAAACATTACTGAAAAAAATTAAAGAAGACCTAAATGAATAGAAAGACATTCCATGTTTATGGACTGAAAGACTTAATATAAAGTTAAGATGGCAATAATCCCAAAAGTGATCTACAGAGTCAATGTAATCCCTATCAAAATCCCAATGGCCTTTTTTCCAGAAATGAAAAAGTTGATCCTCAAACTCATATGGAACTGAAACTGATCATGAATAGCCAAAATAAAATTTAAAAAGAAATGCGAAGTAGGAGGACTCACACTTCTCTATTTTGAAACTTATTACAAAACTATAGTAATCAAAACAGTGTGACACTGGCATAAGGACAGACTTAGAGACCAGTGAAATAGAATTGAGAGTCCAGAAATAAACCCAAATATCTATGACCAGTTGATTTTTAACAGGATGCCAAGACCATCCAACAGAAAAAAATAGTCTCTTCAACAAAATGCTGCTGGGACTAGATATCCAAATGTAGAAGAATAAAGTTTTCCCTAACCTCACTCAATAGACAGAAATTAACTTGTAATGAATCAATGACTTTAATGTAAGAGCTAAAACTATTAAACTTTTATAAGAAAACACAGGGATAAATCTTCATGACATTGGATTTGGCCATGGATTCTTAAATTCAACACCAAAAGCACGAGCAACAAGAGAAAACATAGATAAATTTGATAAAAATTAAAAACTTTTGTGCATCAAAGGACATTATCAAGAATGTGAAAGATAACCTAAAGAATATATGAAAACCCTATATCCGATAAGGGTTTAATATCCAGAATATATAAAGAATGCTTACAACTCAACAACAAAAAGACAAGCAACCCAGTTTAAAAATGGCAAAGGATTTGAATAAACATTTCTCCAAAGAAGATAAACAAGTGGCAAATGAGCACATGAAAAGATGCTCAACATCATTGTTTATTAAGGATATGAAACTTAAACCACAATGAGATACCACTTTACCCCCCAAATATAATTTTTTTAAAAAAAGAGGAAAATAAGTGTTGACGAGGATGTGGAGAAATAGGAATATTTGTACATTGCTGGTGGGAATGTAAAATAGTGTAGCCACTTTGGAAAACATTTTGGTGGTTCCTCAAAAACTTAAATGTAGAATTACCATATGACTCAGTAGTTTCACTTTTAGGTATACATCCAAGAAAAATGAAAACATATGTCCACATAGAAACTTAGATATGAATGTTTATAGCAGCTACCATTCATAACAGCCAAAAGGTGGAAACAAGCCAAATATCCATCAATAGATGAATGGATAAACAAATTGTGGTATATGTACAATGGAACATTATTCAGTGACAAAAAGGAATTAAGTATTGCTACATGCTACAACTTGTAGAAACCTCGAAAACATTACCCTAAGTGAGATAAGCCAAACACAAAAGGTCACATACTGTATGATTCCTTTTATGACTCCATAAAGACCAAAAGCAGAATAGAGGATATCAGGGGATGGGGAGAGTGGGCAAAAGGGAGTAATTACTTAGTGGGTATGGGGTAATGAAAATGTTCTGAAACTTCAGAGATCTGGTGGTTATATTACATTGTGAATACACTAAATAGCCTTGAATTATACAAGTTTAAAATGGTTAATAGAATGTTATGTGAATTTCACCTCAATAAAAAAAATTTTAAACCCTGGTAACACTTATTTTTATACTATGAATATTAGATTTTAATAACCTTTAAAAACCAAGGTAACTATTAAGGTTACAAATAAGTTGTATATAAAACTAAAAGCCCACGGACATGCACATCGTGCTCCAAGGAGAACCCAAGAAAAGGCCTGCATTTTGGAGTCTGATGGCAGTGTTAGGAGACCCTCTGTGGTCCACTAGTAGGCAGTGGACCACATTTGAGAATCACTGAACTATCACTTCCCAGAAACCTGACTCAGTAGCAGTGGTCAACTGTTAAAGGGTACAGGGCATGAAGCTCAGGGTGTTAGTCCTCGTGAGGTGGAAGGGCAAGACACAGGCATGATGGTTATGCTAGTGTAAAATGGGAAGGGGGAAGTGGGTAGGAGCATATACTTTCTGCTCAGGCTGTAAGCAGGAAGTGACCCTTCCCACTAATGGGAGTTTCCCAGGTATGCTTCATGTTTGTGCTTAATAGTTAAAAGTAAGCTGAAACCGAAGCCCAGTCACTTGCTGACTTGCCACTGGTATTCAGCCTGGAAACAAAGACATGGACTCAACCATTTTCTGACCCCAGACCTCTGCTGCTTCTCCTGTAGCAGAGTTGGAGGCAAGCCTACAGTAAATAAATCTGTGCACCTCTAGCATACTTTTCCACCTCCCTGAAAGAACCTCCCTGCCATAACTTACCTGGACAAGGCATCTGTGGAGTGCACATGTTCCCCTCTCCAGTAATGACATAAATTCCTGCAGGGCCAAACCAGTAATTTAAGGTTCTAAGCGGAACTCCTCGAGCAGCTGAGAAGACAAGTTTAGCAAATATAAACTCTTTTAACTCTTTTAAGCTAGACGTATAGTAGCTATTAACTGAATAATTAACAGTATTAACCACCACCTTACATGTGTGTCCAACAATGCTCTTGGGAGATGAGATAAAAAATAAATATGACCCTTGTCCTGAACTGCATGCTTCCTGAAGGCAGAGATTGTGTCTCATTTACCTGTGCTTATTCAGGGCCTAGCATAGAACTTATAATAGATATTCATAAAAAACTTCCAAGTAAGGATTCTATCACGTTGGCAAGATATATCTATTAAAGATTAATGTAAGGGCAATATGATATGAAAGAAAGAACTTCTGTCTGTCTCCCTCTGCATCTCTCTTATAAGAACACTTGTGATAGCATTTAGGATCCACCTAGATAACCCAGGATAATGTTCCAGGTATGTGACCAGATGTAATGTATACAGCTTCTAGGTCTGGCCATGAAAACTTCCCAGGCGCTATGGTTTGAATGTCCATCCTCCATCCCCAAGCTCATGTTGGAGCTTGATCCCCATCATAACAATGTTGAGGGTGGGAAATCCAAATATGGTATTTGAAATTATTATGATAAGTTTAAGAGGTGATTGGATTGTAAGGACTATGCCTTCAAGAATGGATTAATCCATTCACGGATTAATGGATTAATGGTTTAATGGGTTATCAGGGAATAGACTGGTGGTTTTACAAGAACAAGTAAGCACGTTAACATACGCTCTTGCTCAGCCTCTTGCCATGTGATACTCTGTGTGGCCATGGGACTCTGTACACAGTCCCCTCCAAAAAGAAAGCCCTCACCAGATGCACACCTTAACTTTGGACTTCCCAGCCTCCAAAACTGTAAGAAATAAATTCTATTTTTTTATAAATTACCCTATTTCAGTTATTCTATTATAAGCAACAGGAAACAGACTAATATACCAAGTGAGATATTTACTCTCTTCCCCTCTCTGCTGACTGTCCAAAGAGGCCATAGAAGTCATATGTTAAAGATGGCAGAGACTGGATCCCTGAATGACTATGTGGAACAGAGCTTCCTCTTGCCTCTGCTGATTAGCCTTTACACAAGTAGTAATATCTACTATCTTAAGCATTGATAATTTGGGGTTTATCTGTTTTATCAGCTAGCATTGTCCAAACTAATTCACTATAAATCTGAAGTTGCCCTCCATACTCCATTGTCTTCCTTTTTCAATATCCTATTAATGTCCTTTATAGTACTTCCCACATGAGTAATTATTTTATTCACTTACATGTTTGCTTATTTGATATAAGACTCTCACTAGACTATAAGTTTAGTAAAGACAGGGACTATGTGTGCCTTGTTCATTGTTGTGTTCCCAATTGTCTCACTTAGCATTTGGCACACAATAGGAATTCAATATGTATGTGTTAAAAAACATAAATCAAAGAGCCCTGACATATCAACTCTGCATAGGGGAAGGAAATCTATTCTGGTCAAAGAATCAGATTGTAAAGCATGATTGGTAGTTAACTCCAAGGGCCTCAAGGATGTCTGTCTCAGAAGCCTTGAAACTTGGGTTATGGGGAGAAGGGTGAGAGGGTAGGTTCCCACACCTAACCCATGCTATAATCAGACCCAGAGCTGTTCCAGACATTGGGCCAAGTTCATATAAGTTGCTTAAATCCTTTCCAAGGGGCTGTGCAACTGCTGAGACCATGAATCTAGCTTTGCAAGCCAACAAGTCGATTTTAATGAGAGCACAAAGAGAAATTGCTAACATTGCCTGACCCTTTAGCTCATAATCCTAAAAAAAAAAAAAAGAAAAGAAAAAGGCCTTCTTCAGTACTGTATGGCCAAAAATTAGAGTGAATTCAAGACTCAGTATGCAACTGTCCTGAGTTCCCTAGACATCTGTAGCAACAAAGGACTAAACTTCAAGTGTCCACTGACCCTGGATTTCCCATAGCTATACTCCCTTTGTCTGCCTAGACACAACCTGTTATCTGATTTTAGGCTTCCCGATGCTGTGTTCCCTTTGGACTACTGAAGAGCTGTCAGTTGAGTACAGCTTGTGAACTTGTTGGCCTTTCTATCTTTGCACTATATCATTAAAGGTAACTATAAAACATTTTCTTACTCCCCAACCTCCTGTAATACAGCTCTTCCGCCACCTTTCTTCTCTGACATTTTACTGAAATCTCTCTTGCTACCATCAACAAACCTTAATTTCTACATGCAATACACATTTTTCAGTCTTCATTTCACCAAACATCTCTGAAACAGCTGAAATGGATGATCACCCCATATTTCTTGAACTTTCTCCTCCCTTGACTTTTGGGATAATAAACTCACTCAATTCTCTCCCTCCCTCTCAGTCAACCCTTTCTCAATCTTTGCAGACCACTTACTCCCTTCCCTTTCCTTAAATGTTGATGACCCTTGGAACTCTATCCTCAAATTACTGAGTAAGCCCATCACTCACATCACTCCAGAGATGACCTGTGTGTTATTTCCAAATCGGTCTCTATAAAGGGCTCATCTTTGCAGCCCCACACTGCATGTCCAGTGGCCTCTAGTATCCCCATGTACCTCACACTTAATATGGTGCAGGGGTTAAGAGTGAAGGCTCAAAAGGATACAACATCACTTAGTATTCCTGCCAAAATGCATGACCTGAATAAAATCATGAGGAAACAGACTAACCCAAATTAAGATGCATTCTACAAAACAATAGGCCTGTATTCTTTTTTAAATGTCAATGTCGGGCCGACCCGACCCGTGGTGCACTCGGGAGAGTGCGGCGCTGGGAGCGCAGCAGTGCTCCCACCACGGGTTCGGATCCTATATAAGGATGGCCGGTGCGCTCAATGGCTGAGCGCGGTGCAGCCGGTCACAAAAAGACAAAAAAATAAATAAATAAATAAAAAATAAATGTCATTGTCATGAAAGACAAAGAAAGGGTGAATTCCAGATTAAAGTAGACCAAAGAAATAGGACAACTAATTTCAATGTGTAATTCAGGATTAGATCCCGGATTGGAAAAAAATGGGGTGGGGGGCACTATTAAAATTAGGAACAGTAATGAGACAATCATTTGAATTTGAATATAAATAATATATTAAATAATAATATTGTATCAATGTTAAATTTTCTGAATTTGATGAGTACACTGAGGTTAGACAAGAGAATGCCCTTGTTCTTAGGAGATACACTTTTCAAAATTTAAAAATGACGGAAATTATCCTTGTGACTTACTCCCAAATAGTTCAGCAAAAACAAAAGTAAGAAAAGAATAAGATAAAGCAAATGTGGGAAAATGTTAATAATGGATGAATCTAGATAAAGAGAATTCATTGTAATATTCTTCAACTTTTCCATAGATCTGACTTTTTTTATATAGTAAAAAGTTTTAAAAGAGACAGAGGGTAGGTTCAGGGTATGAATTCCAGCTCCATAACTTGCTAACTATATAGCCTTGGGAAATTACATAACTATCACTGACTCAGTTTCCACCGCTGTAAACTGGGGATAATGATAGTACCTACATCATAGGGTTTTTGTGAAGATTAAATAAATTGACACATGTAAAGAACTTGGAACACTGCCCAGTATATGGTAAACATTCAATAAATGTTAGCCAGTATTATTATATATCTAAAATTGAACTTATTTCCTCTCTAACTTAGACTGTCTCTTATATTTTTTACAATGGTTTGTAGCAAGCATCATGAGCCATTCAGTTTTCTAAGCTAGAAACTCACTCCATCCTTCTCTGTGTTTCTCTGGCACTCTGTCCATGCCTCTATTATAGCACATGCCATGAGATATGATAATGCATCTGCGTATGTCTGTCTCTACTAGACTGTGTTTGTCTCAGCTAGATTGGAGTTGGGGGTGGAAGACAAGGGAGAAAGGGGAAGAGCATTCCAGACACAGCAAATATCATGAAGGCTGAGAGATAAGAGGGAATAAGGTATCAGGAAGCCTAGTTTGATTGGAGTATAAAGGGTAAGATAGGAAGGGGCATGAGGGAGCCTACGTTGAATAAAAATATATCATGAAAGGATTATTTGCAGTCAGAGTCTAAAAGGGTTCTCTGATACATCCATTAGATAAGTGCTTTAGGGCTTGATAGTACCTCTACTCCCCAAAAGGGACTAAACCTAAGAGTAGAAGAGGCAATGCCAGAGAGAAGAGAAGATAAAAAGCCATGCCAGAGGAAGAATAGCTAAGGCAACTGGGGCTCCCTGACCTGAACAAGAGACTGTTCAATGGACATACGAGACCAGCATTTAAATGGACAAAAGACTAGCAGGTATAATTAATCATTAGGCGTCTAATTATAAGCTCCCACTACATTGTAAGCTCCTTCAGGACAGGGAGGGACTGAATAATCTTTGTGTTCCCAGCACATAGTATGGGACTTGGCACATAGTAGGTAGGCTCAGGAAATGCCTGCTGAATACGTGTGCAACTACCAACTGCCTGACCACAAAGGCCAGTAAATCTTGGCTACTTCAATTCTACAAGTCTCAAAACCCCAAAATGCTTAATGCTTTTATCAGCATCACCTACCAGAAGAGGCAGCTCGCATCATCAACTGGGCAAATTCGATGGCACCTCCTTTTCTGAAGATTAATTTAAAAGTAGCCTGTCCTTCCCAGCCACCTGCAGAAGGAAATGGCACACACTCAGTAAGAGACTGGCACAGCTGGTCTCAATCCTGGAAACAGGACTGCCACAAACACTGAGGGAAGCACTAGCCAAAGAAGCAGGGCAACTTTTATTTGAATTCCAACTTGAGTCCAGTCTCAATCTCAAACCTTCTAGAAGCTTTTGAGAAAAAAAACACATTTTTGACGGGGGACACTTACCATCTGGAGCTGCCCGAATGATTCCTTTAATGTAGTTTGCAGCAAAGACAGGTTGTTCAACGGAGCAGTTATCCATCAGATCAAACGGCATCATAAAAGACAACATGGGATCATTGACTGAGCGTGAAGTCACGAAAATCACCTAAGCAAGGAAAGAAAATTTAGAAAAGGAGTGCAGAATTCGTCCATGAGTTGAGAGTTAGAAGAGCAAAGCCAAGGCTGCTTTGGCATTCTGGCCTAATTGAGAAACATCTCCCACTTTCTTCCATTGCTCTTCAATGTGGGAAATCTCAAAGTGCAAAAGTTTTAAAACACTTTGAAAGTCAATGTGTAACTTCTCTCCATTTTAAGAAAAACAATGTAGAGTTAATCAGCAGATCAAAGTAAAAGTAGAAATTACCCTGTATGACGTGAGAAACAATGTTCCCCTCTTTGTACCACAGAAGAGGTTGGAGCCTTCTGGTTGCTGTGGGAAGGAGAGCTCCACATCTGAACACTGCTTCAAGAGACTGCAGAAAAGGAAGGGCAGACAGCACACAATTTAGAAGTTATATAAAATGACACACATAAAGCTCTTACACAATTCCTAGCCCAGAGTAAGCACTCGATAAATGTTAGCTGTTGTTTCCACTACTACTACTACTTTAGTGAAAAAAATGAATTCAAATCATTTTAATTTCTGGCAGTTCACTCTTATTCTCCTCCCTCTTTATCACTGGATTCATTTTCTTTCTTATCAAATCTACTCCTGTTCTCAATGTTTTATTCATTAATTCTTACACTTCTTGTACAGTAAGTACAAAGCACCATGCTTATGGAAATGTTTCTTTGACTCTGGTAAAAAAGGGAAGGCATGCAGACTAACCCAGCACCCTCTGACATGTTGTTCCCTCAGCTTGTCATGTTCTGCCTTCACTCTTAACCTGGAAAATCATAATGCAAACAATATGTGACATACATCATGTAAATGACATAAAAATGTCAAAGCAATTTAGTAGAAGGAGAGATTAGTTTGTGTTGAAGTAATTCAGAATGACCTCATAGAAAGGCTGCAATGTGAGCTGATTCTTAACAGATGGGTAGTGCTTCAGTAGGCAGAGGTGAGGGCAGAGGACAATCCAGATGGGGAGCAAACAGCATTAATGGAGGTGCCAGAGCAGATAATGGAAAGTGTGATGGTTTATTTTAGGTGTCAACTTGACTGGATTAAGGAATGCCTAGAAACTTGGTAAAGCATTATTTTTGGATGTGTCTGTGAGGGTCTTTTCAGAGGAGATTAGCATGTGAGTCTGAGTGGACTAGGTGGGGAAGATCCGCCCTCAGTGTGAGCAGGCATCATCCAATCAGCTGGGGGCCCAAAGAGAACAAAAACAGAGAAAAGACAAATGTGTCAATCTATCTGACAGAGGTTGGATACACTCTTCCTCTCCTGTCACTGGACATCAGAACTCTAGGCTCCCTGATCTTTTGACTGTAGGACTTATACCAGCACTCCCCCCCAACCCCAGATTCTCAGGCCTTCAATCTTGGAATGAGAATTACATCATTGGATTTCCTGGTTCTAAGGCCTTCAGAGTTGGATGAGCAATGCTACTGGCATCCCAAGGGCTCCAGCCTGTAGATGGCCTGTCGTAAGACTTCTCAGCCTCCATCATCATGTGAGCCAATTCCCCTAATAAATCCCCTCTCATATATCTACATTATTATAAATATATTTTATATATTTTTATATGTACATTATGTATATATATATATAACAAAAAGTAGGTGCCGTGTATGCCATATATATGTAATTGGTTCTGTCTCTCTGGACAGCCCTAACACAGAAAGCAAACCACATACTTGGGAGAAGCATCACAGTGTGGCTTTATCAAAACATAGCATGGGAATAAGGTTAGAAGGAATAGTGAGACAAAGTTGGAAAGCCATGCTGGGACTAGAGCTTGAAGACATCACTTGATAGGCAAGGAGGAACTGTGAGCTTCAGATTTCTTAAGAGGGAAGTCACATGATCAAGGAGGTAGTGGTATATTAGTGACATGAGTCTGAGTTCCTAAAATAGTCCTGACGTAAGGTAATAAAAACTAGAACTAGAATAGTAGTATGCAGATAAAAAGGGAATTTTTTTAAAGCCTGTGAAAATAGAGGACATCATCAAAAATAGTGGAATAGGGAACCCCAAATGTCAGTCACACAATGAATAAACCAGAAAAACTATCCGAATCACCTTTTTTGGAACTCTACAATCTAATCAAAAGCTCACAGTAATTAGGGGAATGTTTAAACAACAACAAAAAAAATTGCTGAATCTCAGTAAGTTTTATAACATTTTAACTTAACTGGTGTCATCCCCAACTCCCCAGTTTGGCAGCAACTTTAAAGATAACAAGCTAGATCCCCAGTATAGGTACCAAGTACAGAAGGAGCAGACCAGATTAATTCTCAAAGAATTGTGGTTGTTTGTTTTGACCTGTCTGGTGGCTTCTTGAAAGACTGGCTCAAAGGGCAGGCAACTAATTTGGAACTATCCCAGAACTGATGCAGCTACCAAGGGGGCATTTGTCAAAAACATTTCGAGGTAAATGTATTAGCTGCTGCTGTCTGGGGCAAGGGATGACAGTTAGGGCAGACAACAGACAAACTGAAAAGTTAGAGGAAAGGCTGACGGAATGAGATGCTTTGAGGAATAAAGGCTTTGAAAAGCTCACAAATATTCCTGGGAATCTGGAAAACCACACATATACATGCCCAGGGCTGCGTTCATGCTCAGAAAAATTCTAACAAGGCTTCACCCCTGGCTGACAGTGAGGCTCTACAGAAGCAAGAGATGAAGGTTAAGGCAGAGTTGTAAACTGCCTGCCATGTAAAAGGTATGCTCATGCTCCAACACACACACAAAGTCCATATGCAAAGGATGGGAGATTTTTTTATTCCAGACTTAAAGGGAAATTTTTGTCAAATAACTAGCTGCCACTGAGCTAACAGAACAGACTTCTCTGGCCACACATGACAAAGAATATAGAATTTATAAAATCAGTTCAGAAAAGTCACTAAACAAATAAACAACAACTATGACAAGCAGAAACAACATACCCTGGGAAAGAGGGAGAATATAATTTCCAGAGTTGCCACATTATAAAATCCAAAGTGCCCAGTTTTCAACAACAAAAAAATCACTAGGCATGCAAAGAAACAAAAAAGTATGACCCATACACAGGAGCAAAAAAATAAAATAAAATAAAATAATAATAATAATAATAGTAATAAAAACTGTCCCTGAGGAAGCCCAGACATTGGATCTACTAAACAATGACTTTAAATGAAATATGTTAAATATGCTCAAAGATTTAAAGGAAGCCACATCTAAATAACTAAAGAAAACAGTGAGAACAACGTCTCATGAAATGGAGAATATTTATAAGGAGACAGAGATTACAAAAAGGAACCAAATAGAAATTCTGGAGTTGAAGACTATAATAACTAAAGATAAAAATTCAGTTGTTAGGGGCTCAATGGTAGATTTCAGCAGGTAAAAGAGAGAATTAGTGAATTTGAAGATAGGCCAATTGAAAATAACAATTGCTACCTGAGTCACATAAACAAAAATGAATGAAGAAAAATGAACCATCTCAGAGACCTGTGGAACACCATCAAGCATACTAAATACATATAATGGGAGTTCCAGAAGGAGAGGAGAGAGAGAGAAAGGGTAATAAAGAATAATTGAAAAAATATGACCAAACCCTTCCCAAATTTAATGAAATACATCAAAATATACATCTAAGCTCAACAAACTCCAAATAGGATAAACTCAGATCCACACTGAGACACACTATAACCAAACTGTTGAAAGCCAAACACAGAGAATCTTGAAAGCAGTAAGAGAAATTACTCATACACAAAAAATCCCCAGTAAGACTAGCAGCTGACTTCTCATCAGAAACCATGGAGACCAGGAGGCAGTGGGATAACATATTCAAAATGCTAAAAGAAGAAAAAAACAAAACCCACAACTCTCTACCAAGAACTACATATCTGGAAAAATTATTCTTCAAAAATTAAGGAGAAATTAGGACATTACCAAATAAACAAACAAACAAACAAAAAACTGGGAGAGTTCATCACTAGTAGACCTTACCTATAAGAAATGCTAAAGGTAGTCTTTCACCTGAAATAAAAAGACACTGGACAGTAAATCAAATCCACACAAAGAAATAAAGAACATTGGTAAAGATAACTACATAAGTAAATATAAAAGACAGTATTAATATATTTTTGGTTTGTAACTCTTCATTTTTGCCCATGGGATTTAAAGGACAATTGTATAAAAACAAAACAAAACAAAACAAAAGACTACACATCTATGGCAATTGGCACACAATGTATAAAGATGTAATTTGTGCCAGTAACAATATAAGGGGATCGAAGATGTAATTTGTGACATTAACAATATATAGGACCAAAGCTGTTAAATACTACTGAAATTAAGTTGGTGTGAATCTGAATTAGATTACTATAAATTAAGATGTTAAATGTAATCTGCAGAGCAACCACCAAGAAAATAAATACACATACTAAAAGAAATGAGGGAATCAAAATGGTACACTAGGAAACATCTATTAAATACAAAAGAAGGGAGTAATGAAGGAATTGAGGAAGAAAAAGATATAAAACCTATAGAAAACAAATTGTAGTATATATCTATTATTTTATTCAAAATATTTTAACATTTACTTGTACATATTTGTGGGGTACAGTGTGTTGTTTCAATACATGCATATACTCCACAATGATTCACTTAGTGTAGATAGCATAATTTTGTACCCATTAGTTAACCACTTTCCTTCCTCTCCTCCCCCACCCCACCTCTGGTAACCATTATTCTACTCTCTACTCCTATGAGAACCAACTTTTTTTTAGATTCCACATATAAGTGATATCATGCGGTTTTGTCTTTTTGTGCCTGACTTACTTAACCTGATGGTTTCCAGGTCCGTGTTGCTGCAAAAAATAGGACATCATTTTTTAAATAGCTGAGTAGTATTCCGCTGTGTATATATGCCAGTTTTTTAAATCCAGTTCATCCACTGATGGACATTTAGGTTGATTCCATCTCTCGGCACTTGTGAATAGTGCTGTGATGAACATGAGAATGCAGGTGTCTTTTTAATACATTGATTTCATTTCCTTTGCATACGTATGCAGTAGTGAGATAGCTGGGGCATAGGGTAGATCTATTTTTAGTTATCTGAGGAACCTCCACACTACTTTCCATAGTGGCTGTACCAATCTACATTCCCACCAGCAATGTAGGAGGGTTCCTTTTTCTCCGCATCCTCACCAATATTTGTCATTTTTTGTCTTGTTGATAATGGCCATTCTAACTGGAGTGAGATGGTGTCTCATTGTGGTTTTAATTTGCATTTCCTGATGATTAGTGATGTTGAGCATTATTCATGTGCCTGCTGGCCATTTGTATGTCTTCTTTTGAGAAATATCTGTTCAGGTCCTTTGCCTATTTTTCAATTGTGTTATTATTTATTTATTTATTGCTGTTGAGTTGTTTTAGTTCCTTATAAATTCTGGATATTAGCCCCTTGTCTGATGTGTGGTTAGCAAACACTTTCTCCCATTTGGTAGGTTTCTCTTCACTTTGTTGACAGTGTCTCTTGCTGTGCAGAAGCTTTTTAGTTTGATGTAGTTCCATTTATGTATTTTTGCTTTAGTTACCTTTGCCTTTATAGTCTTGCTCAAAAAAGCACTACCCATTCCCACCTCCTGTAGCATTTCCCATTTTCTTCTAGTAGTTTCATAGTTTCAGGTCTTAAATTTAGGTGTTTAATCCATTTTAAGTTGATTTTTGTGTACAGTGAGAGGTAGAGGTCTAGTTTCAATCTTCTGCATGTGGATATCCAGTTTTCCCAGAACCATTTGTGGAAGAGGCTATCCTTTCTAAACTGTGTATTTTTGGTACCTGTGTCAAAAATCATTTGGCTGTAAGTACATAGATTTATTTCAAGGCAATCTATTCTACTCCATTGGTCAATTTTTCTGTTTTCATGCCAGTACCGTGCTGTTTTGGTTACTATAGCTTTATAGTATATTTTGAAGTCAGGAAGTGTAATGCCTCCAACTTTGTTCTTTTTGTTCAAGATCACTTTTGCTATATGAGATCTTTTGTGGATCCATACAAATTTTAAGAACATTTTCTCTATTTCTGTGAAGAATATCATTGGTATTCTGATAGGGATTGCATTGAATGTGTAGATTGCTTTGTGTTACATGGACATTTTGATGATGTTAATTCTTCTGACTCATGAACATGGGATATCTTTCCATTTATTTGTGTCCTCTTCAATTTTTTTCACCAATGTTTTATAGTTTTCATTGTAGAGGTCTTTCACCTCCTTTAAGTTTACTCCTAGTTATTTCATTTTTTTCATAGCTGTTGTGAATGGGATTACTTTCTTGATTTCTTCTTCAGCCACTTCATTGTTGGTGTAGAAAAGGCCATTTGATTTTTGTGTGTTGATTTTGTATCCTGCCACTTTACTGAATTCATTTATTAGTTCTAGTAATTGTTTGGTGAAGTTTTTAGGGTTTTCTACATATAGGATCATGTCATCTGCAAATAGGGATAGTTTGACTTCCTCTTTTCCTATTTGAATGGTCTTTATTGCATTCTTTTGCCTTATTACACAGGCTAGAACTTCTAGTACTATATTGAAAGAGTGGGGAAAGTGGGCATCCTCGTCTTGTTCCAGATCTTAGAGTAAAAGCCCCCAATTTTTGTCCATTCAGTATGATATTAGCTGTGGGTTTGTCATATATGTCCTATATGGCCTTTATTGAGTTTAGGTATATTCCTTCCATACCTAATTTGTTCGGTGTTTTTATCATGAAGCAGTGTTGGATTTTATCAAATGCTTTTTCTATATCTATTGAAATGATCATATGGATTTTTTCATTCATTCTGTTGATGTGCTGAATCCTACTTGATCATGGTGTTTGATCTTTTTAATGTGTTGCTGGATTCTGTTTGATACAATTTTGTTGAGGATCTTCACAACTGTATTCATTAGGGATATTGATCTGTAGGTTTTTTTGTTGTATCTTTGCCCAGTTTGGGTATGAGGGTTGTGCTGGCCTCGTAGAATGAGTTTGGAAGTATTCCTTCCTCTTCAATTTTTTGGAAGAGTTAAAGAAGAATTAGTATTAATTAATTAATTATTTATTTATTTATTTGTTTGTTTGTTTGTTTTTTAAAAGATGACCAGTAAGGGGGTCTTAACCCTTGACTTGGTGTTGTCAGCACCACACTCTCCCAAGTGAGCCACGGCCAGCCCAGTATTAATTATTCTTTAAATGTTTGGTAGACTTTGGCAGTGAAGCCATCTGGTCCTGGGGTTTTCTTTGTTGAAAGACTTTTTATTACTGCTTATATCTCATTACTCGTTAGTGTCTGTTTAGTTTTTCTAGTTCTTCAGGATTCAACTTAGGTAAGTTGTACGTGTCCAGGAATTTATCCATTTCTTCTAGGTTTTCCAGTTTGAATTTGATTGGCAACCTCTCAGTTTCCTGTACCTGGATGCTGTCATCTTTCTCCATCCTTGGTAAATTTTCGGCCACTTATTTTATTGAATATGCTTCCTATATCTCTTCCTTTTCCTCTCTTTTGGGCATGACTGTTGGGGCTTTGAGGCCACACACCTCCTCCCGGGGCAGAGAACTAGCCACGACCCCCCACCCCACATACGCGTATGTAATCTGTTGAAAACATTCACCTGGACAAGAGAGATAAAGATGGCACCTGATGGAAGCCACGGGGAGTGGCCAAGGAAAGACATAGTTTAAAATTATTGGATAAAAGATATTTCCGCGCTTGTGCTCACCACGTGATTGCAATAGCAGAGCATTAGAGCAAGATGCATGTTCACATGACCTTTAAGATGATAGGTTTACGTTAGGAAATCCCCTTGCCATATGCTTATAAAAGCAGGTGCTTGTGTGGAAATAAACGGAACTGCTTGACAGAACCCCTGCCGCATCTGAGTGCCTCTCTGTGGGGCTGAATAGGCGGGCAGCATACTCACCTTCCTCCCAGGCTCTCCTGGCCACTAGGGTGGCAGGAGTAATCCTACCAGTTCCCTCTCTTGCTCATCCCATGGCGGGGGGATAAAAGGGGCTACTGGGAGGTTCGGGGCCCACCACCCCTGAGCCCCCGCATATGACAATTATGCCAAAGTTATTTTGCTTGAGAAAGTCCCATATTTGCTGTATTTCTGTTTCATTTTTTCTATCCTTTTTTCTTTTTGCTCCTCTGATTAATTTCATGTGTTTTGTCTTCAAGCTTACTGATTCTTTCCTCTGTTTGATTAAGTCTGCTTCTGGAGCTTTCTATCAAGTTTTTCAATTGAGATAATGTATTTGTTATTTCCAGAATTTGGATTTTTTAGTTGATTCTATTCCTTTGTCAGTTTCCCATTCCTTTCCTGAATTGCTTTCCAGATACCATTTAATCTTCTATCTGTATTTTCTTGTGACTCCTGAATATCATTAAGAGGGTAATTCTGAATTCTCTGTCAGACATTTCATAAATCTGCTGTACCTCTACATCCATTGCTGGTGCTTTGTTCCATTTGGTGGTGATATATTTCTCCATTCTTTCTCAATTTTTGTGTCTTTATGTTAATATCTAGGCATCTGAGGAGACTGCTATTTGCCGGTAATTCTCTGGGGAAAGCTTTTTATGCAGATTGTTAATCACTTCCAGTTCTGGACTGTGTTGAAATTCCAGTCTGGGAGGTAGTCTTTCCTGCAGATTGAGACCCCTGCAGTTCTACTACCTTGACCAATTTCCACTGAGACCAGCTTCCCAGGCTGCGCCCAGTGTTCCTTGGTGGGCCAGCCTTTCTCCTGCACTCCAATAGCTTCCCAAGGGACATACCATGTACTTGTCCCTTGTAATAACTCACCAGTCTCTGGTGGCTCTTTTCTCCAGGTGGTGTGGCCGCTTGCTCCTGGGCAGACCAGTGGAATCCTGACAGTGGTCTTTATGGACTCTAGGCTGGTATTGTGTGCTCTGAAGCCCTCCTGTCCCCTGCAGACTCCAAACAGGTTTACACAAAGGGTGCTGCTGTAGCTTTTTCTAGCTTCCAGCCCTGTGTAACAGCTAGTCCCTGCCTCCATACCAGGCTGGCTCAGAACAATAGGTGCTGTCCCTACACCCTATCACTGTTGCCTGTCATGGCTCCACAGGTCTCTCCTCCTCTTCCCCCAGCCCCAGTGGTTCCATGTTGGCAGTCTTTGCTTTTTAATAGTTGCAAATTGGTTACTTATGGGAAGGTGAGATGCTAGGTATCTATTCTGCCATCTTGATGATGTCACTCTCCTTTTTTCTTTAAGAATGATCCCACTACATACTGTTTACGAGAATCAATTTAGATCCAAAAACACAAACAGATTGAAAGTGAAATTATGGAAAAATGTGTTCCATTAAACAGTAACCAAAAAGAGCTGAAGTGATTACACTAATATCAGACAAAATGACTTTAAGAGAACAACTATTACAAGAGACATAGAAGAACATTATATAATGATAAAATGATCATCTACCAAAAAGATAGAACAATTATAAACATGCATGGACCTGGCAAAATGGCCCTAAAATATTTGAAGAAAAAGGTGACAGAATTGAAATGATAAGTAGACAGTTCAACAATAATGGCAGGAGACTCCATACCCCACTTTCAATAATGAATAGAACAACCAGACAGAAGATCAATAAGGAAACAGAGAAATCAGACAACACTACAGATCAATTGGACCTAACATATATATACAGAGAACACTCCCCCCAACAACAGCAAAATATACATTTTTCTTGAGTGCATATGAAACATTCTCCACCATAGACCATGTTAAGCCATAAAAAAATTATTAATAAATTCAAGAAAACTAAAATCATATAAAATATATTTTCTGATCATAATGGAACGAAACTAGAAATGAACAACACAAGAAAAACTGCCACAAATATGTGGAAATTAAACAATGCAGTTTTAAATAACCAATGGGTCAAAGAAGAAGTCATGAGGGAAATTAGAAAATGCTTTGAGACTAATGAAAACAGAAACTACCCAAATTTAAGGGATGCTGCAAATGCAGTGTTAAGAGGGAATTTTATAGCTGTCAATGTGTACATTATAAATAAAGAGGGGCTGGCCAGTTAGCTGAGTTGGTTAGAGTACAGTGTTATAACATGAAGGTCAAGGGTTTGGATCCCCATACTGGTCAGCTGTCAAAAAATAAAGACATACATAAATATAAAAATAAAAAAATAAAAATGAAGAGCTCAAATCAACAACATAACTTTACACCTCAAGACACTAAAGAAGAACAAACTAAACCCAAAGCTAGCAGAAGAAAGAAAATCATAAAGGTTAGAGCAAAGATAAATTAAGGAGAGATTAAAAAAAAAAAAAAAAAAAGAAGGAAAGAAAAAAAAATCAATGAAACTAAGAATTGTGGGTTTTTTAAAAAGATAAACAAACTCTTTGCTATTAACTAAAAAAAGAAATAGAGAAGACACAACTATCTAAAATCAGAAGTGAAAGAAGGGACATTAAAACTGATGCCACAGAGATACAAAGGATTGTAAGAGAATGGGTTTGGGCCATAATTCTGAAAGACACAATCATGAATGCCATAATCCTGAATGTTGAAATCCCCAAATATCAAAATCCCTAAAGTCTTAAATCCCAAAAGTCACAATTCCAAAAGATCAAAATCCCAAAAATATGATTCTGGAAAAAATAATTTTAAAAATCCTTTAAAGACATTGATTTACATTTTTAAAAAGGAATTCATTTGAGAAACATATAAAAACATAACAGAACACTTCATAGGCCACTTTACACAACAAAATGGGCAATACTAACATATGTATTTTTGCAAGCATAAACACTCAGATATACTAGCAATAGTCACATGGGTATAAGTTATGTGCAGATGAACTGTATTCATAAAGAAATAGGTCAAAAAGCAAAATGTAAAAACACATATCACTACGGTTGGTAATTGTGTGTACCCAGCTTTATAATTGTAGTCATCTGAAATACCATGATGGACAACCTAAGTCTTTTGACAAGATCAATCAAAAATCATGATGGGTCACCACTGTATACGCAGTCACCTAAAAAGCCAAGATCTTGAGAAATTTTATCTTTCACAAATATAGATGTACAAAAAGGACATTTCTTCATTTATTGAGGAAGTTTCAACGTTTTTATGTAAATGCAGAATGCTTACACACAAAGTCAATGTTGTGATAATGCACTTTCAAGAGGTCAAATTTGAAAAAAATGCATAAAACGAATTAGAAGTCTGTAAAAGTCTTTACACATTTATACCTCTAGTATTGTAAATGATGTGAAGATAAAATACATAGCACAGTGAATTGTAAAAAATAATGCTGACAATTTAAAATAGTTTGAGGGGACTAAAAAAACCTTAAAAGAAAATTCGACATATAAAAAAGTATATTACAGGGATAGATTGTGATGATACACAAATGGATAATAAGCTATAAAAAGATCCTCAACATCACTAATAATCAGAGAAATGAAATCAAAACCACATCGAGATATTACTTCATACCCATTAGATTTACTATTACTAAAAACAAAACTAAACAACAACAACAAAAACCCCAGAAAACAACAAGTGTTGGTGAGTATGTGGAGAAACTGGAACCCTGGTGCACTCTTGAAACTGCTATGGAAAAAAGCATGAGGTGCCTCAAGAAAATTAAAAATAGAACAGCAATCCCACGTCTGGGTATATATCCAAAAAATTGAAAGCAGAGTCTCAAAGAGATATTTGCACACGTATGTTCATAGCAGCACTATTAACAATAATCAAGATGTGGAAGCAACCTAAATGGCCATCAGTGGATGAATGGATAAAGAAAACTGTGGTATACACATACAGTGGAACATTATTCAGCCATAAAAGGAAGAATATCCTATCACATGCTATAACATGGATGAACCCTGAGGACATTACACTGAGTTAAATAAACCAGTCACAAGAAGACAAATACTGTATGACTCCACTTATATGAGGTATTTAAAGTAGCCAAATTCATAGAAAGAGAAAGCAGCATGGTTGTTACCAAGGGCTGGGGGGGGGAGGATAAAAAGGGAGTCATTTAATGGATACAGAGTTGTTGGGAAGGGTATGGAGAAATGTGCGCTTGAATACTGAGAGGAATGTAAATTGATATAATTCTGTAGGGCAATTTTGCAATAAATATATTTTAATGTATATTTATATTTTTAAAATATATGTATAAATGGAAAACTGACACAAGGAGAAGTAATTTTCTCAAAATCATATGGCCAGGTGCATGTGAGAGAGCTTGGATTTGAAAGTGAACTTAGATACTATGAATAACTCCTCTACTCCAGCTGTCCCTCAGAAAAGAAAAGAATGTTTCCCCACTTCCCTCTCACCAAAGAAGGCCCTGTCAGTGCTTTGGCTTCCTATCTAGGAACTACCTTAAAGAAATACCTTGGAAAGATGAAGACTGGCACTATTTTGATTTCTCCTGTCTAGTCACAATAACCACTTGAGAAATTCATCACATCTTGGCTTTGTTTTGTAGATCTTTTTCTGATCGTAGTTGAGAAGTGAATGTATGGGACAGACTCTACTGCAAAAAGGGAAAACATTGAGTTGTTTTATTTTGTCCAGTGTTTAAAACTTGTTCAAATAATAACATATGAGTCACTGTAGAAAAATTAGGGGAAATTTTTGTTACCCCAAATTCCAGCATCCATTATGTATCCTTCTGCACTTTTCCCTATGGAAATACACCTTTCCTCCAACTGCTCTGTAACTTGTTTTCCTCACTTACCATTATATTGAGAATGCTTTTGAGAGAGTGGAAAAAACACACAAAGTATTCAGTTTTTTGCACTATACTCTCATAACACGCTTCTGACATCAGATGTGTGGGTTTTTTCCCACACATCAAGCAAGCAATTCTGCAGCAAAAACCAGCCGGTGTCCTCCAATTCAACTCCCATTCTATCTACCTGGAGATAGTGCCAGATTCCACAGTGGGTCTCAGTCCCACAAGACTAAACCCCACTTCCCACTTCTGATGCCAATCACAAGCCACAGGTCGTTTTACCAGGGCTTCTGATCAACTAGCTATAAACTGGGGTTCCCACAACTCCCTCCTTGAGTTCGATTAGTTTCCTTCAACAGCTCACAGAACTCAGGGAAACGTACTTATGTTTACCAGTTTATTATAAAGGATACAGATGAAGAGACAAATAGGGCACAGGGAAAGGCCTGTGGAGCTTCCACGCCTTCCCTGGTTGCACCACCCTCCAAGAACCGCCACACGTTCAACTATCTGGAAGCATTCCAAACCGTGTCCTTTCAGGTTTTTATGGAGGCTTCATTACACAGGCATGAGTAACTAAATGATAATCACGGTAATGAATAACTAAATTGGCCATTGGTCATCAGCTTAACCTTCAACCTCTCTTTCCTCCCCAAAGTTGGGGGTGAGACTGCCTTGGTCTTTCTGGCAACCAGGTGACCAGTCCCCATCCTGAAGCTACCTAGGGGCAGCCAGCCATCAGTCAACTCATTAGGATATGAAAAGATACCACTTTGGAGATTCTAAGAATTTTAGGAGTTGTATACAGGAAACGGGATGAAGACCAAATACATATTTTTTCACAATATCACAGCTTTCCAGTGTCAATATCTACATCATTAATTTCAATGGCTGGTACTCCAGTGTGTATAAATCTTTGCTCAAACCCCAATCTGAGGTATTTGGGGGTTTGGGGGGCATTACTATAAACATTCCTGCAGTAAACATTTTTGAAAACATATCTTTGCCCACCTTTCATATATATCTTTGGGATATATTCCTAAAAAGGGAATTGTGGTGAGGTGAAAGCAGAGAAACATTTCTTTTTTGAGGGACGGGCTGGAGTAGAGGAGTTAATCACAGTACTTAAGTTCAAATCCAAACCCAAGATCTCTCTCTCACATGCAACTGGCCATATGATTTCGAGAAAAATACTTCTCTTTGTGTTTGTTTTCCCACCTGTGAAATAAGGGAAATAGTGCCGATCCTAATTGTACGTAAAGTGGTTACAAGTATAAAGATTTAACAACAGTGCTAGCCATATTTAAATGTTCATTAAATGCTATTATTAAGTATTCAAGAACACAGAATGGACCCCAAAAAGATAATTTAAAAAACTATAAAATCAGTGTATGTTGTAGTTAATTTTTAAAAACCCTGCTTCCAACACACAAACAGCAAAGCAGACAGACACACACGTAGCCCGAGTGAGAAGACACCCAAACAACCAGATTAGAAATGGCTTCACAGCACAGAATGACAAGCACACAAGTCAAAGTGTCCCGGTCAGTGCGCACGGAGACATCGCGGTCAGAGGGGCGACCAATCATCTACCACCAAATTGAACAAAACAGCAAAAGGAGCAAGTGAGGACGTACAACTTCGACTGCCCGTCTAAATCTGTCACGAAAGCGTTCTGGGGGAAGAAAGCATAGAAAAACGATCTGGACATGAGCATGTTGTACTGTCTTCTTGGATCGTCCTGACAAATGCATTCGAATGAGTTCGCTGTGCTCAGTCCCCCTTGAGCACAGTATTCTGTTTGAGTGAGAGTCTCCCTGCCAGGTGGGAGAAAAGAAAAACGAGGGCAAATCAGAGCACAGAGGAGTCCAATTCAGAAAAGCACAGCTGGGGAGACCAAGAACAACCGTGGAAAACGGGGAGGGAAGAAGGGGCGCGAGGTGGAGTCGATGCCTTAGGGCACGAGTCTGCCTCGGAGGCAAAGATGGACGCCCCCACGGAGCCTGACCGAGGTAGGAGCTGAGGGCGAGCGGCCAGCACCGGAGGGCGCAGAGCGACCGGCGCGAGCCCCGCAGCGCCATGCGAGGCCCAGAGAGCACCATTCTTCCACGGCATCTCCACTTTCGGCCCCGCTCTTTTCAAAAAAGTAAGAGCAGTTATCTCCCTGGTAGGCAAGAAGGGAAAAAAGGAAACTTCCAAAGTTCCAAGGGCCAAGGAGAGGCCCCTGACAGTTCGGGGCCTTCCGGAAGGATCCACACTCCACCTCCTCATCGCGCGCCAGAAAAAGGCGGGAACGTCCCTGATTTGCTGAGAGCTCGAGAGCCCTCATTCGCCTCTTCCCTCTCCTGACAACACAACCCAGGCTTCCCCTCAGGCACCTTTCACCGTAAGGGATGGAGGCCCCGCGGCGGTCCTCGGTGTGGCTCTGATTCACCGCCATCTTGCTCCGCCCCCCTCCCGCCGCCCGGCGGATGGGAAGAGGCGGGGCCTGCGCCAAGCAGTGGGGCGGCGCTCTGGAGGAGAGGGAGGAGATTATGGCGCAAGGAAGACGAGTGAGTAGACGAGGCAGCTGGTCACGTGAGGGGGCGTGGCCGTGGCCCGACGGAGGCAGGGTTGAGACACGCCCCTGACGGGAAAGCGGGGCAGGTCCAGGGAGGTGGCTCCGACCCCGGAGCTCGGAGGGCTGAGCGACGGCAGAGTGGCCTTGGCTACCGCACCTACCCTCTTGCCCCTGCGGTGGCGCCCCAGCGGGTCTGGCTGCCTGCGGGTCTGGACTTGGGTTGACCCTGTCAGGACTCAAAGTTAAAAGCAGCCATCACCAGAACCCCTGCCAGGATGTCCCTGTGCACTCTCCTGACCGGTCAGGAAGTTGCTGCCTTTCGGAATAAACGTTCAGAAAGAGTCCTCGCCTCTCGGAAAGGCCAACGGGACTTGATTCCACCGGAGAAGGCCTAGAACCGGAGCCGATCGTCTTGTGAGGTGGCGTCCGGGAAAGGGCGGGTGAGCTGGGTCAGGAAGTCGAAGGTGAGTTTCCACCGAGCGAGTCCGCGGCCTCCGTCTTCTAAAGGGTGACTGACTGTGAGGATCCGGTGGGACGCGTTATACCAGAACTGCTTTGACGACTAGAATGTTGAACAGTCTTACTTCCTTTACACTTCACAAATAGCACCAGAGGTCTTCAAACAAAGGGAAATACTTCCGCATTTCATCGAATTCATGATGCAGTCACGTACCAGATGCACCGTTTTTGAATGTATCACTGAGAAAAAAAGTTGCCAAGTAAACCGACATGCCATCAATGGTAAGATGTATCCTTGATAGAATTTGGATATATTGTCCACCTCCCTCCCCCAAGCTCATCCCAAAATCTGATCCCCAATGTGGCAGTGTTGGGAACTGTTTGGGCCATAGGGGCGGATCCCCTCATGAATGGATTAATGCCCTGGAAAGGGGCGGCTAGTGAGTGAAATATCGCTCTATTAGTTCACTCTAGAGCTGGTTGTTTAAAGGAGGCTGGCACCTCCCTTCTCTCTTGCTTCCTGTCACCATGTGATCTGCACATGCCAGCTGTCCGCAGCTTTCCACCATGAGTAGAAGCAGGCCCACACCAGATGCAGCTGTCCCAGATTCATGAGCGAAATAAACCTCTTTTCTTTATAAATTACTCAGTCTGAGGTATTGTTATAAGCAACACAAAAGCAGACTAATAAGATCCTGATTTCAGAAAATTTTTTTAAAGTACAAGACTTTCGAGAACAAATGAAATACAGTAGGAACGGTGTGAACTCGTGGAACAAGCATTGAGATCTAGCCCCTATCCTGCGCTGGTAATTAAGTGCAGCCTTGGGCAAGATGATTGTGTGCTCAGGACTTCAGTTTCCATATCTGCATGAAGGCACTGGACTAGAAGAGCTCTTAGGTTTCTTTTACTTGTGATATTTTATGTTCACCAAACTGCTTTGTCACTCAAATCTCACTTCTCTCCATCTCAGTGTCATGTGCCACTCTAGTTCCCGCCCTCATCATTTTACTTAAATGACTCCAAAAGCCTCCTGACTCATCTTTCTCCAACTTTGACCCCTCCAAACCGCTTCCCATCATTCATCTATACCTTGCACTCACGCTACAGAATGTTGAGGCCCCCAACATAATCACATACAGTTGCCACATTTGAACCAGAGAAATAATATACAGGCGAGAGTTGTGATAGTTGCTGGTTACAAAAGAGAGTGTGTACCTCAAGGACAGGAAGGATTAGTTTAAGTTCAAGTGCTTAATTAAAGGTATTCACTATAAAATAGGCAAGTCACTAGGTGAAATGGGTTCACTTCTTGCATAGACTTGGTTCTTATGCCTTTGGGGAAAAGGAGGCCGAAAGCTAAGAAACTGAGTGAAAATAAACATTGTTTTTACTGAGGGAGACAGGCTATGCAAAGAACAGCATCCCTGGAGGTCAGGTGTGATAGCTCCATCACTCATTTGGGATACAAAAACCCCAGGAAATAACTAGTGGGTCCGACCTCATGTCAACTGAAGATGAACTGACTTCACAAAGTCATCTCTAATATCTGTGACTTCTTTTTGCCAAGATGGTCCCCGTCTCACCCTCCACACGTGGGTGAGATGATGTAACAGCTGATTTGGCCAAGGAGCGAGCAGCATAAATAAGACACAGGCCAGGCAATTATTGTTCAAACAGCAATGTTTAGTTGTACAACACATAGTCTAGCAACATTTACACAGTTTTTTTGTTGGCTTGTTTTCAATTGGGAAATTTAACCTTAATGTCACCATAAGGTTGGCTGCGACTGGTAACATTTAAGAAATGGGTCGTTCTTGCATCCCCTAGGCTTGGGCCTCTTGTTCCATCGGGACTTGGTTCTAGATGAATGGCCCACAAGTCACCAGCATTTCAGCAAGTTGTGTCCAGGTGGAAATGGCAGGCGGGGGTGGGGTGAGCAAGGGATTCTATAACGACAACAGTGTGTGGGGCAGTGGCAGCCGACATTCGCAAACATTCATGCATCTGATGGGGGGCTATGCCCTCCACTGGGTATTTTCCATTAGCCTACAGCGACCACCTGTGGCCAGGCTAATTCATTACTCACATTAATGGGGTTGGGTGGTGGGGACTCGGGGGTAGGAGTAGTCGGGGTAGGTGGGAAGAGATCCCTTTTATTGCTAAGTGGACAAAAGGTGTTTTTCTTCCTAGAGTGTACATCTTGTGGGTTTCTGGGGTTTTGTGTGTGTGTGTTTCGTTCTTAAGTTTTGGAGATAAGGAAGTCAACTCTAAGAATGTCTCTTTGGGAAAACCACTCTTCCTAAGTGGCTGCCTTTATGGGGTAGGGAGGGCATGTAACCACACTCTGGGCCAGCTACAAGTGGTAATTTTTTAAAAACTGATCCTAGCCCTAGCTCCCCCACATCTGTAGTGACCCACCCTTATAAATACCTTTCAGCAATAAAGGAGACACCCTTGTCCCACACTGGGGCTCACACAGCTGACCTCAATGAATCTAGCAAGCAGAAAAGTTGTTTTCTTGACCCTTTAAGGAAGCCAAGAGTAGCTCATGCACATGAATGGGTAGGGGGCAATGCCATTGCCCTTGGAGATGGTTACAAGTAGCTGGTATGGGTTTGCAAGGGCAGAAGGAGCTCTTGGTGAGTTCTTTCACCCTACAGATGGGCTGGGACCGGCTGACAGAGACGATGCGGTAGGGCAGTGCTGGCGAGAACTCCATTCCACCGGGAGGAGAGGAGTGATTTGGGTGAATGGAGGAAGCAACTGTCCTAAAGAGGCAGCTGGCCCCTCCCACCTGCTGAGGGGCTGTGGTGGCAGGCTGGACAAGCACAGGACTAAGAAGGGCTCGGCCCTGCGGCAATAACAGCTGAGAGGAATGGAGGGAAAAGCAGCGCTTGAAATGGCTTCATTCGGCAGTGGGGCAGGGGGTGGCTGGCACAGGTGGAAGGACAGTGCCCAGGAGGCCTTCTCCCTGCAGGGGGGTTGAGAACGGTTGAGGGTGTGGAGACCAGCAACTGGCAGCAGATAGATAAGACAGCGTGTCCGGGGAGGCTGAGATCATGGTTTAGGGTTGCCAAGCACCATTCACCTACTCAGCCTCTTCCATGCCTCCCACCCTCACCCCTAGATCGTCCCGTTAGTGCTATGCATCCAGTCCCATGTGTCCATTCGGACCGCTCACTGTAGAAGCCAGGGATCCCTCTTCTGTTGAAACGTTGTAACCTCTAGGCTATAACACTGCTGCTGTTCTATCCTAACAGGTGCCCACCCTGGAGTAACCCTGTGGGCAAAGCAGGATGAGGGCTGCATTGGTAAATAGGCCTCCAGGAAACAGTGAGACCATAGGTTTTGGGTCACTAGTGATCTGATCACCCCACCTCTTTCTCCTGGTCCACTGAATCTTGGGTCTTAAGTCTATGTATTTTCCTAGTACCTGAGTGATAAAGAATGGGGATTATAAATGCAGGGATTCATAGAGGACCAGTTAAACACCTAGGCTGGACCAGGAGATGGGACACGAGGTTGTATGAGGTTATTGTAAACAGTATCACTTGGTGTTTTCCCTTTCCTGAGGCTAAATCATTTCCCCAGCCCCGAATTTCAGCAACCTTACAGATTAAAGGAAAAAGAGTAACTTATTTATATAACAAATGGGAAACGATTCACAAATACTGGGCTTAAGGGGAAGGCAAGAAAAGGCTAAATGTACGATTGTGGGTTTCATTGGAATGTATACAGAAGTCAGGAGGAGTGGAATCGGGGAAAAGCAGAAAAAGATGGACAAATGTAATTAGCTTCAGCACAAAAGTGAGGGAGAACAGAAAAGAAGAGGCAGTCAAGTATGCTTGAGACAAAAGGAGAGAAGCCAGCGTAAAAGAGAAGTCTGATGAAGAAAAGGAGGTGTACTCTAGAATTTGTCTCTGAAGCCAAACCGCTGAGAAAGACAAATATTGCATATTGTTTCTGATACTTTAGAATTAATTCTTCTAGAACTTAATGCCCCTAAAAAGACTGTCTCATTTGAGCAGCACGTGTGCTTCCTTTAACAGGACACCAAGGATGGCATAACTCGCTGTTTCCTTCCCTGTGCCTGGGCTGCCCACAAACTCATGTCCAATTCCAGCACTCAACTGCAGAAACTTTCTTTCCTATTCCTCTCTATGGCTCTGATTTCTCTTATAATCTCAGTTTGTACTGTCCCATGCTTTTAGGTGTAACTTTATTTTAAGGTGGCCTAAAGTCATTTTTGGAAGTAGACTGGACATGAATTCTAAATATAGAAATGAAGCCAAAGTGGATTAATAGGAGAGAGGGAGAGAGGAAGGCATGTATGAAGAAAGGAGAAAAAGAAAGGGAAAAAGAGAAAGCAGGGGGCAGAAGCAGGCAGCTAGCCAGGAGCAGAGGCAAGGCGGGTGTGGGAGGCAGTGGTCTGCAGCAGAGACAGGTGGTGGCTTCTGGACAGTGAACTAGACACAGACCGAAGGGTGGAGCTCCACTTCTAGGCACTAGTCCTTTCTGCAGGAAACCAGCTCCGGCATACTTCTCTGCTGCCCCATGACCTTCCTTTTCCCAGGAAGACTTAGCCTTACCCTAACCACCCCCAATGTAAATGGCGTGTTGTCCTGAACTCCCTGCCCCTCACCCAGGTCTAGCTCCCACCTGTCCTTGGAGAGTCTCTGTGGCCCCAGTTTATGGGAAGGTTTAAAGATAAGAAAGAGTTGCTTGTGGGTCACCCCCTCCTATCGTTTTTAAATGAAACCTCTCCCAGACCTCTTGAGTGAGGCACATGGCTTTGTTCTAAGACACAAGGGAAGGAGACAGATAATGGACAGTCATGGAGGAACCAACTTACAGGGGACTTCCCAGGGAGGGCAATGAAAATACCTCACCCCTGCACATACATACATACACACATACACCCACACACACAGGCTCTCGCACACGCACACGCACCCGCACACACACACACACACAGCAGACAAGATGTACACAGATACCAGACAGGCCTGTGGGACAGAGTTGAAAGGAAGAAGGTGGTTGGTGGTGGTATTTAGGATGTGTGTGTGTGTGTGTGTGTGTGTGTGTGTGTGTGTGTGTAGAAGTGGGTATGTGTGATGACACAGAGAAGGGGTCGTCATGGTTCACTGTCGTGGCTTTCCTCTGTGTCTGCGCTCACCGGAGGGAGGCCTCCATTGTCATTGAGCCGCTTGGCTCTGTAAGTTTCATAGTGGATGTTGTGTGTCACTTCCTTGAGGTCCTGGAGGTGAGTCCTGAAGGACAGGAGGTGAGAAGAGAGGACCACAATTAGAGGCAGGGAGGGGAGGTGGTGACCCACACCCAAGGCTAATACATCACTTCGATGGACTGGACCCAAAGATTGGGACCCGCTCCAGAGGGCCAGTGATACTTCTACAGTCCCTTCTGCTTTGAGACAGGAGGTGGAACTGGGGCAGGAAGCTCTGTCAGAAAGACCTCTATCTGGAGCTTCAGGGAGTGACTCTGAACAGATGTCCCCCTGACCCCAGATCCCAAACAAACCTACCATCTGGGTCAGGGGAGAGGAGACATCTTACCTGATGACAAAGTCTCGAAGCAGGGCAAACTCACAGTGGTTGAGGTTTTCCACTATGAACAAAATAAAACAAAACAGGTGGTCATTTCATTAATGCAGCAACACCCAGGAGGTAAAGTTCTGTTCGGGTCATGGAGGCATTTAAGAGAGACAGGAGCCATGGGACAGGTCATTCTGTAACCTTTCCAGAGGTTTGCTTACATCAGTGCACTGCATTTTATTCACTGAAAAAATATTTGTTACACAGCTACCATGGGCACAATACTGCTCTAGACCCTGTGGAACAATATCTAATAGGAACTGTTATTTTTCCCATTTTACAGAAGAGAAAACTAACACAGAGAGAACTTAAGAAACTTGCCAAGGCCTAAGACATAGTTCCTATCCTTAAGGAACTTATAATCTGACTGGAAGAAAGAAACACATAAAAAACCACAATTGAGCCATCTCAAAAAGGTCACGCATGACATGATAAATCCAATTCAACACAGATTGAGAACGTACTATTTGCAAATCACTTACCAAGGATTGTGGAAACAGAATGAGGATTAAGACATGAACCCTCAGTCTCACAATCTAATGGGTGAGACAGACATTCTCATAAATAATTCCAGTTCAAGGTACTTGATGAGAAAATGTTATTTTAAAAATCCCAATGCTGGGTCATAGGAAAGAGAGAAACAATATAAGACAATGGGATGAGCTTTGGTTTTGGAATCAAAATATAGGAGTCTGAAATCCAAGTTTCACCACTAACAAGTTATGTGACCTTGGGCAAGGTGCTTAACCTGCCTGAGATTCAAGTGCCTCAATGGCTTATATTCTGAGAACAAAAACATCTGTCCCCCTCCCCTGCCCCCGCAACCCCCCGTACGGCTATCATATTGAATGAGATCATTAAAGCGATTCTTTCGAATCCTTCAGAATCATGACCTGTCCAAGGTCACATCCATTGATAATGGAAACAGCAAGACCTGAACAACCCTTCAGCAGTCTGTCAGAGGTTTTTCTAGTCCTTCCTAACACCTGCATGTTCTGAACTCCTCTGACAGGCCAAGTCAGTGCTACCCAGTCAGGTGCTAAGTAGGTCTCTTACTGCTCCAATCATCTCTATTGGGCTGCAAGCTCTTTATGGGCTGACATTCATTTTATATCATATACCCCAGGACAGTGCCTTGGCCTGGATATTAATAAATGGCTGCTGGATAACTGACCAGCAGCCAGTTCTTCCAGAAGATGCATTGAATTACCTTCGATGATCCCCCAGGGAGTTTTTCTGCCGAGGACCCTCTTGCCATTCACTTGGTACTCCTTGTCACTTCCCACCACAGCAAAAGGCATGCTCTCCTGCTGGACAGGGGCAGAAACACAAACCAGACACACGTGCACAGTCATCCTCCTAGGATCTGCGTGTCCAAGGGCAGGACAGCATACAGGCCTCTAGCCTTGAACCACACATTTCTGATGCTTGTTCAGTGACACCATTCACGGCAAGGGCAAGGCTCTGTCTCTCAAAAAGAGCACAGGACTGAGAGTCACAAGTCCTGGGTCCAGCCCTGATCGCACTACTGCCTAGCTGGTTAACCTCAGGAAATCAGCTTTCCTTCAACTAGAGAGCACTTAGTACCTTTCACAGAGCTTTACCACACGTTTTGTTTGATTTGGAACGACTCTACGAGCTAACTAGGACCAACAGAACCTCTCTCAAACAACCCCCACCCAAGCAACAGCCAGACTTACTGAAGCTTTACACTGGCAGGTGCCCTCGCTCACTGAACTCTGAGCTCTCAGCCACCCTCTGGTGTGCATAGACCCCTCTGCTCCACCAGATGGACTGTGTTCACCAAGAGCCAACTGCCTGCTCCCAAATCTATTTGTCTGGTGCGTACTTGTTATTGTCATTGGATAAATTAACTATTATACAAGCTGAGGACGTGTGTGTGGAGAGTTGTTTCTTTGAAAATTAAGTTAAATGTTTCCAAAAGACTTGATAAAGGTGAGTTGGCTTGGCATTAAGAATAGATTTATACTCAAAGAAGAGACCTTGGCTCTACAAGAAAAGAATGTTTAATGAAAGTGATGTATATGTTTAAAGTTATTTTAACTTAATAACTTCATATTTATTTTTAAACATTTAAGATTTGTATACATCACCTTTTTAAAAAGATTTCCTCACTTCAACTGTCTTTTTCAATTAACTGGCCAACTGCCTGTCACAGCTACATTGGATAAGGGGCTCCTACTACATTATCCACACTTGACGGAGGAGGAGACTCAAGACGAAAGCAGTGAGTACTCTGTGGGTTACAAGAAAAGCCCAGACTATATCCCAGGATGCTGATGTAGAATCACAGGATTGCAGAAATTCAGAATTGAGAGGGACCTAGGCAATCACACAGGCTGATGGTTTCCAAGCCAGGTTCCATGGTGCCTTATTCACAGCAGGTATCCTAGGGGCTGCCGAGGAGGCAGGACTCTGTGCCCCATCACTTAGCCAAACCAGCTCTGTTTTTATGTTTTGTACATTGGAGTTCTGAGATTTACTTTTTCAAAAAGTGTTCTTCTAGGGGTAATAAAAGCCTATAAGCCACTCACCTAGTCTAACCTCTGCATTTTATAGAGACAGAGTCTCATTAGAGCATAGATTCCCCTGGACCCCAGCCTGATGCTTTTCCTACCTGGTGCCCCTTCAATCAGCCCACACTCTGGTTTTGCCAGGTCCTCTGGGGGAAGAGGCTTTTGTGTGTTCTGGCAATGGAAGAGAACACCAGCTTTCTGGGTGCAGGGAACCCCTCTGTGTGTTCACATTCCCGGCAAGGGTCATAGTGCTCATCTTTTTCCCATGTGACTTTCTGGCCTGGGGCAGGCAAGGTGAAGCAGGCAGAAAGACAGAGGAGGTACATGATACACATCCCGGGGTAGCAAGGGGACATCTGTGTGATCACCAGCGCCCCAGGCACCCACCCTGATTTTGTCATTCTCCGTCTTGTCCTCCAAATCCTCATCAAATTCCTTCTGGGGGTAGAATTCGATGCCATGTATTTCAAGCTCCTTGCGAACCTAGAGATGAGAAGAAGAAGGGGGCCAACGGTCAAGATAAGAGAGGGGTGTGTGCACGTGTGCATGAGCTGAAATCAGATGAATCTAGCCTTTAATAATCCGCAGTCATCTCTGAACTCTGAGGCCCTGTCAGCAGGAAGATCCTGAATAAATGCAGGCCCTGGTTCTACAATTGCTACAGCACAGCCCAGGAGAAGGAAGAGTCTCAGGAGTGCAGGCTTCAGGCCCGGCTCCTCACAACCAGCTTGCTCATCCCTGGGTCCACAAGGCTAGGATTTAGACAAGCAGCACAGCCAAGGTCAGACCCCACTGGGCAGTACTCATGCCCCTGCATGTGATGTTCCTGTTCACAGGGAGGAGAGGTGAGCCCCCAAGCCTCTTGTTTGCCCTTTTCAAGGTCAGCTAAGTCTCACCTCTTCCAGGAAGCCATCCATGACCTCTGACTGTGAGTTTCTTAAAGGCAGCAACTGTCTTTACATTTTTCTCCAACCCCCCTGGCCTGCCCCCATGCATCCAGCACAGGGCTGAGCTTATAGAAGATACTAATATGGACTAGCAGGCAGTTGACTGACTGATTAGTCTAGTCCTTCAAGTAACCTAACATGAGGAATGATTTCTCATGCTCATGGTGATTTATGTATTCAATGTCTTCAAAGGTAGGTTTGGAGGGTGGGAAGAAGGCAGCCCACAGCCACACTGGCTTCTCTTCATTGTTGGTCCCGAGATGCCACCAGCCCCAGCTCTTTCATGGTTAAGCAGGAGCTGGGGTGGAGAGTTGCGGGGAGGGCTAAGGGTGCAGAAGAAGGAAGAATGATGAGGGCTAGGAGATCGCTCAGACCCAAAAGAGGGGAAGGAAGGGATGGAGGGAGGAGAAGGGGGCCATCTCACCCTTTGCTTGAATTCAGACTTCTCCTCCAGGGTCATGGTGTCAGCCTTAGCAATGACAGGGATGATGTTCACAACTTTGCTGAGGTGTTTCATGAACTCGAGATCAAGCGGTCGCAAGCTGGGGCCCAGAGAAGGCGGGAATGTCAGAGCCACCTTGCCCTCCCCCACTTGGCCACTGCCACCACTCCAGGGAACCCTTGGGAGAGGAGGACTGGGCTTGGAATCCTTCTACCTCTCCTCTCTGACACACACCCCCCCCCCCATGTCACAGTCTGCAGAACAGTCCCCAACTCTTCCACCTGCCTACTGTCCCACCATCTCCCTTTGTCTTCTTGGTCCATATGCAAATCCTACCTCTCTTTAAGCCCACCTCAAACCGCTCCTTCATGACATCTCTTCTGACTCAGGGATTTCTTTCTCCTGGGAACATCTGTGGACCATTATCCCCACCCATACGTCCTTGTGTCATGGTTACTTGTGTGTCATATTCTGCCTATTGGACAGCACTTCTTCCCAGGCCTCCCACCAGACCCCACAGTTAGTCCTGCGGAGAAACCTGGGGGCCTTGCCTCTCCCCCAGTCTGAGGACCTAGCTCTCCCAGGGCTCTGGGGCCCCAATCTGGCTCTAGTTCACAATCCGGGGACTCATTAAGTCAGGCTGTCTGCTGTTTCACTCTGACCGTGGGTCAAGGTCTAGGGAGAGATAAAGCCAACCTTTTACTGATTCCTGGTCCTGGCACAAGGTTCTTGTTTCATATCCTCCCCCATCCCCATCACTGAACCCCTGCTGAGTACCTGGTTCCTCCAAACTTTGGGGCCTACCTTCTTTGTGCCATCCTCTCAAGAACTGAGCTCTGGCCCAGCAGCTGGGCTTAGCGATAAGTTAAGACACACATACACCTACACACACTGGGCTTAGTAGTAAGTTATGAGACATACACCCCCCTGCAGGAAGGTTGCCTGCTTGCCTACTGGGATCTCCATCCTCTGCCTGTTTCCATCACTTGCTATCATGCGGCCCACCTGCTACTCACAATCAACATTCCCAACATGCTCTACTTGTGGTCGGCCTTCATCTCAGACACGTGGCTCCTCATGCTGGGCTGGCCACCTTCCAAGTGCCTACAGCTGGGTCCCACACCCTGCCCAAACACCAGCCTCACTCCTGTAGCCCTGCCCCTTCTTGCTGCTCTCCCCACCCTGGGCCTTGTCCAAAGCAGGTACTTGTTGAATACATGAGGTGCCCTCTGCTCACATATACCAAGTTCTCTCTGCTGGTACAGTCATGCTGTGGGGCTGGGACACCATTGGGCAGTGTGGAGTGATGTTGGTCACCTTTACCCTCCTGGTAGACTTTCCATGAGAAAGTCTGAGGGATCCCAAAGTCACGGGGTCATGACTATATTCTGGCCCCTCTGGCCCTCCCCAACTGAGTCAAGGCATTGATTATCCAATCCAGAATGTGCACAAGTGACACAAACCAGATCCAGGCCCATCAAGAGTGGTGGGGTTGGTACATACGAGTGTCCTGTGGGGGAGATGAAGTAGAGGCAGCAGTGGACGCGAGTGTCAGGGATGCGCTTCTTCCTGGCGATGTTTACCTCCTCCTTCAGGAACTTCTCGTACTGCTCATTGATGTACTTCTCAATGGGCTCCCAGCTGAGGGGTGGGGGGCAGGGAGATGGATACATCAGGAGGACAGGACCTGGGGCTCCTCTTAGACGTGGTCGATAGCAATCCCCTCCCACCCCTCTCATTTCCTACCTCCCCTGGTGGGTCTAGGATACCTGCGGCCAATTCTCCCTCAGCCTTCCATGGATGGCTTTCCATGGATAGTCAGCAAGGGTACAACTCCCCAGGGGACCTAACCTCTGCCTGGGCTATCAGAACCTGCAGAGCATGGAAGGTGCAGATGGTTCTCAGTGTGAATGAAGCTGCACCGTGTTAAGAATCTTCCTGGCAGAGTCTTTAGGGCAGAAATGTCAAAGGCAGACATATACCAGTTTTCATTGTTGATCTGGTCTCCAAAGCCTGGGGTGTCGATGACAGTCAGCTTCATTTTGACACCACCTTCTTCTATCACTGGGGGGTAAAAAAAACATCAGAGAGGTCAGTCCTACAGCTGACCCCAGGTGCCTAGCCAGGGAAACCCAGGCGTCATCTCTTCTTCAGGACTGATTATTGGAAAAGTTGAGTCCAGGATCTTCCCCACCTCAACACCTTTGCTCATGCTTTTCCCTGCACCTGGAATACCCTCCCTACTTCTTTCTACCCATCTAAATTCTATCTATGATTTGTCATCCAGCTCAAGTCTCACTTCTTGAAGTTCCACGCCCCCCCGTCTCCCTTTCCTGAACTAGCAGCCTAAGGAGTTTGCTTCATAGAGTGCTCAATTCTATTCTGGCTTGAGGTTGCCTCACATTTATCTTATTTCCAGTAAGACCCATTCTTTCCCCTTTCTGGCAGAGGCCCCCTCTAAACAAAGCCCATAGGGGTCCCTGCCTGGTCCTCACCATGCCCAATAGCTTTGATCTCCACTGTCTTCGGGATCTTCTCTTCCCGGTTCCAGCTGGAGGCCTTGCGGCTCACTTGGGATTTAAAGAGTGTGTTGACCAATGTTGACTTGCCCAGTCCACTCTGGCCTGCAGCAAGACAGGAGGAGGAGAAGGTAGGGAGTCCACCCCCTTAGCATATAATACCTCTCCCGTGAGCTTACACAATTCTAGAGCTGTGATCCAGGCCTACCCCTGTTTACCACTCACTGAGGGATGGAGAGGATGAGTGGAGAGAGCAGGCAGGTGGGAATGGCTTCCTGCTTACTGGAGAGGGCCTTAGGGAAACATCAGCTGGATTCCATTCTCTCCTTCCTGGAGCCCAGCACCACTGGGAAAGGGGACAACCTCTGCATTTGTCTAGTGCAGCAGTATTTTGTTTTGGTTTGGCTTTTGCTTAAGTTTTCAGTCTTTAACAATACTAAAAGAAGGCAATTAGTTTGCATTCTGATATTGCCTCATAGCGTATAACACGCTTCAGATCTGTTAGCAAAATGTGTCTTTATATCAGCGCTGTGAGTCCCGCAGGAGAGCTATCTTTGCCCCCAGTTGAGAGAGATTAATCCTCTTCTAACATAAAATATGTGTAAGGCAAAATAACTAGTAAATGCAAGACCAGGGACTTGAACCCAAAGAAACTTTTGGCTCCATATCCACTCCTTATTCTAGTGTGGTGACTTTTAAATTGTGCTCCCAGAAGCCCTAGTATCCTGAAGAGATACATGCCAGAGCGGGCCCTGGGAAAGGAGCAGGTGGCTGGGCAGGCAGGGCCCCAGCCCCGCCTCCATACCCTTCACTACAGCTCCCTTTTTACCTGTTTTCTGCATGCAGTTTTGCAGATTTCATTTCAAGGAGGAGTACCGCAGCTAAAAGCATTTGAAAACCACTGGTCTGAGCAGTGTTTCTCAGACTTGAACGTGCACAAGAATCACACAAGAAAGCTTTGCAACTGACAAGCAGCATCAGCATTGCCCAGACGCTTGTAGAAAATGCAGAATCTCAGGACCCACCCAAGACCTATGATTCAGAATCTGCATTTTAACTGGGCTTCTGGATGAATCATATGGACAGCAAAGTCTAAGAAGCACTGGTCTAGAACACTCTATGGTATATTAGAAAAAGGACCTGGCTGGGAGTCGAGAGCCTAGGGCTCTAGACCCAACTGTGCTGTTTTCTGTGAATGCCTTTGGATTTTGTTTGCCCCTCTAGGCCTTAGTTTCTTTACTAATACAGTGAGAGGGAATTGGATGAGACTGGTTACAGGAAATAAGGGGCATTTCTCATTTCAGCTGATCAGCTGGTAATAGCCATCCTAGACCATTATGTTAAAAAGGCTACATATGGGCTCAGTACTAAGCATGTGCCATGACTGACCAGCAATGTCTGCCACGGGTGCAACCAGGGACAGAAGTGGCCCACATGTCTTGCATTTGCCATTCTTGGACTGGGCTATTGTCAAAGGTTATTTGTTCATTAAGTATTCCTGAGTGCCAAGTGCTACCCTAGAATTGGAGGTACAGTGGTGAACAAGACATCATCCTTACCCTCAAGGAGCCATTTAGTGTGAGGGAGACCAAACCATAAGCAGACAATTATACTATGTTGTAATAACCTCTATGAAAGAGGGTATTATAACAGCTTTGCAAAGAGGATCCAATCCAGTCTCTCTGGGATCAAGGAAGACTTCTAGGAAGAAGCAACAACTAAGCTGAAACCTGAAGGATGACTTTGAATTAGCCACAAGAAGCAGGAAGGGGACTGTAGATAGAGGGAGCAGCATATGCAAAGGCTCAGAGGTAGGAAAGAGCATGGCAAGTCAAGAACTGTTCCTTTTCAGTGAGCAGTGGTGCTGTGGATTGAATGTCCCCCAAAACTTAATCCCCACTCTGACGGTGTTAGGAGGGTGGGAAATCCTATTATGGTAATTGAAAGGTGGGGCCTTAAAAGGTGATTAGATTGTGAGGACCACGCCCAAGTAAACTGATTAATCCATTGATGGTTTAATGGTGGTCATGAGAGTAGTTCTGAGGGCTTTAAAAGGAGTAGTGAGTTAGCTCTCTCAATTCTGCCATTTTGCCCTGTGATACCCTGCATTGCTGTAGTCACCACCAGGAAAAGGCCCTCACCAGATGTGTTCCCTGGACTTTGAACTTCCCAGCCCCCAAAACTGTAAACAACAAATCTTGTTTCTTTACAAATTACCCAGTTTCAGGTATTTCTGTTATAAGCAACAGAAATGGACTAATACAAGTAGGACACTAGATGGGAGTGGTAAGAGGTGAGTTGGAGAGGTAGTACCAGACCAGACTAGGATATTGAACCTATCCTGAGGTTAAAGGAGAATTACTGAAGGGTTGCAAATAGGGTGGGTGATTTGGTGAGTTTTGCAGGTTGAAAAGATTATTTGATCACTGGTGGACAGTGAATTAGAAAGAAGATGGAGAATCAGAAGAGCTGGTGCCACTCTAAGTGTGGCCTATCCAGCTGCCAGGGTCCATGAACCATTTGCTACCGGTTCTTGAGATCAGAAGTTTGCACCAGAAGATGCAAATTGTGTCACTGAGCACACTGTTTAGTGCAGCCGATGTTTTTTATAGCAAGACTTTCCAATGATTTATACCCTGGCCCAAGCCCCAGGTGAGCTCATCTTGCTGCAGGTCAGTACTTCGAGCAGCACTGAATCAGGTGGCTGTGGCAATCCAGGTGGGAGACCCAGCTCGCCCTAGTAGGTTAGCAGGGGAGATGGAAAGAAAGTGGGCAGACTTGAGAGAATTATATTAAGTGAAATGAGTCAGGCACAGAAAGAGAAATATCAAATGTTCTCACTTATTTGTGGGAGCTAAAAATAAATAAATAAATACACAAATAACCGGGGGGGGGGGGGGGGGGGGAGAAGACACAACAATTACAATTCCTTGAAGTTGATACGACAAGCGAACAGAAAGGAGGTTGTTGGGAGGGAGGGGGGAGAGGGAAGAGGGAGGGAGGTTTCGGTAACCGGCCACAATGATCAACCACATTGTATATTGAGAAAATAAAATAAAATTTAAAAAATATAAATAAATAAATAAATAAGAAAGTGGGCAAACTTAAGAGATATTTACATGGTAAAATGGACAGGAGTTGATGATTGATTAGACTGGGGGATAAAGTAAGAGGAGGAAAGAAGGATAATGCCCAGATCCCTGTTTCAGCACTGAGTGAACATCTAAGACTGGACAAAGGTCCTTTCCTGCTCTTACATTCTGTGACCCAATGATGCTATTCAGTGGCCAAATCCTGGAAGTCCTCTCTAAACTTCAAAGCACTGTAAAAGATAAGAAATAAGACCACCCTTCACCCAATCATCCCACCAGCTTTTGGAGGTAGGGAAGGACACTGATGATTCTCCCATGTCACAAACCTGAAAGCAGGCTCAGAGTGATGAAGAGGCTGCCTGCGTACACCCAGCTGGTGATTAGACCAGCCTGCCTACACACACCCAAAGCTGCCACCCCTGGATCAGCTAGCCTTGAGGGGAGAAGGGGTCAGGGCTTTGTGATCAGCATGGTGAAATCCTCCTTCCTAGAAAGAGAGAGCTCATCCTAGAGAAGCCAGGACAAGAAATGGGATCCTCAGTGCTGCCTATCACCAGGCCCTCCAGTGACCCCACACACAGTCTTCCATACCAACAACCATGATGTTGAAGTCAAACCCAGTCTTCATGGTCTTCTTACGCATCTGCTCAATGATGGTGTCGATGCCGATGTAGCCCAGCAGGTTGGAGTTGATGCTGACAGGCTTCATGGGCACTGCTGGCTTAGGCCTGGGTTCAGGCACCAGCTCTGACATGGCTGCGTCCGTCCTGGTCTCTGGGAGTCCTACAAAGCCAGGGTGGGAGGGGTGGGCGGGAGGAGAACAGAGGTCACGTAGAAGCCACAGTATTTTTCTCTTGATAGAGAATTCTACAGAGTTGAGACTGGAAAGGACCTTAATGTCATCATCCAGTTCAGGTCTTTCATTTTATAGACAAAGAGACAGGCCTAGAGAGGAAAGGACTTGCCTAAGGACACAGAGCAGGTCAGATCCAAAATCTGCACCAGTACCAGGTTCTCCACTTGCTGGGCACTTTCAAATGCACGTCACTGCTCCAAAGCACCACATCTGTGTGTCTAACCCAGGTTTCTCCACCGTGGCACTATTGACATTTGGACAATTCTTTATTATGGGGGGTGCTGTTATGTGCATTGTAGGATGTTTAACGGCATCCCTGGCCTCTACTCAATGCCAGTAGTAGCCCTCAAGTTGTGACAACCAAAACTGTCTCTCGACAGTACCAAATGTCCCCTGGCTGAGAACCACTAGTCTAAAAAATGTCTGCAGTTATTCAGACCTAAGTCTTGCCTCCCCAAATAAAGGGCAAAGACCCTTTAGGATCTTTGACTAACACCTGTTGACTGTCACTGACCTCAGTTCCTTCGTCTTTTAGAAGCAAACAGGGCTAACACTCTCTGCAGAGTGAGCATCACCCCCATCTCCCAGCCTCAGTGTCCCCTCTGTTCCATGAGCACCACTACAAAGTAGGGGCATCTGTACCCAGAGAAGCCCCAGACAACCTCCTAGCAATAGTTTTGAATCTGTGGGACTAGCAGGGAGGGGATGAGACCCATATGAGGACAGTCATTTGCCTAAGATGACACAATGTGCTCTTGCAATGGTGGGTGGCAGAAGAAAGGGGAGGTTGAGGAAAAAGCCCTTTCCCAGTGGGGAAAGGCAAACATCCCTGTGCACACTGGGAGAAGTCTGTGGCTTTCTTCATCAGGCCACTGTACACAGGGTAGGTTCCAGGATACAGCACCCCCATTTCCCCATCCATAAAATGGGTGTTTGGGGAGTGGAATGAGCCTGGCTCTGCTACTTATCAGCCTCGTGGATTTGGGCAGGCCCCCCCCCCGCCCCCTCAGGAGCCTGCTTCCTCTTTCGTGAAGTGGTGGGTCACAATTGAGGCTGGGATGAGCCTTACATGAGATATGATGCTTAGAAGCACCTAGCATAGCACCTCACAGTCCCAGACCCTCTTTCCCCTGCCTCAGTGCATGTGAAAGCCCTTGTTAAAGGGAGATGCCCCCAGATGCTAATTACACAGGCATAGTTATGGGCTCCACGAGGATGCCTTCCAGCTCTGCCATTCTAGACTCCTATGGTTCATGCTTACTGCCCTGCAGAGGATCAGCCTTACAGGGAGAACTGATGGAGCAGCAGATGGGCAGGAGGGAGAGGGGACAGGAGTGCCAGCCTCCCTCACCCCACATCCAGCCAGGAGTTTGCTCTTGTACTACCACCTGGTCCTTCCACCAGTACTGGCAAAACCCTCCTCTCAATGGGAGATTTCTTTCCCATAAATCCCAGGCACAGCCAAATCTGACAAAGCCTCGGGACCTCCCAGGGCCTGGCGTGGCTCCCTTTTGCTTCCTGGGAAGCTGTTGCCAGCCAGACAGCTCCAGGCGGCAGCAAGATTGGCTCAGCCCTGCAACAGCTGACTCTCAGCAGCCAGGCCCTGCCCTCCACTCCTCCACTCTCGCACATGGCTCACTGCCCCACTCAGCACACCTGCACTGGTGGCCAAGGCAGCTGCTACACAGGCTGGCCCTTTTCATCACCATCATGCCACTACAGCTGAGTCCATTTGGTCTCCACAACCTGTACTGTGAGATAGCTCCACCTGACAAGTGGGGGAGGTCACATCCCCAGTTTACAGGCCCGGAAGTGAATCTTGTATTTATATGAATACTTACAACCCCCCATAAATGTGTGTCCTCATCATGGCCTGCCTGCTCAGCTATGGCCTGTCAACTGCAGCATCCTAAAAGAGTCCCCCCAAAACTCAGACTGATTGAAAAAGAGGGCCTACTGGATTCCCAAGAATTTCTAGGGGCTACATCAGGCCTGCTACAGGTCCAGGGCATGGACAGATCTCACTTTCATTCTTCAAGCAAGCATATATGAGTACTCACTGTGTGCACTGTACAGCGCACCTGCTGGCAAGTCAGTCCCCCACCACCACCATATGCCAATTACATGCCAATCACATGCTAACAGCCACCCATCAGCCACAAAGACTGCAAACATGCTTCTGGTCACTGTACCACAAGCTTTGCTGGAAGACCTTATGCCCCTCCAGCCCCTGGCTAACTCCTCCTCTTCCTTAAGCATTCAGTTTAAGTGCTACCCCTCAGGAAAGCTTCTGCTTTCCCGTCTGACATGGATGCCCCTTTTCTGTGCTGCCTCTGTCCCCTGTGGGTACACCGGTACTTATCACATTCATCCATTCCATCCCATCCAGGCCATTTTATATACTGACAAATGGGAACCTACTCCAGCCAAGCCCTAGACTAAATGCCAAGGACACTTTTGTCCCTCAGACAAGGTCATTACCCCCAAGGGTCCACTGTCTTGTGAGGGTGCCTAACTAGTACACAAAGACCTTCAGGGCACAGAATAAATGGGGCTCTGCAGGTGGATTCTGTACCTCCATTATCTACCCTGGTCCCACTGTGCCAACCTCAAATGGGCAGCTGATGCAGGCTTGAATCCTGGCTGGGTAATCTCTGTGAGCCTCAGTTTTCTCCTTAGAAAAGTGGGGATAGTACCTGCCTTGCTGGGTTGCTGTGAAGGTTATACAAAATCATGGAGGTAAATGACCTGGCACTAAATATATGCTACTTCCCACCCTTCTTTAGGGAAGTGGTCATGTATTATTGATGTGTGTCCCAATGTACACAGCATACCACAGTCGCTCAGCAATGAATGAATGGATGGTGAATGAATGAAAGCCCCGTGGTGAGGCAGGTGTCACTTCAGAACCATCACTTTTCTGCTCCCTCAGGTACTGCTCCCTGTGCAGAGCAGCTGACCTGGGCCAGCAAAAAAGGCTGATGTGTAGGCCACAGTCAAGTGGGGTAGACCCGTTAAGAGAGACCTCTTCGCCCCCCTGCAACAAGGATTGGGAGGTAGGGGGCACCAAGGGTGAGGAAGAGCTCAGGATGGGGTCGCAGCAGGATGAAGCTTGAGTATGACATCCTAGCTAGATAGTCCTTGGGGTCCCTCCAAAGCTCCAGCTCTCCCAGGGCCCCTGGACAGGAGGGGACCTGTCTGCTGCACCCCCTGCCAGGAACCACCTGCCCCATCAGTGCTCCAGGGAGAAGCACTGTCCACCTGACTCAGCTCTGCCCAGGTCCCCACAGAAACAATGCCTCCATCCCCATGCCAAGCAAGGACCCTGGTACTTTCTTTTACAGGCAAATGAATGGCTTTGTCTTTGTTTGGCCCAGGGACCCCACCCCTCTGCTGGAAGGTGGGAGTAGGGGGAGGGGACCTTTCCAGAATAGCACCTGCCTCCCTGGCTTAGTGCAGGCCCCCCTCTTCCTTCCCTCCAAGGCTGGGGATCTTCTCCCGACCCCAGAAGCCTTCAAGACCCCACCCCCACCCGCAGAGGCAATTCCAGTCCACCTTGGCTCCAGCCCTGAGCTCTCAGAAAAGGAATCACAAAAGATATCTTAGTCCTTCCCCACTCTCAGGAGCAAAGGGCCCTGGGACACCCCCTTCCGCCATCCCAGTCCTCTGGAGGCCAACGAATTCCCTTGGAGACCACCAGCTGGTGCCTGTCTCAGCTGTATGTGGGGGAAGGGGATTTATGTGTCAGCGCACAGGTCTCTTATCTGGCTGTAGGTGGCCCTGGTACCTGTGCGTGGTGTGTATGTGTGTGCGTACCTTGGTGTGCTCCAGAGTGGGGTTTTCTGTGCGCATCTGGGTCCCTCATTGGGTGTCCGTGGGTCTCGCTATCTCCCTGTGTGTGCCTTTCTCCGAGACTGTATCTCTCGAGGTACGTGCCACCATGTGTGCGTGTGTCCGTGCATATGTCACCGCGCGTGGCCTCCTCGGCGCATCAACCCTCCCCCTGGTAGCACCTCCGCCAGCGCTTGCCCAGGACGCAGCCTCGTCCCGAGGGCCGCGGGGGAGGCCGGCCGTCCGCCCTACCTTTGGACATGAATCCTCCTTTGTCTCCGTTCCTCCGGGGAGATGCTCAGGGCGCGGGGCTGCAAGGCTGAGCGGGGACGCGGGCTCCCCCCGGGCCGAGCGGCCCCTGCAGCCGGGCCTCGCCCCTCCGCGCTCTCCGCCCACCCGCCCGGCCCGCGGCCCCGCCGCGCCGCCCCTGCGCCCCGCGCCCGCCCGGAACCTCGCCTCGGCTCGCTCGGCGCCGCGCTGCCCCTGCCCGCGCGCACCGATGCCGCCGCCGCCGCGGCCACCCGCACCACGTGACCCGCGCGCCCGCCGGCCCCGCAGAGAGCCCCTCCCCCTCCCGCACGCGCCCGCATGCGGGAGCGGGCACCGGGTCCTGGCTGCAGGCGGCCCCGGAGGCGCGCCGGGCGCGGTGCCTGCGGGCTCCGGGTGCTCGGCCGGGGAAGATGCCCGCATCTCGGTCCAGTTCTTCCCTCTCCATCGTGGCCCCTTACCCTCGAGACCGGGGCAGGGCTGGGGGCGCAGGGGACCAGTGGCAGCTGCCGGCGGCCGTGCGCGCGCGTGGGTCACGCGGTGTTTGGGATGCTGCGCGGGCTCACCGCCGTTCTGGCCAGACGCCGGCGCCTGGAGAGCCCTGAGTCAGGGGCCCGGGTTCCAGGCCCAGGTGAGGGATGATGAGCCCTATAACCTTGGCCTAGTCAGGAACTTCCCTGAGCTTCGGTTTACCCATCAGAAAAATCTTTCGTGCATTCAGTCAACATTAATGGACAGCATATTGCCAGGCCCTGGGAGCACAAGAATGAGAATGATCATCCCTGCCCTCGAAAGGTTCTGGGCCTAGTGGAGGAGACAGAAAGAGGACTGTCCCCATGCAGGGGGTGGTGTTTGCACAGGGTACTGCGCGGATGCCCACAGGTGGGCGCCCTGGGGAGAGAGGGGCTGCAGAAGACTTCTTGGAGGAGGTGAGGGAGATGGTGGGAAGGAAGACTGGAAGGGCATTCTGCACAGAGTGGGCAGCAGAGGTGAGGAGTTCCAGAGGTGAGGCTGCATGGGGCTGGTGACAGCCCAGAGCTCTGGGGCGTGGCTGAAGGACAGAAAATTCCAGACGGGGATACAGAGCTCGGAGGTGAAGTCCGCAACCTTGGAAGCCAGGCTAAGGAGCAACTCTAAGGGAAGGTGAGTCACCTACCAATGTTAAGCCAAAAGTGCTGCCATCAAATATGTGAGACCCCGTGGCAGTTGTTGGGGGGGACGGGGTGGCCTTACAGGGGCAGAGGGATGAAGACGAGGGTACAGATAGCCAGTAGGCAAGTACTTAGGAGATAAATCAGCAAGATTGGAAAGCGACTGGACTTGATGGACAGAGAAGAATGAGGACACCCGGGTCTCTAGTCATGAGATAGAAGGTGGCAGAGCCTGCAGCTGAGAGTGAGATCAGGGAGGGCAGGAGTCAGTACAGGACGACAAGGGCTGCCTCCGGACATGGCTGAGACATCCAGGTAAAGGAGTCCAGCAGGCTGCTGGCCGTCCACGTCTCCATTTCAGGAGAGAAGGCCAGGCTGAAGATGGAGGGAGAGCTGAGGTCACAGAGCCAGGGTGGAGTCCCAGACTGAGTGTGCAGAGTGGGATGAGAAGGGGTCTGGCAACTCACAGACCTAATTTAAGCATCAGACTGGGTGTTGTCCAAGCATCTTTCCAGACCCAGAATCTCTGAGCCTTTGAAATGTTGGGAACGAGGCTGCCCAAAGTAGAATTCCAAGATCTGGGTTCCAATCAGCTTACTGCCACCAACCAGATTTGGTGTGACTTTAGGCATCTCACAGCCTCTCTGAGACCAAATGAACTTCGAGCCCTTTTGCTGACCTGTTTATAGTCCTGTGTAGGACTTTCATTGTCTTCAAAAAGTCAATGGAAAATAGAATTAAAAGATAATATGAATCTTCCCGTGAACTTTTTCAAGTACCTTAGTATACAAGTCTCCACCTTACCTTTCAGGACTAAGGGGCTGGGGCTGGAGAACCAAGAAAGAGACTTCCAGGTAGGACAGCTTTTAAGCAACAGATGTCTTCCTAAAAGGCTGAGTGTGAATGGATTTAGTAGGTCTCAGGTGAGGTCATTTTCTCACATCCGGAGAAGTGCTGCAATGATGACTACTGTGAGACAAATCACCATTCACTGAAAGGCTAGTCTGTATTTTCATGTGGGAGGTTTGCTTTTAAAGCTAGACTCACCTATTTATCACCTGATTATTCCAGCTCTTCACAGAACAAAAAAACCACGAGAGATGCTAAAGAGAGGACTCAGCATAATTGCGCCTCCCTGGAAATCTTCCTTTTGATGGCTTCTCCCAGCCTGACCTCTAACTGGCAGGTTGGGACCAAACTCCAGGTACACCTCTTATGTTCTGCCCCTCAATTCCTATTCCCTTCTCCCCTAACCACTCAACTCTGACCCTAGAGTCTTACCTCCCTTTCCCAACCTATCCAAGCGTGATCCATCTCTAGGCTCATAAACCTGCCTTCCCCTCCAGCAGCCCAGTATATCCCCAACAAAGCTCTCTGCATGTACCTTTAGATTCTTTGGCCAGGTCCAGCGTGGCAGCCTCTGTTGTAGCATGGTCCAGGGCAGGGCTTGTGCTTCTGCTTGGCATCAGTGAGTAGGTAGCAATGTCTGATGTGGTCAGGTTATTGACACTGTCCAGTGTGGTCCCAATGGCTGAGTCTGGGGTGACTGGCACACCTGAACCCATGGCTGTGCCCAGCCTGCTTGTGTCCAAAGCAAGAGGATCCATAGTAGTGCCCAGCTTGGCTGTATTTGCTCTAGCCAAAGTCAAAACTGTGCCCAACCTGTTTGTGCCCAATGTAGCTATGGTTGTGTCCAGCTTCATTGGATCTAGTGTTGCCAAATCCATGGCTGTGCCCCCTGTGGTCATATCTGGCTTGGCTGTAACTGTTGTAACCATAGCTTTGCCCAGCTTGTCTGGGTTTGAGGTTATCAGATCCATGACTACGCCCTGCTTGGTTGCCCCTACTGTGGTCAAATTCATAGCAGTGCCTGTTGGAGCCACGTTCATGGCTTTGCCTGACTTGGCTGTGCCAGCTGTAGACAAGTCCATGACTGTATCCACCTTGGTATTCAGAGTGGGGAACTCTGTGCCTGTGTCCCATCTGGATGTGTTTTGTGTGGCCAGATTGATAGCCAAGCTAGGTCTGTTTTTGGCCATTGTCACTAAGTGTCTGGCTATGTCTGGCCTTGTGTCCACAGAAGACAAATTCATAACAGGGGTGGCCCTTTGGAGACGCAGCCGGGATCTGGGGATACCCCTGGGCCGGGACTTGCTTCTTCCTGGAGAAGCTCTGGTAGGCATGTGGGCGGTCATGGGTACAGGGTGCCCCTGACCCACTGGGCCTGGCCCAGCAAGGCTTGATGAACCCTTGGCTAACCGGGATTGGAAAGGTAAGGCCAGGTATGAACTCACCAGAGGCTTCTCCACTATGGACATCTTGCTGGGTTTGGTCAGACCTGGGTTCTCTGGGCCTTTGGAGTGGACCCGGCCCCCTGGCACTAGGGTCATGGGTGGTGAGCCTGGAGAGGACAGCCTCCCTTCTCTGTGGATGGCAGACTCCCTGCCTGGGGTGGGCAACTCTTTCCAGTGAGAAAGTAGAGGGTCCAGAGGCCGTGCTTGGCTGTTCTGACGGAGTGTTAAGGAGATGGAGCTGAGCTTCCTGGGCACAAGGCTGTTGGCAGGCAGGGGGTTCAGGGCAGCTCCTGGGGCAATGCCAGTCTCCTGTGGGGGCTCACTCTGGGCTCTGGCTCCAAGGCCCAATCGGCTGGAAGTCTGTGGAATATGGCTTTGGGGAAAGGCATCCAGATGGATAGTCTTCCTGAGGACAGGAACGAGGGGGGACACCCCTCCAGAGAGCCTTGCTGGGTGGGTAGGGCGCCCCAGCATGTGGCTGCGGGAGAAGGAAGTTCCAGAGCCTGGGGCTCTGTGTGGCTGCATCTCTGGAGGAAGAGGAGCAAAGTCATGGTCCATCCAGGCCTTTCGTCTTTCCTTGAGGCAATCAACAGAGAAGGAGCCAGGCAAGGTGCTCAGCCTGGAGGTCTCAACCCCCTCTCCTGACCAGCACTGGCACTGCCAGGTCTGAAGGGACCTTGTTTGGGGGACTGTCAAGTCCTTAGTGGACTTTTGCTATAGTCCTCCTACAGCTCCTACCTGATGCAGACCTACACACCTCACACACACACCCAGCAGCTACCGCGCAGGGAGACGTGGGCACATCCAAAGCAAACAGGCTGCCTCTGGCAGGAGTGAGCTCAGGGGTGGGGTTTACCTCTCTCTTTGCCTGGGCCTGGGTGTGGCTACTCTCTGTGGACCACTCCGTGGAGGTCACATACACCGTTCAGGGACCCCGGAGGAGAGCAGTGGTTACTGGAGACCTATCTGCCTCCGTCTTCCAGAAGGAGCCAAAGGGCTCTGGGTTCCCACCTACAGCAGCCAAAACAGGAGTTCAAGTGTCCAGGTTCAAGACTGAGGATGACCAATTTGGCTTGAGAACAGGGTCTGGATCTGGGGCTCCTGCCCAGGACCAGTAAAGAGCCCAATGCTGGGCTGGCCTCATGCTGGAGCCAGGATCAGAGCCAGGGCTGGAGAAGGTGAAGCTGGAAGTGGGGAAGGGATGAGTGTTTACAGGAGGCTTCTCCAGTGAACAAGTCACAGCCCCTGCCCTTGGAGAGCCGCCATCGCTGGGGTGCCAGGCGAGGGAGCAGGCAGGGCTATGCAAGGGTAAGCATTAGGGGTAAGCTTAGTTCAGTCTCCAGTATCAAAGGAGGCAGACTGGGCCTGGGGTTGGGCAGTTCATACAGAAGGCCCAGAGGTGAGAATGTGTGGCATATTTCTGAAAATCCAATATGGGGCTCCTACGTTGCATCTAGAAGTGGGGGGGAGACAGGCTGCAGGTGAGCTGCGGTCCAGACCAGGCTACAGTGATACTCAGGCCTTGGAAGATGACCTAGTCAGATCTGCAGGTGGGAATGGTCACTCAGGAAGTGTGACAGAGTGATCAGAGGGGAACAGAATTGAGGCAAGGAGCCCCATGGGGACGTAGTGAAATGCTCAGTGGGCTGTGGAGGTGGCCAGGGCAGGGCTGGAGAAGTTACCCAGCACAGGGGTAGAAGCAACTGGACTGCCCAGAGGTGGGAGTGGAAGAGGAGAGGGGGTACTGAGGGTAATGCTCAGGACTCTGGCTGTTGGTCTGGGTAGATGGGCTGTTCCCTAAGGTGGGCTCCAGGGCCCCCAGATAGCCAGCTGGTACCCACTCTGAGCTCCATATAACTCACTCTGCCACAGAGTTGTCCCAGTTGCTTTCAATACAGCAGGCTGGGACATGCTGCTGAGGGGCCAGGCCAGGGCTGGCAGGAGGGGTTAGTTCCAAATGTAAGGGGCTCATGTGGGAGTGGAGAGATCTTATAGCCAGGTCCCTAAGTTCTGAGGCAGAGACAGGGAGGGCAGGACACCGGAGGGGTCTCCATCATCCCTCACAATGGTACTCCCAGCCCCTCATCTCTTTCCAGCCATGTTTCAGGGTACTTCAAAAAGTTCATGGAGGTGGCTGGCCAGTTAGCTCAGTTGGTTAGAGCACGGTGTTGTAACAGCAAGGTCAAAGGTTTGGATCCTCATACCAGCCAGCCCCCCCCCCAAAAAAAAAAATTGTGGAAAAATAGGATTAGAAGATAATATGAATCTTTCCATGAACTTTTTGAAGTTCCCTCATACTTGTACTTGGGCCAGCTTCCATCCCCTCCCCACTTGGCATATCCCTGCAGCCCTGCTCTCTTGCCCACTTATTCACAACCACATACACCTGGGCACACACGTGTTTACTCTGCACTTAACCACAAACATCCACCCACCCACACACACACACAGCATGCCAGAGGACAGGATTTGAGATCTGTTTGTCCTAACGTCACCAGATCCCCATCCCCTCGCTAAGCCCCACCCTCACCCCCCATGGATCACTTCATCCTATTCCCCCCCCCCCCACAGACCCACGAATACCCACCTGTCTTGACCAGGGAACAAGAAGGATCTGGGGGTCCTCAGTCTGGGAAGCTGGGGCAAGTGCAGGCCCCTCACCGCCTCTGTGCCCAGAGTCTGGCCATGGTGACCAGCTGAGGGGCTTTATCCCTCTGGTTCCCTCCTGGGCTTCTACTCAGCCTCCACGCCACAGTCCCCATGCCTAGGGCTTAGCCCTCTCCTGACCTGTCCCATCAGCTACATCCCCAGCAGCTGGGCTTGGCTCTGGGGCAGGGAGGGGCTGGCTTTTCAGGAGTAGGCGTCAGTGAATGGCTGCTCTGAGCCTCTGGAATCCTAAAGGGCCATGGGAGGCTCGTAATGGCTAGGCTGGGCTGCCCTAGACTCAAGGCCACCTGGGGGATGGAACCCTGCTGCCTGCCTTCCCCAAATCTGCTCTGTCTCCCACAGACCCATGGAAAGATGTCCCCAGTAAGAATGGGGATACTCCAAATATGGCCTCATCTGGTGGTCCCAGCACCAGGCTCACTCCTGCTTTCCTTTTGCATCCCCTATGTCCTGTTTAGTTCTGCGACCCCCAGGCCATTTTGCCCACCCACCTGAGGTCCTCTTCAAGCGAGAGGGAGTTCCTGGAAGCTGGAGTTTGGGTCTGTCCCCTTCAACAACTATTCCCTGAGCCCCAGCTCACTCTAGCGGACCCTCTACTAAGACCCTGTGGGTGTGAAAATGACCTAGCCCTGGGTCTGCCCTTGAGGAGACCCACAAAGCTACCAACCTGGCTCTGGCAGTGTGGGCTCTCAGTAGACCCTGGCCCTTGGGCTAGGACAGGTGCCTTCTTCTTCATTCCCACTGCCCCTGGGTTGCCTCTGTCATAGCAATGGTAATAATGATGATGGTGATAATAGCTACCATTTACTGAGCACTTACTATGTGCCACGCACCATGCCAGGGCTGGGAGGAACTCAGTCTGCTCAGGGAGATGTGTTTGTAAACAGATCTTACAGTAATTATCACATAGCAGTGATGTAGACGTCCTCTGAGCACTCACCTGGAGCCAGGAACAAAGCTAAGCATTCTCCTGGCATCTCCTTTAATCTTTGCTTTGTCACCTGCTTTTTGATGTTGAGAACATTGCAGATCACACAATGCTGGGTGGTCTGGTCTATTTTCCTGTGCATCGCCCTCTTTAGTGAGTGAGCTTCTGGAGCCTCACTGGCCAGTAGAACTTTCTGTGACAGTGGAAATGTTCTATATCTGTGCTGTCCAAGACAATAGCCACAAAAGGCTACTAAGCACTGAAAATGTGGCTCCAGTGACCAGAGAACCAAATTTTTTATTTTATTTAATTTTAATTTGTGGCTATTATACCGGACAATTCTGAAGGACCTAAATTTTATTCTTCCCTGGGTCCCGGGGTCTGGCAAGAATCAACCTCAGTAAGTTTCTATAGAATGAATGAATGAATGAAATGATTGAATGGTGAATATGTGGGCCTAGGACCCTCCCCTCTTCTTATCCATTCTCTCCCCTTCCAGCTTTAGGTTTTCAAACTTGGCTGTGTTCTGGTTACCACGGCAACCTGCTGGAAGTCCCAATGGATGGGGGAGGGGAGCTGTCTGGAGTCCTTCCCCCTTCTCTCCTTGCCTTGAGGCCCGAGGACCAGCCCAATTTGAGGAAGTATCTGGGAGAGGAAATGGCACAGTTCTGCCTGAACAAATTGGGACAGGAGTTGGTGGTCCCAGAGACCCTGAGTCCCCCACTGAATTACATTGTCTCTGTGAGATAAAGCAGCCCTGGGCTAAAGTCGGGGGCCCTGGGTTCTCTCCCCACTCCATCCAACAACTCACTATGCAACTTCTATCAGATCACTTGCCCCTCTGTGCCCTAGTTGTCTTTTCAAACGGAGATCAGATGCCCTCATGTGGCCTGGCTTGAAGATCTGAATTCCTCCCTCTCTCCCTACCAGGCTGTTAGAGCCTTAAGAGCAAGCCCTGAGGCTTGTTCATCTGTGCATTCCTCCTGCCTATCTGCCCCTGCTCTCTCCTCCAGTGTTGGGGGCTTAGACGACGCTGCTTGCCCAGTAATTACAGGCCTGGGTTCAGCTGCCCTCTAGTGGCCCAAAGTGACAATGACCTCCTTGTGTCTGTACACATCCTTCTTTCCCACCAAAGGCTGATAGGCCTGGAAGTGGCCTAAGGGGACAGAGACCTCCACTCAAGCACACAATCATTCTGGTGGCCTCACAGACAAGTAGCATAGGCTCTGGAATCACTCAAACCTGGGTTTGTTACAGCTGTGTGATTTTCAAACAAGTCACAATCTCTCTGAGATTGTAAAATTCAAAGTGTATCAATCAGGATGGGTTAAGTTATGCTGCAGTAACAAACCATTCCAAAATCCCAGTAGCTTATAACAGCAAAGGCTGATTCTCATTCATGTTTGTGTCCACCATAATTTGGGTCAGCTAAGACTGCTCCATGTCACCTTCACTCTAGCTGATGGAGCAGCCACCTTCTAGATGGCTTCTAGCATTGCTAGTTATTATGGCAGAAGGAAGGAGAGTGCTGAATCGTGGACTAGCTATTAAATGCTTTGGCCTGTACTCACTTCTAATTACAACTATTGGCCAGATCTAGTCATCTGGCCCCACCCATCACAAGGAGGCAGGGAAGTATAATCCTACAGTGTGCTGAGAGCTGGAGAGCCAGAGATATTTGGTGATCGGCACTGAGGACTCATTCGCATAGTTGCTATAAGAATGCAATGAGAAGTTGCTAGAGCAGGAGCAGTTGTGCAATGAGCTCAGTCCATGTTAGCCTTAACACTGTTGCCTTGGAATTCCAATTTCCTTTTTTATTTACCCTGTGTGATTTCCTCTGACTTCAACATCAGTTCCAACTGTTTACAGCTGCAGAAACAGGAAAATGGACTTGGCAAGGTTCACACAGCGAATCAGTAGCCGGACACCCAGGTCTCCAGGCTCCAAATTCTGAGCCCCTCCCATCTTGTGGGGGAGGAAAGAAACGTGCCTACCCGGGGTTCTCTGTCAAGGTTGTTGACTGAGATTATGACAGTCTTCTGAGGGTGCCTGCAGCCTCTGCCCTTCTCCCATAGATGGTCTCTCAGCCTTCCTGAGCCCTTTCTGCTCAGGCAGAGTGGGGAGCTGAGCGGGTGGAACAATGAATAGCCTGTGCCGCCTCCGGGGCTGGAGTCCGAACATTGCAGCCATTCCTACGCAGGGACCCTGCACATTCCCGCCTTCTGTCCTCCTGTTCTGGGCCAAGCCCTGACACACTTGCCCTTCCCTATCCTGACAGCTCCCAGATGGTGTGAAAGTTCCCAGGGCTCTGCAAAATCTCCCAAAGCATTTTAAAAACCTGTACACAGCCCAACCCCCAGGAATCCTCTAAGCCTCTCTAAAATCTTGGTCTCTAAGTGGACAGGCAGCCCCTGGCAAGACTTCCAAAGAGGCTGATCCATTCATCCACAAGCAAGCTTTCAAGGAGGCCCTGCCCAGTGCCAGGCAGGCTGCGGTCCAAGATGAGAAGATGCAGTCACTGTTCTCCAATGACATGTGAACAAAATCACAACACAAGATTAGGGATGTAATGGGGAAAGCTGCTGGTGGGTCAGGGAGGGCTTCCTGGAGGAGGTGGCATCTGGAAGGTCATCAGGTTCTTTCCCTGGGTCTAAGCCTTACATGAAAAGGTACTTTCTGATTGTTCAGTCTCCCCTCCCACCACTTAGTCACTGGCATTCTGTGTTTCAACCACATGACACCACTGACAGTTCTCAGAAAGGACTGGGTTCCTTCTGGCCTCCATGGCTTTGCACTTGCAGGCTCCTCTTCCCTTTACTGGAACACTCTTATTCAGCCTTCAAAATGCAGCTTAATAGTCATGTCCTCCAGTAGGACTCTGTGATGACCCCTTCCTTGGGAGCTAGGCACTTTGTTCATTCTGTTTTCAGTTTCCCACACATACTTCTCTTGCTGCAATTACAGTTCTGTAATTTGTCTGTTCACACATCTGTGTGCCCCTCCAGTTTGTGAGCTCTTTTGATTCAGGCACTACATCTTTGTCTTTTCGTTTTTAGTGCCAGGCCTAGTGCGGGGGTAGAGCAGGTTCTTGACATGCCTCTATGGAGTTCAAGAGGATAGCTGTGTGATACACAGCGTTTACACAGTGCTTTCTTCCTCACCATCTCCTTTGACATTTGCCACCACCCAGTGAGGCAGGCAGGGCAGGAGTTATATGAAAATAAACAGGTCTATATGGAGAAGCCAACATGAGCTGAGCACAATGGCAGGCACTGGCAGGGGACATTTATGTAGACTTTAATCATTTGTGAATCCCAGTGCCTGGCACACAGAAATAATTGGTGAATTTAGTTGTGCTTCTGAGAGCTCAGGAAACTTGTCCAAGGACATGCAATTAACCATTTTATAGGATACTGTTGTCAGGCCCTGACCTCAAGTTGCTCCCAGTCCAGTCCTCTGGCATGCCCTGGCAGATGGAAAAATCCTGCCTCCACGAGCATTGGCCTGTTTCTGTAGGTTCTGCCATCTGGGTCAACCCCCCCCCACACACACACACTGTGTTGCTTTTAATATCCCATCTTAGACATTTCTTTTTAGTTTTCACAACTAAATTGACCAATTATTTCTGTTTGCCAGAAAATTTGTCATTCATGAAGAGTCAATCTCTCCCTTCTATCACATAACAGGAATAAAATGGCCTTTGTGTTTCCTCTTTCCCTCTGTCTGCCAGGAAACTCAGAGACAAATAATAATAACAGCATTATGGTAGGAGTCAGAGTTAGAGTATTTCCTCCTCGCACCCATGTATGTGGCTCCTTCAGCTGAAACCTTTTTGGTTCTTTATGAGAAGAGCAGGTGTAAGTAAACATTTATGTCATAAGCCCTTGGGAGAAGACTGGGAAAGGATCCAGGTTTGAGAGCAGAAGGCTTGAGTGAATCCCTTATCCTCTCTGAGCCCCAGGCTTCTTGTTGGCAGCGCAGGGTGGGAGGCCCACTACAGCCCTTGGACCCAGGAAGCTCTTCTGTGAGGAGGACTGGCTGCTTCAAGGCCTCTGGCAGGGTCACAGTCACATCCTGCCTGAGAAGGCTGTGAAGTTCATAACCACGAACATGTTCACACTTCAGACCCAGTGTGGCCAGAATTTTTATTTTTAAAGAGGAGTCATAAAAGGAGATTCTAGTGTGAAATCTCCTGACTTGTAAATGTTGGCAACTAATTTGCATTTTTCCAAAACACTGTGTAGGACAAACCAGACTTGGCTGCAGGACAGACCTAGCCTGAGGCCCTCCCCAGCTCAGCTGGTCAAGCCCAATCTGCCTCCAAAAGTATCTGTTTGGTGTGGTCAGGCTTGGAGTGGGAACCTTCCTTTTCTCCCCACGACATCCCAAGAGAGCTGCCTTGTTCTGAGACGACCCAAGCCCAGGCCATGGTGACCAGTCCTGGTGGTCCCTGGTACCAAACTGGACTGTACACAGGACCCTGCCCTCACGTTGGGTCTTTGGTTTAAAATGGGCACTTGACCTAGGATAAGCCACTGAATCCCTCCCTTGAGATATTTGCACTTGAGGCAGAGCAAGGGACAGGTCACTCCCTCTCCAGTGGCTGGTGATATAAGTTATAAAACTTGCCAGCAGTCGGCTGCTACATTTTCCGTGATGGGGTTTGGGGGTGGTGACTAATAAGCAGGTGCGCAGAAGCAGGAATAAGAAGTGGTGAGAGAAAGAAGCCTACAGGGGGTCTGCGTGCCTGGTTCCAGTTGTGTGGAACCCCTGCTACTTTCGAAAGGTCTGGAATACTCCAGTGTCCCCATGGTACTTTCCCTTCTCATCCGGGAAAGGCCAGTCACATTTCTGTCCCTTGCAATCACCTCTCCTTATGAATGCACATGGCTTCTGCTTGGGCCCTTTCCAGTCCTGGCTCTGACCAGGCTGGGAAACAGTTTTCTGGTGAACAGAGGCACGGCGCACTGAGCTTCTAGTCCTGGCCTCACACCCTTACTCACTTAGGTTAGCATTAAAGCCTTCTCCCCTCCACGGGCTCCTCTTTTAAAAGAAAAATGTCACAAGAAAAGGAACTTGTGAAATCCACAGCCTTATAATGTAAGAAGTTTACCTCCTTGGGGAAGGGAGCCCAGAATACATTGGAGGTTGGCACAGTGAGAGAAGTCATGGCAGTGTGGGGCTGGCTACCCAGGACTGGTGTTGGTCACCCCCATTCTTGCGTGGGGTGATCTGGAAGGCATTGGAAGGGCCCCCCCTACAATGAGTCCTTAGAGAGCCCACTCACTTGCCCACTACCTCTGCCACATCCCACACTCAGAGCCCCAATGCACACGCTTACCAAACTCTGGGGGTTGCTGTCTACCCTACCCGCTCAGACTTCCAGTCCAGAACCCAGGTGGCAGTTAACCCCTGGGTGACCCTAGGTGGGCCACTTCTCCTCTCCAAGCTTGTTTCCTCCTTTATAAAACAATGTCCTCAATTCCTCCTGTTTATTCATGCGGCATCCCTTCCTTCCTTAGGTAACAGCTACTATTTACCCCAACTGCTCCCCATCCATGGGGTGAGTAGCGCTGACCTCACCCCTGGCTCTGCAGGTGGGTGCAAGAGCTGCCTGGCCAATCAGGGCACCCTGTGCCCCAAGCTCATGCACCCTGGGGCCAGTGGGAGTCTACCCCCTGAGCTTCTCCAAGACTAAGACTTGCTCTCTCCTGAAATGAAGGTGCAGGGTCTGTGTGAGCCTGAGACTGTCAGGGACACCTTACCGTCACATGGGGAGATTCTGCCTGAGAATGAAACCTACACACAGGAAAGCAGGATTGAGGGAGACAGAGAGATGGAGTGTCCCGTGACATCTTCAAGCCCTTGGTGCCTGCCAAGCCTGAGTCAGGAACCGAACCCTTTTATTTCAGCTGTTTTCAGTTTGGTCTCTGCTATGTGTGCCTGGAAGGGTCCTGAGTGGTAGTGAGAAGATGAATCTGGCTGGGCAGCTGCCTGCTGTGGGAAGGGATGTGGGAAATCTCTGAGAGCTGCAAAATTTTAGCTGGGTGAGAGGTTAGGGTAGTGAAAGCCAGGCTTAGGGTGAGGCCAAGGAGGCCCTAGGGCACAGAATTTAAGGAGAAGCTTGAATGTGATTCTCAGGCACCTCTCTGGCCTTACCCTAGCCTAGCTTTACAAAACAGCTCATGCAGTTCCTCATGGTTTGCCCCAGCCCCATGGAGGGAGAGCAGCCCAGCCCCTCTCTAACTCCCAAGACGGGGCATGTGAAGAGCAAGCTCTGGCCTGGCATCAGGAGATATGGCCCAAATCTCAGTCCATTGCACTGTGACCTCAGGCAAATCCCCACTAAAATGAAATGGTAGCTGTCGTTTTTTTGTCCCCCTTTAAAGGAGGTGGGCTTTTTAAGTGGACATACGGCCACCTAACTAAAGGCTGTATTACCCAGCCTCCCTTGCAGTTAGGGGTGCCATGTGACTAAGTACTGACTGGTGGGGAAGTAATGGGTACAACCACATCGGAGTGTCCCTTCTACCCTCCTTCCACTCTGCTGCTCAGGATGCATACAAGCCATCTGGGATCATGCCAACCAGAGCAACATCCCAGAAGGGGTGAAGCAACAAGAGAGAAGCAGCCTGGGTGCCTGAACACTGCAGGGAGCCAGCCACCAAAACAGCTCTGGACAACTGCCCTGTGGACTGCAGCATGAGAAAGGAGTAAAATTCTATTTGGCTTAAGGCCCTGTTGTTTTGCATCTTGGTGCTTGAATTTATATCCTAACTGCTACTCTTCCCCATGGTTGCCAGTTAACTTTTTTGGTTGTCCCGGAAGAAGAGGGAGTGAGTGCCACTGGTTTCTAGTGGGTAGAGACCAAGGATGCTAAACATCCTGCACAGCACAGGACAGCCCCCCACGACCACTGACGCTGTTATTGAGAAACCCTGCTCTACCTTCTCAGGGTATTCCCCATCCCCCAACTACCATATTTTTGATGAGGACCCAGTGAGTTGATACACACAAGCCTACTTTCAGGAAAGGAGACAGTCCTGCAAAGATAGCCATGAAGTCTTTATTATTGTGAATAAGTTAAGACGGAAGCCCCAGAGGAGAGTGGTGCATGTTGCCAATCTGCATCCAAAGTGAAGCATGGAGGCTCCACAGGAGAAGGGCCCCAGGGTGGGCTTGAACGTCTGGGTAGGCCTGGCTGCGAGGGCGGGGGCGGGGGGTGTCAGCCCTGGAAGTGCAGCACAGGACAGAGAGAGAGAGCAGGGGCTCCTGCCAGCCACCTCAGTCTTGAGGACGGGGAAGGGATAGGGAAGTCCAGCAGAGGGAAGGGGCTGGGACCTGCCATGTACAGTCCTGCCATGGCCCACGAGCTCACCCCATCCCCAGCCCCTCCTGCCCTGCCTCTCTCTCTCATGCATCTCCTCCCCTCCCCATGCCTGCCCCCTCCCCTCAGACTCTCCTACCCCCTCTTCCCCTTCTCTACAGTCTTACCCCTCTACACACCCCTCACCACATACCCTCACCCATTCCAAGCCTGAGCAAAGAGGGGTGGGGCTGGTCTGGACCAGCTGACATTCCTCCAAATGAGGTCCTTTCCCTGGGTCAACTGTGAAGCTGCAGGGCCAGGGCCACTAGGTGGAGTGGGGAGCAAAGTGTAACCGGGGAATCAGTAAGGAAATGCGGGTTACAAACAGGCAGGGGCGGCCATACTTGACTCCAAATGGAGGGGCAGAGTGCTGGGTGGCACAAAGGCATTGGGACCACTGGAGGGGTGCCCCTTGAGCTGGAGAGGGTGGGTGTGGGGTGAGCTGGCCTGACGTGCAGAGCAAGCCCCGGGCCAGCAGCAGCAGCAGCAGCGATAGTCAAGGCCCCTAGGAGCCCACCTCCACACCAGGGTCCTCCCAGAGCACCAGGGGCCTCTGCTGGGAGGTCCTGGGCTGCAGAGGGATGGCCTGGAGGACTGAAGGATTGCCTCCCTCTCCCTCGAGGGTCTCCAGGCTGGGCAGACAGGGGAGGGCGCCTGTTGCCCGCGCCTGCCTCCCCCCCCCCCCCCCCCCCCCCCCCCCCCCGCGCATTGGCTCAGACCTCCGGGCCGCCGAAGGCCAGGTTGTCGCGCACCATCAGACTCTTGCGGAGGTCACGGTCCACCAGGGGGCGCTGCATGCGCCACTTGTGCGCCTCCTGCAAGCCCGGCTCGAAGTAGTAGATGCAGGCGCCGAAGCCCACCAGGATGAGGACCGAGATGACCAGGTAGACAGGTACGAACCAGTCCAGGAAGTGCGGCATCGCGGGGGCCTTGGCTGCCGAGACACGGGCGTGAGGGGCGGTGGAGGTTCCCCTTGTCCCGCCCACCCAGAGGGAGACCCACAGGCTTCACAGAGCCAAAAGGCCCAAGCATCACTTTACAGATGGGGAGACTGAGGCTGTGGACATTGGGGACAGTGCCTGATCAAGACCACATGGTGATTCAACAGCCCAGGCCTCCTGACCAAGCACAGAGCTGTCCCCACCACACGGGGATGCCCAGCTCCTCCTCACCATTTAAGAAGGAGGTTTATAGCTAAGAGCCACTCTGGCCCAGACCCTTTCCATCATGTGTGCCCTAGAACAAGTTGCCTAACCTCTCTGGGCCTCAGCCTACCCCCCTACCCACCATGGGAGGGCAAACTAATACGCTTTCCACAGATGTCCTATTGAGGATTCAATGAGGTGACAAATCCCTGCACGGAGCCTGTGCAGAGCACTCGATAAAGAACAGGTTGGGCAATGCCTCCTCTAGTCCCCCTGCACCCTTGAGCCACTTGGTGAGCCCTGGCTGCATAGTTGCAGTGGATGCTGTTTGCCAGCGCCCCCCCCCCCAATGGGTGGGTCCCCAGCCACCTGCAGCCCTAGCCAGGTGTGTTTTGCTGAAAGTGCAGTGAACAAACACCTATCCCCAGGGAACCTGGTTGATATCAACAGAGTCCACACAGGCCCAATTTCATAATTACAAGGCCATGGATGCTGGCACCAAAAAACTTGGGCAAGATACTTAGAGTCTTGGTTTCTACATTTATAAATCGGTAATGATGATAACAGCACCTATGTCATAGGGCTTTGTGACTGCTAAATAAGTTAATTTATGTAAAATGCTCGTAACCAGTGCCTGGCACATAATAAGTGCTACATAGTAAGTTTGTTCTTATTCTCTGAGTCTCAGTTTCCTTGTCTGTAAGATGGGGATAGAAACAGAACCCTCTTCAGATCCCCATACTGGCCAGCTGCTAAAAAACAAACAAGAACTAGAACCTACTTCCTAAGGACACTGTGAAGTTTTAACAAGACAAAACCTAAAGAGCATTTCCCACCATGCTGCCTGGCACAGAATCAGTACTCAATAAATACTAGCTATTGTTATTTCCAGTGAACCAGAGGTAGACAAGGCAGGAAAGGCAGCATTTCACAAATGTTACATGCACCCAACTCCTTAGAATGGCCCAAAGATACCCCCATCTGCTCCTTGCCAACCTCCCCAGCCTCATGTCCCACCCTATGTGCCGTCATATGGAACTGCTTTTCAGTCACCTGTGTGCACCTGCATGTTAGGCAGTCCCCATCTTCGCATAAGCTTTCGTTCCCTGGAATGTTCTTTGCATTCTTGTTCTTTTGGCAAACTCCTGCTTGTACTTCAAAGGCTGGAGCACAGATCATCTCCTCCAGGAATGGGAAGATGCGGGGCCCATTTTAAACCTACCCCCAAACTTTCCCTAGGTATAAGAAAGGGGTGGGGTGAGGAGTCTACATCTACTTGCCTGGCAGGGAAAGCACCGCTAGGGCACTTTCGCACACTTCACAACAGGCCTATGGGGTAGGTGTCACTGTCCACATTTTACAAATGAAGAAACTGAGGCCCAGACAGGTTCACTAACTTGCCCTGGGTTAACCACCTGGAAAATGGCAGACCCAGACCCCAAACCCCAGAGATATCCTGAGGCTTGAATCCTCCTGGGCAGGGAAAGATACCTGTGCAGGATGAAATGAGCAGAAGCCCATCTTGGCTTCTGGGGAGGGAAGCAGGGGTTTGGATGGAATGATCTCCAGGGCAGGTTGAAGAAAAGCACCAGCTCCTCTGAGCTCTCTAGCTCCTCTTGTCCCCCTACTCCCAGGTGGGTCTGCGAGGTGGGCTGTGACCCTGATGGAGGCAGAGAGGCTGCTGCCCAGTCCAACATCAGTCTGGAGCTCCTCCCCTGCTCCCCAGAGTCCCCATTGGCTGTTCTGAAGCACAGACAACATCTTAAGGTGCCCTATTCATGGATGAGTGAAATAGAGTGCACTAATTGTCCAAAGTCAGGGCTAGCACAGCATGGGCAGGGGGAGCATGTAGGACCCAGTGCACTCCTAACCATCTGCCTTTCCAGAGAGCCAAAGAGAAAGTTCAGAGTTGCCTGGTGCTGCCAGGGTTGGCGGGAGGTGGGGAAGGGGGCCCCCAGCAGGAAAGCTGTTGCAAACAGAAAGTGATTCATGCTCCCTCCCCAGTCCCAGCCAGGACCTCAGTTTCCTTCCAGTTTAAACATGAGAATGGGGGGTCTGGGACAGAACAGAAGCCACTTCAGCTGCAATGCTGTGGATCTGTTGAGTAAGGTTCAGGAACCCCCAACCTCTCCAGCCCCGTGAACAAAATCCCAGGCATTCTGGAATAGACTGAGGACATCCAGACCTTTTCCTGGCTTCTCAGGGGACTGGCCTAGGTGGAGAAGCAAAACATTCACTGGCCTTCTGTGTGACCTTGGACCATTTCTCACCCTCTCTGGGCCTCAGGGTCCCTTGTGCACAGTGATAGGATGGGGATGTGGGTTACCAGATAATCTACAAGGAATTTTCCAGCCCTGTTTCAGCCAAAGCCCTGGCCAGGACAGTGCAAGAGTTGCAGAACCCCTCTCCCTGCTCCCAAGCCGCTGGCACCACTCGGTGCCCCCCGCATGCCCGCAGACCCACCTCACGCCCTGCAGAAGCCTGTTCCGGGGGCTCTGCACTGAGCACACTGCCTCAGCCTGAACAGCTCAGCGTCGGCCCAGGACTCAGTCGCAGCTGCTGTCCCCAGAGACACTGCCATCTGCAGCCACCCTGGGTGCTGGAGGCAGAGCTAGGGTGAGGCCAATGCCCCCCACCGGAGATGGAGCTTCTGAAGCCCAGAGACTATGAGTGGTCCAGGAGGGGGCAGTCCCAGGCTGGCTCAGCACCCTGGTACTTCTCCCTGTCCATCGGAGACCCTTCCCCCTACCCCCACTCTCAGGATGGCAGGAGGTGGGACCAGTCTCAGCCAATCGGCAGCCTGGCAGAGCAAGGGCTTTATCCTCCGTTTCCCTGGCAACCAGCCTTCTCTTCTGGATCCCTCCTAGTGTGCACGTGGTACAGCAGATGACAGCAAGGGCAGGGTTGGGGGAATGCAGAGAGGCATGAGAGTCACCCCGAAGGCCTCTGGACTCCAAGGCTGGTGGGCCTAGAGAGGAGAGAACTCCGACTGATAACTGAAAAGGTTTTGCAGTTTGCTGTTTTGGAATAGGGAGAGATCAGGGTCCCTGGTAAGTGGGTGGAGACATAGAAGCAGTTACAATAGAGCCAATGAGAGTCATATGTGCAGAGGGAAGAGCCAAGACTGAGACTCAGAATCTGGACATATTGACCCAACGTAGCATTTACTATGCACCAGATGCTGTTTTCAGTGCTTCATTTATAGCAACTCATTTAATCCTCATTCAAGGTCACAGCAAAAAAGTAGCTATGCGGGCCGGCCTGTGGCTCACTCGGGAGAGTGTGGTGCTGATAACACCAAGGCCACGGGTTCAGATCCCATATAGGGATGGCCGGTTAGCTCAATGGGTGAGCGTGGTGCTGACAACACCAAGTCAAGGGTTGGGATCCCCTTACGGGTCATCTTTTAAAAAAAAAAAAGTACCAATGCCAGCGTCAGAGACCTCGCCTGGCCTTCAGGCCCTCCACAAAGGGCTGCCCCTCCCCACTCTGCCTCATCAGCCCACAGCTCCCCTGGCTGGGGTCCAGTTCCCAGGCACTGAGCACCCCTACATGCTAGGCACGGCCCCACATTTCACTCCTTGCAGGCTGGTGTTGAGAGCGCATTTGGGGATGACGTGACTACAGCTCAGAGAGGTGAACCTGCTTCCCTTCTCCTTCTAGGTTGCTCAGCTTCTCAGTGACTGAGCTGGAATTCAAGACCAAAGGGTGGGGGTGGGGGTGGGAGTGGGGAGTCCACCTCCCAAGCCTGGATTCCCCCTCCCTGTGCCCAGTGAGCATCCCATGAGAGCAGTGGCTATTGTCTGAGAGAGCAGCCCCAGGGGCCAGAAGGCCAGAAGAAGCTTCAGGGAACCACCCCGCTAGGGAGTCCATTCCCAGAAACCTCTGGATGGACAGATGGGAAAGGCTCTAGGTGAGAAGGTGGCTTCAGGATTCTAGGTCCCCCACCCCACAGACACCCTGACAGCTCTGGGGCCATCTGGGAGCCCTGCAAGTGTGGTAGGTCCTCTTCAGCATATGTGGGGCAAGGGGGGTGATTTTGAGTACACAGATGATTTTTTTTTTTTTTGGCGATTGGTTGGTACAGGCATCTGAACCCATGACCTTGGTGTTACCAGCACAATGTTCTCCCAAGTCAGCTAACCAACCAGTCCAAGGGATCTTTTTTTATTGAGGTATAAGGTACATACAGTCCTTATAAATACACAAATTTTAAGTGATGGATTTTCACTTGTACATACACCTGTGCAACCACCATCCTGATCAAGGTATAGGATATCTCCAACACCCCAGAGAGTGCGCTCTTGCCTCTTGCTGATCAATGCTCCTTCCCCAAACGCACTCACTGATCTGACTTCTTTCACTGATAGAGTTTGGATGTGTTGTCCCCCCAAAACTCACGTGGAAATCTGATCCCCAATGTGACAGTGTTGGAAGCTGTTTGAGTCATGGGGGTGGATCCCTCATGAATGGATTAATGCTCTCCCTGCGGGGTGAAGGTCCTGAGTGAGATCTTGCTCTATTAGTTCCCGCTAATGCTGGTTGTCTGAAAGACCCTGGCACCTTCTCTCTCTCTCTCACTCTCGCTCGCTTCCTCTTGCCATGTGATCTGCTTGTACCCGCTGGCTGCCTGCCACTTTCCGCTATGAGTAGAAGCAGCCTGAGGCCCATGCCAGATTCAGCTGTCCCAGAATCATAAGCCAAATAAAACTCTGTTCTTTATAAATTGCCCAGCCTCAGGTTTTTCTGTTATAGCAACACAAATGTACTAATACATTCACCAAAGATTAGTGTTGCTCAGAATACTATTTTTAAGATTCATGCATGTTGCTGCATGCATCAGTATACCACAATTTGCTTATCCGTTCACCACTGAAGGACATTTGGGTTGTTTCCAGTGTGGGGCTATCATGAGCAAAGCTGCTAAAGTGCTTTTCAACAGTTTAGGGTGGGAGGGCAGAGAGGAGTTGGGGGAAGAATTATAGGGGGGCAGGAGGACACTTTTGGGGGTGATGGATATGTTCAGCATCTTGATTATGATGGTGCTTCCTAGGTATATACATGTATTAGTTTTCTGTTGCTTATAACAGAATACCTAAAACTGAGTAATTTATAAGGAAACAGAATTTATTTCTACAGTTTTGGAGGGTGGGAAGTCCAAGGTCCAGGAGGTGCATCTGGTGAGGGCCTTCTTGTTGGTGGGAACTCTGCAGAGTCCTGAGATGGCACACAGTATCATATGGCAAGAGGGCTAAGTGTTTTAATGTGCTCACTTTCTCTCCTTATAAAGCCACACAGTGCCACTTCTGTGATAACTCATTTATCTCTTAACACATTACTCTGTAAATGGATTAATCCATTCATGAGGGCAGAGCCCTCACAATCCAGTCAACTTCTAAAGGCCCTACCTTTCAAATATCATAGTCAAATTTCCCACCCTCTTAACACTATTACAATGGGGATCAAGCTTCAATATGAGTTTTGGTGGAAGTTCAAACTATAGCAATACATGTGTCAAATCTTACCAAGTTGTACACTTTAAATATGTGTATTTTATGTCAATTACACCTGAATAAATCTATTAAAAATGTGATTGATTGCCTGTAGGTATTGTTGTAGCAACTGATTCTTTATTTACTTTGGTGTCTGGCCAGCAAGGGGATCTGTAGTGGATTGAATTATATCCCCCCAAAACTCACTGAGGCTTGAATTGTGTACCCCCAGTTTTATGTATTAGAAACTTAGTCCTCACTGTTAAAAGGGTGGGAAATCCTATATGGTAATTGAAAGGAGAAGCCTTGAAGAGGTGATTGGATTGTAGGACCGTACAGTAGTGAATGGATTAAAAATGGTGGTCAGGGGCATGATTCTGAGGGCTTTAAAAGGATAGTGAATAAGGAAGTTGGCTACTTTCTCTGTGCACCCATCATCTTGCAATGTGAGACCCCTGGGTCACTGTTGCCACCACCAGATGGACTTTGGACTTCCCAGCCTCAGAAACTGTAAGCAATAAATTTTGTTTTCTTTCTAAATTACCCAGTTCCAGGTATTTTGTTAAAAGCAACAGAAATGGACTAATACAGGATATGAACCTTTGACCTTGGTGTTACCAGCACCATGCTCCCCTCAACTGATTCCTTATGCATATAAAAGCTTATGGGAGGCTGGCCAGAGATAAAGCCCAGAGTTGCTTCTGTTAAAGTTGAGGTGGGGTTTCTGAACCCTACCCATCAGATTCCCCATCCCTCACAGTGCCCCAAGGCATCTCCCCAGGGCTCCACAGAAACCAATTTGAATGATGCTTGCCCAGAGGTCTCTGATGGCTCTGTCAGCTCTGGGTGTTCATGATACAAGAACCTCTTGGCCTGGGTCTGGCCTTCCTGCCAATCCCTACCCTTCATCACAGTATGGATCCTACACAAAATTATTTTCTGTTCCACTGCCCATGTGACAAGCACCAACTCACTATGGTGTCTCAGCCAATGATCACCTCCCCAGTGACACTTAATGCATCTACTTCTGGGCTCCTGTTGCTCCCTGGCTGCTCCCTGGTGGCTCTCACCCACTGTAGTGCTTTTGTTTTTTGTTATCTACCCTTCTGCCACTGATAACTCCCTGAAGCAGAATGACACCGCTGGTGTCTAGGTCCCCAGTGCCTGGCAGTAGGCCTGGTCCAAGGCAGGCACTCAGCACATGTTGATAGAATGGGTCTCAGCTCGGGCCCTCCTGGAAAGTCCTGACCAGGGTCCAAAGTCTTTCCATGGCCTATGACTCTTCAAGCACCTCGGTCACCTGGCCCTCAATCACCTCTCTAGCCTCCCTTCTCCCACTTCCTCCCCATTTCATCTGCTTTGGCCACTGTCTTCCTTGCTATTCCTCAGAAGCGCCAGGAGCGCTCCCCTCTCGGAGTCTTTGAACTTGTTGTTCCTTCTGCCTGAATCCTCTTTTTCATTGGATTTAATGGACTCCTCCTCTCAGTAAATTCAAGCATCTGCTCAAACATCACCTCTTAGAGGGGCCTCCCCAGACCTAAAGTGGCTTCTTCCCATCCATCTCTTCCCCCAGCAGGCTTTATGTTATCTTCATAGCGCTTACTACTACTTGACTTCCAGGAAGTCCCTTTCACACCCCATGCCATGAAGAATCAAAGCCTCATCTGTGCAGGGGCAGGGGCTCCATGAAGCCATTTACTTCCTGCTCTTTCTGAGCAACATATAATTTAGTTCAGTCTGTAGTAAGAAGGATTTAGGTTAGACAAGGAGTAAGCCTCTGCTCTCACAGATATCACAACAATGAGCACACTGAGTTGATCAGTCATGTCTGGTTTGTCTGTGCTCCCAGCATGGGGCTGTGGGTGGGTCTGGCCCTAGGAAATGAATGAATGTAAATCAACCCATTCACTCCACAAGTATTTATCAAGCAACTACTATGTACCAGGCATTTTTTAGAGTACTGGATATACAAATTGACAAGTCTCTGACCTCATGCATCTTACACTCTATTTGAAGAGACATCTAATAGTACAATAAATGAGTACTTATATAACTGTTGAGACGCTATGGGCCCTGAGCATGTGCCAAGAAGGCAAGACCCTGGACACCTCTTTATCTAGGCCATTTCTCAGGGTTGAGTTTGCAGCAAGAAACTTGAGGGATGAGGTAACATTTCCCCCAGAAAAAGAACAGGCATGCTTACCAGTCACTATAAAAGCAGTGAATCTCCCATCTCTGTGTTCTTCTCCTAATGCTACCTACTAGGTGTACAAGCTTCTATGATGGGCCTTTGTGGGGCTTGGGAGACATGAGGAACTGACACAAACAAACATGAAGATCTAGCTACTGCTTTTATAAAGTAAATAATAAAGTCCTTTATTTCTTACCCAGAGTTTCATGTCTTCTGCCAGCATCCATGAAACAGCAACAGACTAGTTTACTAATTTGTAAGTAGGGTAAAATCTCAGAGGCTGTGCAGTTCTTGACAATGATGTGTGAAGTGGAGATTAGTGCTATGGAGAAAACAGAGCAGAAACAGAAAAAGGAGGAGACAGAGCATGGTCGGGGGTTGGCTTGCTGTTTCAGATAGGGTCGTTAAGAAAGGCCCTTCTGATAAGGTGACATTGGAGCAGAAACACAAATAAAGTGAAGAAACAAGCCGTGTGACTATTTGGAAGAACAGTATTTCAGCCAAAGGAAACAGCAGGGGCAAAGGTCCTGGGGTAGGAGGGTACCTGGAATATATGCGGAACAGCCTAGTGGCTGGTGTGGCAGCAGAGGATGAGATCAGGGATTGTCAGGCACCAGAACACGCAGGGCCCGGAAAGGTCACTTAAGGTGTTTGCAACGCACTGAGTGAAATCAGTGGGTTTTGATCAGAGAAGTGGTCTGCTCTGATTTCCGTTTTAAAGGACGACTCTGACTGCTGTGTGGAGAACAGCAGGTAGCCCTGGGGACCAGGGTGAAAGTAGGGAGCCAGTAGAAGTTGTGACAATTAATAGTCTAGGTGACAGACGACAGAGGCTTGGTCCTGGTCGTGACAGTGGAAGTGGTGGGAAGTAGTCAGCTTTTGATATATTTAAGACTAATCTGGATGTGGGGTGTGAAGAAGAGGAGTCAAGATGACCCCAAGGTTTTGTTCTGAGCAGCTTGCTACAAGGATGGTGTCGCTGAGGCGGGGAAGACACAGGAGGGGCAGGTCTGGAAGGAATCAAGAGGACTGCGAACGAGCATGAAGGAGCGAAAGTGGACGAATGGATCACAGGAAACCTTATATCTCTGAAGCGTGGAACAAAAGGCCGGTCCAGCACCTCATAAGTCTGGGCTGGCGCTGCAACGCCCCCTCAGAAAAGGAGGTAGCGGTTCCTTTAAGAGGCCTTCCCCCGCCCCGTAAAGCCCCGCCCAGAGAGGGCACGTGCCCCTCTGCCGCACCCTAGGGGCGGGACTCTGGGCGATTTGAAAGCCCGGCGATCACCCTCAGAGAGGCGGTTCGCTCTGCGACTGGGATGTCGGTATTAAGGCCGCTGGACAAGCTGCCCGTCCTCAACACGGCCACCATCTTGGTAGGTGCCGGCGGCCCCCCTTCCCCCACTGCCTTTCCCCTTGGCCGCCTCTCAGCCTCCCGGGACTCTGTGCTCCCTGAGGTGCCGGTGCGCGCTATTCCTTCGGGGGTGGGGGTAGGCGGTAGAGCCGTGCTCTGAACCAATCGGAGTAGCCGCTCTGTGAGACTGAGGAACGCACCTACCAATAGGTGCGCGGCGGGCTCTTTCCCAGCGTCTGATAGGTGGGGTGGGTGGGCGGAGGCTCGGAAGCGGAGTTACGCGCCCCCAGCCGGGACTTGCTTTTCCCGCGTTTCGAGGCCAGCCTCTCCGAGAGGCCAGGCCTTGCGAGGGAGGGTCCGCGGAGGTAGTAAGGGCGATGCTGACAGGCTTGAACCGCTCCAAACCTCAGACCCTCCACCCTTGCGCCTCGCGGGCGTCCTGTTTTCGGAGAAAGGCGCCCTCTGAGCTGTGACCTGTTCCCCGGGGGCGTGGTCCCGAGCGCCAGGCCCTCCAGAGGGCAGCTGTGCCCAGGCCTCAGCCGGCTGCTTTCTTTCTCTGGGCAGCTGGTGGGCACGGAGGATGCTCTTGTGCAGCAGCTGGCGGACTCGATGCTCAAGGAGGACTGCGCCTCCGAGCTGAGGGTGTAAGTAGCTGCGGCCGTGGCCTGAAGTCTGGCCTGGGCGGGCCGGAGGGAGGGAGGGGAGAGGGAGCCGCCAGGCGTCGGGTGCAGGAGGGTCCCTGTGAGGAATCTCCACGCCAACAGCCGTCGGTCCTGCCGGGTCTGCCCTGAGCCTGCCCATCGTCCCGGAGCTGGCTCCTTCCCGGCTGACTTCAGACTCCGGATGTCCGCACCTCGGACAGGACCCATCACGCTGTCACCACACGTGTCGTTTTCCTCATAGCACTTATCACCGTAAGAAATGACCCGTCCAACTGTTTCCTTGTTTCCAGGCTGTCACCCCGTGGACAGTCAGCCCCTGGAGGGCGGGGACCCCGACCTTTGTTCACTGGTGAATCCCTCGTGCCTTGAGCAGCGGCTGGCACAGAGTAGATACTCAATTAATCGTCGTTTACTTAGTCTGGTTAATGCAAGATGAAAGGAGGCTTTTGAGGGAAGGGGATGCTGGGAATGTCTCCAGGTAGTAAAAGTGGAAGGCGAGGATTTCCATGTAAATATAGTGAAGTGAAGCTGAACTACAAAATTTTCTTCCCCCAAGACGTAGTGAAATGAATTGGAAAATAGCAAAAAATCAGCAAACTTCACTGGCAGCAAAACAATCTGGCATGGTATGCCTGCTAATCCTACTCCCACAACAGAATTCTGAGAATTCTTTAATGCCCCCCAAATTTTGAGAAAAGGTAACTAAAGAAATATATTCTGTTTTCCTTTTTCCAACTTGTAGGAAATACAAACAGCTGCTGTTTCAGTGAAGTGACTAATACGTGTGGGTGTCATTCTCCCTGATAGATAGATAGTCCCAGAGACCCATGTTGAAGGAGAATGATCCAAATCCAGAGGGTATTTTCTCCGTGGGGATTGTAATGCCCCTTATTCAGTAGAATAAACTCTGGTACAGCACTTTAATGAATCTGTGATGAGAGAGTATAATCTTTTCCCTCTAGATATTGTTCTAGGTCTGCCTGTGCTCCACCCACCTTACCAGGCTTTCAGACTACGGAACATAAAACACAGTAACCAACAATCTAAAACCCAAAGCTCAGAAATGGGAAAGGGCTTTTTTTTGGGGGGGGGGGGGTGTTTTTCGTGACCGGCACTCAGCCAGTGAGTGCACCGGCCATTCCTATATAGGATCCGAACCCGCGGCGAGAGCGTCGCTGCGCTCCCAGCGCCGCACTCTCCTGAGTGTGCCACGGGCTTGGCCCAGAAAGGATTTTTAAAATGCATTTAATTAGTATTAGACTACAGTAAATGGGCAATGTGGACAAAATTGCCTACCTTGGGCAAAAACAAAATGGAAAGAAGTGTCATATGAGCCATTGCAAAAAACAGGGCAGGTCACACGGCATACAAAAATCTGAAGAACCCACTCTGGAAAGAGATACAGAAAAAGGAGAAGAAAGTTCCTATTTGAGTGCCCTGTCCTATTGAGAGACCAAATGATAAAACAACAGAAAGAGGAAAAGAGAGGTTGTGGAGCTAAGGGTAAAAAAAGAGGGGTAAAAATAATACCATTTGAGATCTGTCTAATAAATACATAGAAACAGTAAGAATCAGAGTAGATGTGGTTGAAAATTTAATTGTTTACAAAGAAGAAACATTTGAGAAGATCACAGCAAAAGATTTTTAAAAATCTTGCCCACAAGAGCATCATCAGGTGAGTTGGTGAGGAGCCTTCAACAGCTATGAAGCTTCTTCCCCTATGAAGCGCAACATGTGAACGGTCACTGTGAGGTTAGTATGTATATCTTTCATCCTGCAATTTCTTGTTTTTCAGCCACTTGGCAAGGTCCCTCCCTCTGCCCTCTGATGTGAATCGGCCCCGAATTGACCTGATTGTGTTTGTGATTAACCTTCACAGCAAATACAGGTGAGAGCCAGAGGACATGGGCTGTCAGGGCTCAGGCATACCTGCCTTGGGAGTGTGCTGGGACAGTGGTTTCATTTGTCATAGGAAGGAGTCAGGGAAAGGCTGCCTGGGGTCAACCCAGGGGGAGAGGAGGTAGGAGCCAGTGGCCGGTGCACAATGTTTAAAAGACACTGATAATTCCTGATAGTGTCATCTGTTCATTTAGCTAATATTCTCTGAGGCCTCTCTCTATACTGACAGGAGGCACAGAGATGAACGAAACAGACCCCTTGTCCTCAAGGTGCTCCTAGTCCATTTGGGGGAGGAGGCTGGACTTTTGAACAGACATCTACAGTACCTGGAATACATACAGTAAAAGAAGGAAACGTTGGGCTATGGGAACCCAAACAAGACCTGTGACAGCCAGGACTTAGGTGTAGGAGGTCAGGGTAGACTTTCTGGTGGAGGTAACGTCTACATTCACACCTAAAAGATGAGAAGGAATTAGCTGGGTGAAGATGAGAGTGAGTTCCCCTTGGGGGACAGCAGACTGAGGTTAGGCAAAGCTCAGGGTCCAGCACAGAGACCAGAGCAGACACCTAGCCATGTGGTAGGGGTTCAGGGAAGGTTGTGGTAGGAACACCTGGGAACCGAGAAGCCTGCAGACACCAGATACGTGTAGCATCAGGATTAAGTCTCAGTCGACCTCACTGCCTGATCAGTTGGAATGTGGTGGGGCTGAGGAAGAGCTGAGATCTGCCATGACTACCACAGGGTCCTGCCTCAGAAGATTTGTTGCTCTTTGGGGGAGGCCTCTCTGCTCACCAAAAGGGACTGGTCCTTGGAGAGATCCTGCCCTACAGCAGCCCTTGGGGGCAGGACCATTGTTGCTTTTGGCCTCAAACTGAAACCTTAGCGTGGGCCACCAAACTGCTAACAGCTCTCTGACCTCCTGGGCCAAGGCTTTCATTTACTGGTGTCCAGGAACAGAAGAAGGAATCTGTTGTCTCCTGGCCAAAAAGCCATCTGGTCAGGTGGCCAACGCTAAGGGTGACAGGAAACAGCAGTTTCCCCTGGGGAGTTGGGAGTGAAGGGTGGTGCTGTGAGAGGGGGACTTCTACTTTTTTTGTATACATCCATATTTATCATTTTACAAGCATGAGTCGCTTTGTAATTAAAACTAGTTTAAAAAAATTAAAGGACAAAATATTCCTTCAGTGATGTTTCTCGTCACCCTCCTCTCATTCTCTGGCCTCTCTAAGATCAGAAAAGCAGGGGCTTCTGTTTCTCCATTGTAAAGTTTTGTCTTCTGGTTTGTGTTCTTGCCCTGGTCTGGCCACCCCAGCCTCCAGAATGTAGAGAGGTCCCTGCACCATGTGGATGCCAGCTTTTTCCTGGGGAAGGTGTGCTTCCTCACCACGGGTGGTAAGTGCCTCCCTCACCTGCTACTGCCAACCCCCAAACAAGAGAAAGTAGTGGCGGTTGTAGACTCTTGCTAAGGCAGCCCAGGTGATAGAACAAGGGCTTTAGAATCTGACCTGTTGTCAGTCTTTCTAAAAGAAATCTGAGCAGATAATTCTGCTGTTGCTTGGAATTGCCTAGTGATTCCCCGTGGCTTTCAGACTAAAATCCAACCTCTCCAAAGACACAAAGTATTTTGCAGTTTGGCCTCTGCCTTCTTGTCCATCTCATCTCCTGTTCTCTCATTCTTTGGGTCAGCTCATAGTTCTCTGAAAAAGTCCTGCTGTTCCTGAGACGTTGTAACATTAACAGTGGAAATAATAATAGCTAACCTTTATTGAACTCTCACTGTGCACCAGACACTGTTCATAGTTGCTTTGTTTTTAAGATCATATTAATTTTTGAGCTAGGTATTATCGTCTCAGTTTTATAGCCAAGGAAACTGGTCATGAGGTTAAGTAACTTGCCCAAGGCCCCATAGCTAAATAATGGTGGAACTGAGATTCACACCTAGATAGTCCTATTCCAGGGCCCGTCCTCTTAATGATTACTGTATGGCTTCTCTCAAATCCTTTCTTCCTATTCTTTGTCTTGCTAACCCCTACAAATACCTGAGAACTCAGCTCCACTGTCACCTCTAGCATCAATGACATGTCTAACCCGTCCACCTCCCCAGCTGAACTGTGAGCTCCTTGAGAGGGGGCGTGGCGCAGACTGTTCTCAATAAGTATTGGTGAATAAGTGAATGCCATGTAATTTCTAGATACCATTTCATTGACTTGCTACAGTAACTCAGTGGGGTAGTAGCTGTTATTTTATAGACGAGGAAACTTGTATATTTATAGAGCACTCTCTAAAAGCCATTTAAACCTTATTGTCTGATTTGATGATCTTGACTGCCCAGAAAAGAACGTAGAACAGGATTGTCACCGCATGGACTAGTAAGAAACTGAGACCCGGAGGGGGAAAGTGATTTGCCTAGTGCTTTCTGGATTACAGCCATGGAGGTAGAGATAACAGCCTGTAACATTCACGGCTTCTTTGCAGCTGGGCGGGAGAGCCACTGCAGCATTCACCGGAATACCGTCGCAATGCTGGCCCACACCTACCGGAGCCCCCTGCTCTTCTGTGACCTGGAGGTGAGGACACTGATCACAGTGGCTGATGTTACACTTGATTGTGGGGAAAGGGCAGTCAGCACACAGTGGACATGTCTGGAATGCTTAGTGAAGGGTTCTGGAATGCCAAGTGAGATGGTTCTTGATGTGAAGGGAGACACAGGGTCTGGGTTCAAATCCTGGCTCTTCTGCTCACTGGCTATGATCTGGGTGGGTCACCCTAAGCCTTGGGTTACACGAATTAAAGTAGGGGTGATGTGCATTCCTCTTGAGTGCCCCTTATGCCAGGCTCTATTTCTTGTTGCCTTGCTTTTTCTTTTCCTTAGTTTCTTTGTACTTATAACTAAGCCTTTGCATGTGTTTGTGGATCTGTGTTAATATCTCACTCTCCTGCTAAACTGTAAGTCCTTGTGAGGCCAGGCATCATGTCTATCTCATTAGCCAATGCATCCTTGTTTCCCCCTGGCAGTCAGGACACCACCCTTACCTCCCTGGATTGCAGACCTTGTCCAGTCCCCGCCCAGAGTAGGGCACTCAGCAGACAGGGATATTTGTTGGTTGGGTGGGTAAACGGTTGGATGGTTTTGAGGTTCATGTTTCTGCTCTATTCTGGACCTTGCATCTGTTCCCAAAAGCACCATGATGTCATGCAGAGAGAACTGAGTCAGCACACAATCCTTCCCCACCAGCTAGATCAAGGGTTCTTATTCTGTGGTGTGTGGATCCCTCTGGTCTGAGGGCAGAATTCAGGGAATCTGTGAACTTGAATGAGAAAAAGAAATTACTCCTTTTTTCCTACTAAACTCTAAGTGAAATTGAGCATCATGAATGTAGGCAACAGATGTCAGTAGTGTTAGCAGAGCCTGTGACTGTTACCAGTAGAGATGGCAGATGTTTTCATATCACATTAGGGTTGGGTGGATCTCATCCCTATGTCAACATGAATCATTAGATCTGCCCTAGATCGCCCTAGATCAGTGCATCAGTAAAGATACACATGCTACTCTATCACTACGTTGTTTCTCATATTTGATGGCTGTTTTTAGAATCCCTGACTAGAGGGGCGGGGGGTGGGGAGAAAAAAAAAAAAAAAAAGAATCCCTGACTAGATAGACACTCTGATCTCACAGATGGGACTCTGAGGCCTGGGCTCACCTAAGTGCCTGCCCCTTCCAGGCTTTCCTCACAGCAAACCTCTGAGGAAACCGAGACTCAAAGAAGAGATGACTTGCTCACGGTTACACAGAGAGGAAGCAAGTGGCAGAGCCAGCCGGTTGGTCTGCTGACTGTGTGGATTTAACAAGTCACTTACCCTCCTCGAAACCTCCGTTTTCTTATCTCTGAAGGGGAATGAGTCATAATCTTTCCTCCAGGACTTATTGCCTGTGGGTAGTGGTGGTGCTTGCTAACCTTGTGACAGATAGTGCAGTTCTGCATGTGGCCATGAGGTGGCGGGCCATACCAGGTCCTAGGTTCTCTTCTATTCTGAGAACTTCTGTCTTCAACAAAACGCCAGAGACTGCATGGAAAGTGAAGCAGGAGGCCCCAGCCTTTTACCAGCCAGCAGCAGGGGCTGCAGAAATCGTGTGGACTGTTGTCGCCCCTCATGCCTGGGTTGTCCTCTTCAGAGCACTCTTCTGCATATCAAGTTTAAGCCTTACCATATTTTGAAGCCTTTGCATGGCAGGAATTATCGGCTACATTTTATAGATGAGGAAACATATTCAAGGAAGTATGTGATTCGCCCAGTGAAATAATTTTATAGATAGGGCCCTGTGCTGGTCCCTGGGAACCCAAAGGAGTCAGACATTGGCCCTGCTGTCACAGAATCCATTGAGATAGACAGATTTGGAACATATGCAACGGGGGAATTTGCTGAGCTTTGGAAGCCTGGCTGTAGACACAAGTCATTTCTTCCTGTCCATCGTGGGCCAAGTCGTGATTGTGGTTAGACATGGGTTTTTGGGCCATGACTCTGGAGTGTGATGTGTGGGTTGGAGGAGAGCTGGCCAGAGGCAGGTCACAGGTGGTGGAGACTGGGCTAGAGCAGCAGCCACATGGAAATAGATTTTGGGACGAAGCCAGAGAACTTAGTGTGAGAGGCTTTATTCAGCAAATACTCATACTTGCATATCCATAGTGTGCTGAGCACTGCTGTAGACACTAGGGACACAGTATAGAACAAACCAGTAAAAAAATCCCAGCTCCATCCTTCATCTTGAGGAAAAAAGATGAAGAAGTAGAATGCATCATGTGTTAGGAAATGGGGATGTGACGTGTCAGGTGGTGGTAAAGGGCAAGATTTAGGGTGGCCAGGGAGGCCTCACTGCAAACGTGACTTCTCAATGAAGACTTGAGACAGGAAGGCATGCTGTGAGACCCATGCTGGAAGAGTGCACTCAGCACATGCAAAGGCCCTGAACTTAGAATTTGCCTGGTGTGTACAGGGTCCAGCAGGGAGGTCAGTGTGTCTGGAGCAGAGCAACAACGGGCAGAGTAGCAGGAGATGAGCAGAGCGACAGTAGGGCCATGTCAGGATCTGTGGATCACAGTTAAGGCTGCGGTTTCAACTCTTAAGTAAAACTGGAGCTGCTGGAGGGGCCTGACTTGAAGTGGATTCCTCTGGTTGCTGTGGGCAGAGAAGACTGAAAGCAGGCCAGGGCAGAAATGGGGAGGTGGATCTGGAGGCTCTTTCTGGAGGGGTTAAGAGTGACCTAGACTTGGCAGTGGCCGGGGAAGAGGGGGATGAGATGGCCTATGACACTGGATATTTCTGGGTGGAGCTGACAGAATGTGCTCAAGGCCCAGATGTGAGATGTAAGAGAAAGAGGAGTCCAGGACGACTCTGCCGTTTCTGGCCTGACTGGCTGGAAGGATGGAGTAGCCTTTGGCTCAGATGAGGAAGACTGCGGAGGAGCAGGTCTTGGGGGCTACCAGGGGCTCTGTTTTGGATGTGCTAAGGTTAAGGTATCTATTAGCCTTTTCAGTGGAAAAACTGAGTACACAGCTGCATACGTGTGTTGGACATTCAGGGTAGAAGTCTGGAGATGTAATTTGGACATAATAGCAATTAGATGATTTTTAAGCCACGGAACTGGATGCGGTCACCTAGGGATGGAGTGTAGAAGAAGAGATCCAAGGATCCAGTCCTGGAGCCCCAGCATTTCGATATCAGGCACAAAGGAGGGAGCAGCCTGTGACAGGGAGGGAGGCTGGGTTAGAGTGCAGTCCTAGGAGCCAGGCAGAAAAAACATTTCAAGGTGGGAGTGAACCACTGCGTCAGATTCTGCTGATAGGACCAGTGAGGTGAGGGCTGAGAAGTCTCCACTGGATTCTATACCAAGGAGGTCATGGGTGACAAGTGGTGAGAGAAGAAAGAGTGGGGGGAGTTGGTGACAGGGTGGGTGGTGATACCCCCTTCCCCCAGCTAGAGAGGGAACAGGATAGGCTGAGACGCTTCTGAGGCCACCTGTCAGCCAGAGGAAGACATTGAGTGTTATCACTTATTCTCCCAGCAGATGTTCACAGAGCGTCTCTTGCATGCCCAGCACTAGCCAGGGCCAGGGCCAGGGCCAGGAGCCCCTCCCTAACCCCACAGCTCTCCTGGGCCTACCAGCCCTTCAAAAGCCCTGATAAGGAAAATCTTTGTGGATGGCACCTCCTTATCAGCATGAGGGCCACTCTCTCCATCTCTCCTTCCCATGCCTGTGTGTGTCTTTCTCAGATCCCAGGTGAGCCTGTAGGGCCTGCGCCGCCCAGGCATTGGTTGGGACCAGCCCAAGTTCCAATCCCAGCTCTGAAGTCACTAACTGTATGACCCTAGACAGTTGACTTGACCTGGCCAACTGTGCTTGCTGAGCCTTCGTGTCCTCTTGAGCAGGGGCTCATAGTCTCTGGGTGTCTCTAGAGGTTGTCTGAAGGACTGGGTAAGCTGAGATGGTCAGAAGCTGCTTTGTGAGCTGTGGCTATGGTGGGTAGTGGTGCTCTGAGCTGCCCCTGCAGCTTAGTCCCAACCCTGCCTCCAGCAACTGGTGCAGCCTCCCTGAGTGGGAGCAGGCCTGGCCACCTCAGCCTGTCTCACCTCTGTTCTCTACTTTTCCCTGCAGGTGGAAGAGTTTCGAGCCACCATGGCACAACGCCTGGTGCGCATGCTGCAGATCTGCGCTGGTCATGTGCCCGGTGTCTCAGCCCTGAACCTGCTGTCCTTGCTGAAGAGCTCTGAGAGTCCCTCACCAGAGGACCCCTGAGGGCCGCTGGGTCCTGGGCTGTCCTCCCCACAGCTGGATTCTGGCTCCATAAACATTCACAGGCCATGGGTCAGCAGCCAGATATTTTGCAGTCTCCCTGCAGGGCCCATGCGCCTCTGTGCTCCAGCAGGGAGTGCTGGGCAAGCACCAGGAGGGAGCCCCGCGAGGAAGACTGCAACGCCCCCACTCCCATGCTCGCTCCTGCAGAGCTCCGTGTCTTTATCCACCTGACATGGTGTTTCTCCACTTAAGATTTCGTTTAAACAAAGGGTCTGTGGCTAAAAAAAAGTTTGAAAATCACTGGTCTCTTTGCACTTTGACTTTGCAGATGATGAAACTGACTCAGAACAATTAACAGGGTGAGGTAGGGGGAGTTTGGATTCAGTGACCACTATCTGGCTCCACATCCTGACCCTTCCATTCTTACAGAAGCTGCTGTTGCTCTTGGAGCTTCGGTGTCCTCAGGTGTAAATGGACCTGATCTACTCACCTTGTCACGTGAAGATTGAATGAAATGATAGGTGACATTCCTGAGATTGTCTTACTCCCTACACTCATTTGTATGCTTGATATATTCATGACATGCTGCGTTGCTGCCTTGCACAGTGCCAGGTGGGTGCTTAATGAACAATAACTATTGCTTGCAGTCACACAAAGCTGCGTTCAAAAATGGTGCAAGTCAGGAACTACCACCCCCATCATGTCTGTGAGAAGCTGACTGGAGGGCTGGGTTTTGGGTCGGCAGTGAGAGGTTGTGCAGTGATAGATTGCTTTCCTTCTCCTTTGGGTCTCACTAGAATTTGTAGAAGTGCAGGAATTGGACTCCAGAAATCCCGTCTGCCACATCAAGGCTCCTGACGCTGCAGAGGTGGATTCGGCACATGGGAGCTTTGGGGGAAGAGGGTCTGGTGGGAGAAACCTGAAGACGAGAAGCAGGTCCTGGCTCCCTGGGACAATGACAGTGCCATCTCCACCGCCACCCCTCCTGCCTTCCAGCCTCAGGCTTCAGTCCTGTCCCTGCTTGATGCCCTGGGCAGTGCCAGCACTGCAGGGCCTCTCCCCTTTGACATCACAGTCACAGCCGGGGCTCATGCTCTTTGCTGAAGCTGTGCCAACTTCTAATTCCTAGTAAGTGTCACATGGGCAGGGGCTTGCCTGCCTCTTTTCTGTAGGTACCTTCTAGAACCTAGCCCTGAGCCCCACCCCTAGTGCTCATTAAGGGTTTGTAGACACCTGGCTGACTTCCAGGCAGTCCCTTGGGCCTGCCAAGGACCTCAGCTGTGTAGATTCTGGTTGAGGCCCCACATGTCACCCGACATTTGCAGGGCACTTCACGCTTCACAGAGCTCTCATGCGGTAGTATCTCCTGTCGCCCTCCCAGCAGACCTGTGAGGTCGATGATGTTTCCACATTTCACAGTTCATGAAACTGAGACCATTGTAATCGGAGGTGTGTCCACAGTCACACAGCTAACGGCAGCAGGACCAACCCCAGTCCTCTGCTTTTCCCCTCTTGTGCATCTTAATCGTTAAACAAAGGTTTGGGCATCTGCAGGGGCAGACCCTTAAAGCCCCACCCCTGCATGTTGTGGTCCTGCCTTGGGACTGCCAGGACACTTGGCACCACAGGGGTAGCAGGGTAGGAGAGGGCAGGGCCTGCAGCGCAGGAGGAGGACGCATGAGTGTGGGACTCAAGCAGGCCTCGGGGCATTTGGTCAGGGTGGCCAGTGTCTGTGGAAGGAGGTGGTGCGTCCAGGGTGGAAGGAAGAGGCAGAGGTGAGAGGTGAGGGTTTGCGTTGGTCCCTTAAGGGGCAGGCATGTCAGCAAAGGGCCAAGGCTCCTAGGAACTTGTGTTGTCACCAGACCCCTCAGCATCCTTTGCCATAGAGACCACCTAGTCATGGGGAGCTTTGGGGGCTGGTGGAGCAGGGCAGGAAAGCAGTGTGGACTTTTCTGGAGACGAGGAGAGGCTTTCCTCACACCCCCGCCCCCTCCCCAGCCAGTGTAGGGCACATCTCTCTCAGGTCCCTGTGCAACATTATCTTTACCACCTGGTGCCATTTAACAAGAGAAGTGCCATCCCCTTCTCCAGCCGAGGATCTGGTAGCTTTCCAAGCACTGGGGGGAACACGAAGCTGTCACTGCTGCCAACTCCGAGCCAAGCTTGGCAGGGGCCCTAGAATGAGAGGCCGCCCCTCTGGGGTGGGGGCCGTCCTGCCCCTGCCTCACAGCAGACCTGAGCGACGCTTCAGTGGCAGTCGGGTGCCCTCTCAGACCTGCTTTCCCTGGAAGGCTGGGGACGGGCCCAGGGAGTGTGGTTGCTTCTTAGTGTCTCGAGGCCAGTGACATTGCCCAGGAGGCAGTCTGGCTGAGGGAAGTAATGGAAGGGGAGTCTCTATGCCCTGCAGTGTGCCCAGAAAGGGGACTTGGAACTATGGTGGGTTGGAGGAGACAGGAGAAGCCAGGCTGGCAGCTTGCTGACGGCCTGACCTCAGGCAGGTCACTTACTCTCCGTGAGCCTTAGTTCCCTCATCTGTAGAATGGGGTCAGGCTCATTAATACCTTTCTCTCCAGCTGCTTATGAGTGAGAGTTGACTGTGAAGAAGCCACTATTAAACATAAAGCTTTAAGCAAATGTAAAACCTTTCAGGTGGTCACACTGGAGGCCACTGCTGAGGGTGGGCGAGGCCCCATGGGCTGCAGGTCTGAATGGGAGGGTGGCCTGAGGCTCCAGGAGGAGATGCCCCTCTGCTGGGCCTACAAGCTGCCGGGACCCTGCTCTCGGGTGAGGGCAGAAGGTGCTGTCTGGTTGAGGTGTCTGAGGCTCTCAGAGGGGCAGGGCTTCTTCAGGGTCATGGGTTCATTCATCCCTCTCAGGCCACCTGGTCGTGGGGAGCTTACATTCTCCATAGGGGCAGCCCAGACCCCCGAGTCCTGGTTCCCACCCCTGCCGAGGAGGCAGGGCCTTCCTAGCGAGCTGTTGCATGGCCCCATGTCTCCACCCCCCAGTGAGCAGAGGCAGGGGCAGGGGCATCTGGCGGCAGAGGGGAAGTGGTGCAGTGGGAAAGGACGTGGCCTTGGAGTCCCACCGGCTCGGGGTCTGTGACCGGTTCCCAGTGCGACCTGGGGCAGCTCACTTCCCTCTGAGCCCCACTGCTAGCTCCTCCCCTTGAGGTGCTTGGAAGACTCGGAGAGAGACTGACACCTGCCTGCGTGCGTCCCCTCCACAGTGCCAGGTGGACAGGTAAGGTGAGCCTTGGGGGCTCTTGAGACAAGCTCTGCCACAGCCTGTCCCTCCACACACACACAAAATGGGCACTGGGCCAGGCCTGCTGGTGGGGCTCGAGTACAAGGGGACCTTTTCCAGGAGGCACCTGCTGGCTCGGCCCCCTTCCCTCCAGTCTCCCCTGGGGTCAGAAGGGTACAGGCAGAGAATCACTATCGCAGGACTTCTCACAGACACTTGGGGGGGCTGAGGGAGAAAATGGTTGGCTGCCAGGTCCTGCACTCCTCAAATCTGCATCCCGCCTGAGAACCACCCTGTGGACAGGGCCACTGAAGACCAGATCCAGGAGGGAGAGTGGGTGGGCAGTCCCCAGTGCTCTTATGCTGGGCAGGAGGCAGCTTTCCTTGGTACCACCTTATTACATGGGGAGATGCCAAAGGTGTTTGGGAGGGCCCTGGGAGCTGCCGTCTGGCAGGTGCCTGTTCTGTGTAACTGCCCTGCAAGGCCAGGCCCAGGGGGTCCCCCAGCACTTGGTCCCCCTCGTGTTCAGCCACAGGCCAGCCTCCCCCATGAGGGAACACAGACTCCTCCAGGACTGTACCTGACCCCCCAGCCCACATCCCTGTCTGCAGATAACAGTGGGAACCCCTCAGAGGTGTGTAGCACAGAGGACCGAGGGGCTGCCTGGCTCGTCCCCTTCCTCTCTAGCTTCCCTCCTTTGTGAGGTCGGGACTTGCCAAGGGTGCGGCACAGGGCTGGGAGCAGACTGCATCATGCGCTGCCCTTTTCCTGGCTTCTCTGCTGTTCCTGGGCCTTGTCTGCTTCTCCCCATACATCCTCAAGGATCACTGTCACCCTGTCCCTCTCTGTTCCAGGGTCGCCACCTCACCAGGCCTTCTCTGACTCCCCTTCCAAACCCTTCTCTTGTGAGACGTTTCTCTTGTGAATGTTTCTCCCCAGCACTTCTCACCTCTTCACCTGCTGTGTCATTTCCCCATTTGGGTTTTGTCTCTGGTTCCCTGCTGTTTCCCCACAACCTAATACAGTGCCTGGTGCATAGTAGGTGCTCAGTTAGTATGTGATGAGTGACTGGAGGTGTCTGCACGTGGGGTCAGCCTGTGCATTCACCCAGGGCCAAAACCTGCAGGAGGCCTAGAGCCCAGCAGGCTCCTTCTCCCTTCTCGTGGTGCCCTGAATGAAGCCTGGGATGGGAGGGTGGCCCCCCCAGCCTCTTCCACTTCACACATCTGCTGGCAGTCCCCCCCCCTGCTGCCAAGGGGGGCACTCTAGTCCCTGTGGCCAGGAGGCTGGGGTACTGTGGTTTCCTTTCTAACCTCACGTGGAGGGCCCCATGTCCCCTATCCCAGGGCCATACTGTGAGAATGGTTGGGGCTCCCTCCGCCAAGAACCCTGTAGAGTGCAGGAGTGCGGGGGGGTGTGCACGTGTGGGTGTGTGTGTGGAGAGTGGGGGCTTGAGGATGGGCAGCTGGGGCCCATGAAGACCTGGGGAAGGATTTGTAAGAGCTTTGTGGAAGGGTGAAAGGGGGCAGGGGCTCTCTGGCTACCTTCTGCCTCTGGGTTCTGACCCTGGCCTCTCACTCCCATTGTCCAGAGGCCCCACACTGCATCCTTCCTGCTGTCCCCTCCCGGGGCACTTTCTAGCAGTGTCCTTGTTTGTCAGAGCTAAACACATAAAGACAAAGGAAATCTCCATGATGGGGGATCTGGGCCACTGTCACAAAATGAGATGGAGCCCAGAGAGCTGAAGCACTCGAGGCCTGGCCCAGCCAAGGGGGACGGGGAAGGCCAGCAGAGCAATTCACACTGTGCGACCCCTTATGAAATAGCAGCAAAGCTGTCCCCTGCATGTGCATACATGAGATCGTAAAGGCTGCAAAGAGAAAGCGGAGAATCCCTCTGGGACTGCAGGGAAACACCCCTTCTTTCTCACGGCCTTCTGTATTGTTTGAGGGCTCTTCATGAGAAGTGCTCAGGTATTACTGTCATGATTACAACTAAAACTAATTTTGAAATATGGAGTACACCCCGGGTCTCAGAGCAGTTTCACATCCAGATCTGGGGGGCTGGGCCTCTGCCCCCAGGGACTGCTCCCCCCATGACACCGTGCTTGTTCCATAGGCACAGAGTATCCTCACTTCCCCCCACCCTGTCCCTGAAGCATGAAGGACACAGGCCACGCTTCACAGTCAGGTGGACACAGACCCCATCCGGGCCCCCTCATATCTGCTGGGTCATCTTAGGAGGGCACTTTGCCCCTCAAAGCCTTTGTTTCCTCACCTGAAAGAAAAATGTCATAGTACCTGTGTCAGAGCCATGATGGGGGGAATTTTGGGGGTAAAAATCAAGAGACTCCCTTCTTCCTGACACACCCTGAATTAATCATCTTTTTAAAAGAATTCACCAAATGAAAAGTTGAGAACACTCAGAGGCAGATTGAATTAGAAGGGTTTTTTAGCAACAAGTCCCTTATTTTCTATTCAAGAATACGTTGAGGTCAGGATATCAAATTATTTAAAGTAAAACTGTTAAAAGAACAAGGAAAATTTGCAGGAACCATATCGATTACAGAAACTTGAACTCTTCTCTCTTGGTCATATCTCATAGTCAAAAGGTGAGGTAGAAGAGCTTCCGGGTTGGTGAACACGTGGAGGTGCTAGGAGGTGGCAGGGGGTGACATGCCTCCCGAGAGATGGCACAGAGGCTCCAGGTCCCTTCCCACGTACCTCGCCCTGTGCGTCTCTTCTGTCTGGCTGCTCCTGAGTTGTATCCTTTACAATAAACTGATAATAGTTTTGTTTGCTTTTTTTTAAGTGACATAGGAGACTTAGCTAAAGAAATTAATAAACTTGGGCTGGCTGGTGGCTCACTTGGGAGAGAGCATGGTGCTGGTAAGACCAAGGTCACAGGTTCAGATCCCTGTACTGGCCAGCCACACACACACACAAAAATTAATAAACTTGATCTAAGAGCTGTGGGAAAAAAGAATACACTGAAATACCTAACATTTCCCATGTTGGTCTGATGGTGAAATTTCTTAAGTACTAAGTCATCAAGCAGAGATTCAAGGCCTGAGGCAACCCCCACCCCATTTTGGAGACCCAAGTGGAAAGGTTTATCCAAGGTCAGGCCCCTGCACACACCACTGACAAGAGCCCCACAGGCCTTTTGCTCTTCCTGGCGTTGACCCCGGGCACCAGGCTCAGTGTGGGCTCATAGCATGCGCCCAATAAACGTTGTGTCAGATGAGTGATTCTGCTTCTCCCCTTCAAGGCAGCGGCTCCCTCTCTGGCCAAGATTAGAGACCTTGTATCTCTGATGGTGAGTTACAGCTCTCGCCCTCTGCTTGGAGCCCTGAAGGCAGCCTCCTCTGTCTTTGCTGGAGGAGTCAGAGCAGCCAGAGACTCTCACCCCTGCTGTGAGATGGCTCTTGGTGCAGGCTGGCACCCTTATGGCTGCTGCTGTAGATTATCCTACCCTGGCCACATGAGGTTCCCTGCTTCTGGTTTCCTGAATGTCTGGCACAAGGGCTAAATGAGCTCTGCAACCCCAACAATACCAGCTAATAACAGAAGCATCCATACTGATGGGAGGGTGTGGCCCATAGAAGGGCTTGCTGCCCTGGCTCCTCTCCAGGCTCTTGGCTCCCCCCACCCCCTCACCTTACACCCACACTCACACCCACACCCACCACCCAGACCCACTTCTCCTTTGCAGCTGCCCCACCACCTACACCTTCCTGCCTCGGAGTTGGTGGCCCGTGGGCAGGGGATAGAGAAGGCAGTGGGCCAGAGCCCCTCGAAGCTGGCAGAGGGGGCTCTGTGTGAGGCCTTGGGGTCTCCTGAGCTAGAAACCTGGGGCCAACCTTTTTCCCCTCATTCCGTGGCCAGCCGCTGCATTGTCCCACTGCAGCCAGAGAGAGGGCCCTTCCAAAGCAATCTCAGAGAGACCCTCCTATGTAGAGGAAGGCCGAGGAGGCTTGTGTGTGTAGGACACGATGAGACAGGTGGGGGAATCCAAACACTGAGGAGTAGGGACAGACAGGAGGAGCCTGTAGAGACAGAGGTGAGCAGGCCGGGATACACGCAGCCCTGGGAAAAAGGAGTTGGGGTAGCGCTCATATGAGGGTATTTCAAAAAGTCCGTGGGAAAAAAAAGTTGGTGGAAGAGATAGAATTAATAGGGCCAGCCCGTAGCTCCCTTGGAAGAGCGTGGTGCTGACAGCACCAGGTCAAGGGTTAAGAGCCCCTTACCGGTCATCTTTTAAAAAAAAAAAAAAAGATGGAATTAATAGATAAATCTTTCCATGAACTGTTTGAAGACCCCTCATATGCAGACCTTACCAGGACAGTCCCTGCTCAAAGCCCTGCATGGCTCCCCATTGTCCTCCAGTCAGAGTCCAAGCTCCCTAGTGCTCCAGTCCAGGTCCAGCCCTGCCCTCTGGTCCCCCTGCCTTGGCCTTCCTGTCTGGGCCTCCAAGCCTCTGCTCACGCTTGGCCTCCGCTCCTCTCATGCTCCCCTAGACCCCACTCCATCTGGCAAACACCGGCTCATCACCACCTCCTCCATGAAGCCTTCCCACCCCTTCCAAGCCCCTGCCATGAGGCATCGTCTGTCTCCCCCAGACCCCGCCACCACTGCAGGATTCCCTCCGGGTGGACCCGCGGCTGACTCAGGCCTGGTACAATGTGGTCACTCAGGCAGAGTTTGATGCCCTGAACCAGCTCTGCCAGGGAAGGGCAGGAGGACTTCTGAAGGAGGAGGCAGGTGGGGCCAGAGGGAGACGGCTGCGGGGAGCACCTGGGCAGCTGTCCTGACTGCAGGGGTCCATCCCCTTCACCACCCAAGAGCAGGCTCTGGCCTGACCCCCAGTCCTGTCCCATTGCCCAGAGGAGGGCCCACGCAGCTGGTGTCTGGGGGTGACGGTTGAACGCTTGAATGCAGGAACCACAGGTAGGAGAAGGTCTGGGGTGCAGGGGCCCGGCCCAGAGCGGTCCCAGCCCAGCAGGCAGGGGCGGGGCCGGGGCGGAGTGGGCGCCGCTCCCCCGGCTTCCTCCCCCAGGACAGCAGAGGCCCGGCTCAGAGCCATGCCCCGCGGCGTGTGCTGCGGCCGCATCGGCACCATGAGGCGCGGGGCCAGGAGCCCGCGGGGCAGGAACGGGCCGGCCCCCACGCCGTGCGTCCAGGCCGAGTGCTTCGACCCGCTGCTCCGCCACTGCGTGGCCTGCAGGCTCTTCCGCACGCCCGAGCCCGGGCCGGGTAAGAGACGGGCCCACCCCCTCTGACGCGTGGCCTCGGGCGGCCCACGGAGGCCCCCGGCCCGCCAGAGCCGCAGGCACAGCCCGACCTGCCGGGACCCGCGGCGACGATGGGCGGCGGGGGCCGGGGCCCGCTGCTCGGCCCTCACCGCGCCTTCTCTCCCCCTGCCCGTGCTGCACCCCGCCCAGCTGTGCCTCCCCTCCCCGGCCCGGCCTCGCTTCCCTCCGACCCTCCCTGTCCCCGCTCATCCCTCCCGTCTGCCCCCTGCCCCGCCTCCCCGTCCCCTCCGCCAGCAGAGGGGCCGAGCAGCCTGGCGCCCGGGACGGCGCTGCAGCCGCAGGAGTCGGTGGGCGCGGGGGTCGGCCCCGGGGCGGTGTTGCCCCTGCCCGCGCTGCTCTTCGGCGCCCCCGCGCTGCTGGGCCTGGCGCTGGCCCTGGCCCTGGCTCTGGTGGGCCTGGTGAGCTGGAGGCGGCGACGGAGGCATCTGGGGGCGGCCTCCCCGGAGACCCCAGACGGAGACAAGGACGGTGAGTTCTGCGTCTAAGGGAGCCAAGGGGCGCTGCCTAAGCAGAGGGGTCACACGGTCTGCGGGTGGGGACAGTCTAGGGAGAGATATGGCCCTTGGGGTGTAGGGAGGTCTGACTGGGGGAACAGGGCTCTAAGGGTGAGGCAGACATAGTCCTGCCACTGAGCCCCTGGTCCAAGTGAGGGACACAGCTCTGCCCTCCCAGGCCCCAGCCTGAGGACAAGACACAGCACGGGGGAGCCCTGCCCTTTGTGAGCCTGGGGCAGGTTGGCACCAGCGTAAATCTGTGGGGTCACCAGACTGGGCTCCCCACTCCTCTCCTCTGTCAGCATCCCCACTGTGCCAGGCCTCTGGACTCAGCACTTCCTGTCCTGGAGGCCTGTCATGTGCCGCCCCTCCCCACCCTGCACTGGGGCTTCGTTGACTGCGGGCTGTCCCTTGAAGGAGGCTTCCAGAACGGGGAGTGGGGGAAGGCTGTGACCCGATCCTGACCCTCCACCACCCCCTTGCTCCAGATCCCCCGGAGAATGCCATCATCCTCTCTCCGGGAACCCTTGAAGCCACAGCTCCCGTCTGGCCTCTGCCCAGAGAAGACCCAGGCACCACTTCACCTGGCCACAGCGTCCCTGTGCCAGCCACAGAGCTGGGCTCCACCGAGCTGGTGACCACCAAGACGGCCGGCCCCGAGCAGCAGTAGCAGTGGCAGGGGCAGGAGGTGGCTCCTGCCCTCCTTCTGGACCCTCAGCCAGGCCCCACTGCCCACCTGCCCTTTTGCTGGGAGCCAGGCTGCTTCCAGCCAACTCCCCCCGCAGAACCACAGACACTACAGACCACAGCATTCATCTGGCATGGAGTTCTCTGGAGTATTAGCTTTTAGCTTAAGACCATACCATCGTTGAGAGCCCTGAAGGTTGTATCTGAGCTCCTGTGCTTTTGAATGGTTGGCGCATAGAGAGGGGAAAGCACCTGCTATGGGTTATATATGTTCCCAAAAGTTTGCGCATTGGAACCATAACAGTATTAAGGAGTGAGAAATCCCATTATGGTATTTGAAAGTTAGAGTGATTAGATAGTGAGGGTTGTACCCTGATGAATGGATTGATCATGGAGTGATGAGTGTGATTCTGGTGGCTTTAAAAGGAGAGCACGTGAAGGACTGGCCAGTGAGCTCAGTTGGTTAGAGCGCGGTGGCGACACCACCAAGGTCACGGGTTCGGATCCTTGAACCGACCAGCCACCAGTCAATAAATTAAACGGGGAGTGAGTGAGAGGGTTAGCCCTCTTGTGCTCATCCCCTTCTCGCCGTGTGACACCCTGGTCACTATGGGATCCCGTAGAGAATTCCCACCCAGAAGACCCTCAGAAGATGTGTGCCCTGAAGCTTGGACTTCCCAGCTTCCAAAACTGTAAGGGAATAAATTTCATTTGTTTATAAATTACCCAGTTTCGGGTATTCTGTTAAAAGCAACAGAAAAGGACTAATATAGCACCATTAAGCTAAAACCAATCTGATAAAAAGAAGCGGGAGGATACTTAATTTGTAGCTGGGTGTTATATTTCTTTTTCTTTTTTCTTTTCTTTTTTTTAAAAAGATGACTGATAAGGGGATCTTAACCCATGGCCTTGGTGTTATCAGCACCACACTCTCCCAAGTGAGCCACGGGCTGGCCCTATATTTCTTTAATTCTTGTTCTCAGAGCTGTCCTGCTTTTAAAATGATACAAATGGCAGCAATGCATAAATATCGATGAGTTTGCTTTGGAATTTAGTACAAGATTATTTTGAGAAATATCCAGAAAAAAAGATTGTGCTGGATTGTGCTGGTTCTTAGGTATCTGTATCCCAGGGTCAATCCTGAGCTTAGCCCAATCTGCTAGGACCTAAGATGCCATTTTGACCCCAGGGGCAGTTTCCAGAGCTATTGCATTTGGGAGGAAGTCTACAGCCCCTGGGGCTGGACTCCAAACTCAAGCTGACGGAGCACACTGGCAGGCAGCTCCCTCAGAGCCCACCTGGGGGCCCAGCTGCCTCTGAGGCACAGCGCGCTCAGCCATATACAGGGCAGAACTAGGACCTTCAGGAGGCTCCTCTGTGCAGATGCCAGCGCAGGCCTGTGGCCTTGAATCAGATGGACGTGAGGCCCCCTCGATCTCCCTTCTCTCCCAATGCTTGAGTTTGTCCTCCCCGAGCACTGGGTCCCAAGAGCTGGGCTCACTTGGCCATTCTGTGCAAGCCCCTAAGGTCACCCACTGTCCCAGTGGAAGGTGCTTCTCTGACAGTCGTGCTCCTTGCTCTGAGGTCTGGGGCATCTCTTTCCAGTTCTGGACCACACTGTGGACTCATAGGCAGCCTTCACCTGTCCTGCCTGCCCTTCTACGTGGGTCAGAACCTCCTGACCTGGACTCTACCCTGGACAGCTTCCTTGGAACTTGTCGCAGCCTAACACCTTTGGAAGAAGCACTGGACTGGGAGTCAGAAGATGGGGCTCTGGGAACTGTCTTTCCCGCTGTAGGGCCTTGGCCACATTCCGTTCCATGCATCAGATGTTTTCTGCCAGCCCCTCCCTGACTGCCCACCAGAGCTGCCTGGCAGACACCTGACCTTTCTGCCCACCGTTTCCCAGCTCAGAAGACAGTCAGTGGCCAGCGGCATTTGCAGCCCTCAGGACCTAGACACCTGCATCCAAGTCTCTGCCCAGCTACTCCCTCCCTGAACCCATCTCAGATGCCCTCCGCAAGCCAGGTGACTGGGGTGAGGTCAGGTGGCAAGCAGTGGCAGGGGGCTGAGGGTGCCTAGAATGGACCCAGCTACCCACTCTCCTCTCCATCCTGGGCTTGGGGCAGTCTGAGCTGTTCCTGGCCACCCCCGTCTCCCACCCCACCTCATCTGCTACAGCCAGGGGCTAGGCGTGGGAGGTGAAAAGTGTGGCTGAAACCCCTCTAGAGCCCAGACATGCAAACCTTTGGCACCTTCTGTCTCAGGTGAACCCCCGGCTGGTACACGGTTTCCCCTCCAACCTCAGTTTCCTCTTCTGAAAAATGGGGGGTTGGATACAAAGTTCTCCTCCTGGCCTGGGCCCCCCCCACCAGAGGAGAAGGCCTGGAAGGAAGCTTAGAGAAGTCTCACACACAAACCCATTTCACAGGTGAGAAAACTGAGGCCCAGAGAGAGAGAGAACTTGGCATCATTGGCATCCCCCAAATAACAGAAGGGAAGTTCCTTGGGGAAGGACCAGGAGAGGCCAGTAAAGTGATGGGCAAGGAGGGGCACTGTGTCTCCCTGCCCATGGTTCCTCCCCCACTGGAAAAGGGCCCTGCAGCCCAGGTAATGAGATCAGTCCCCTGCCCTCTGTCCTGGGCGCTGTGTTCTTTGTCCTCGTGTGTTGGTTATTGGCAGCCAGGACACCAGGTGTTGCTTTTTAAGGAGCCTTCATGTCAGCACCTCATCTGATCTTCATAACAGCACCTGGAAGGGGGGGAGATTTTTTTTGTTTGCTTAAAAGAAAGATTTTATTAAAAGAAAATTAAGATATTAAAGCATTTTGTGGGTAGTTTGGAAAGTCCAAGACAGTAATCCAGGGTGGTGTCTGTGGAGAAATGACTCTTCTGCGGCAACACCAGCCCTCTGAGTGGACGGTGTACTTGTCCACGTAATTGTAGTCATTCTACACACACAAATTTGTATCCTGACCATCGTATTTGGTAAGTTTCTCTCTCTTTAACCACTTCGCAATAATGTTTTTAACATTTGCCAAGCGTTCCCCCTGAGCATTTGGTAATTTTCGGTTTTCGCTATTGTACCTGAGGCAGCGAGCACCTCCTTCTACGTAAATCTTTGCATAAGTCTCTGTTTCACAGAAAGAGAGTTGATGCACCTAAGGCCTTGACCTTTTCAAAGGTCCCTGTATGACGAATTGCTTTCCTCCAAGTCTGGACCATTCCATCCGTGAGCCGGGATTTTTTTGCAGACAGGAAAAGAGGCCCAGAGAGGCGAAGGGATCTGACCCAAGATACAGCAGGCAGTTAGTGGTGGGGCTGGTAGGCCACCCAGCAGGTCCCGAGCAGGTCATGGCCCAGGCACTCTCCAGGGCTGATGCCAAGCTCCACCCCTTATTTTCATCACTGCTCAAAGATTTTTCTCCCCAACCGGTCTCTTTTTGCAGTAAGAGGCATCCAAGACAGACTCTGGAAGGACGGACGGCTTGTTGGGTGGAACGGAGAGAAGCAGCCCCCTCCCCCAACCCTGTTTCTGGCCAGTTTTTCCTGAAGGAGGGGCTGGTTTCCATGAGGTCCCCAGGGCCCCGGCAGGTGGGGGCGGGGCTGGCTGAAGTCTCGGTTCCTCCTGGGGCTTCCTGCAGGTCCCTTTCACTTCCTGCCTGGCAACCCCAAGCTGGGGGCTCAGGGTGGGGCTGGGGAGGCCCAGCTGCTGAGGCCATGCGGGAAGGCCTGCCGCCTCACTTCCTCTGTCTCAGCAGTGATGGCCCCATACAGCACTGTCCTTAGAAGCTGGAGGCATCTCCCTGGGTCAGTCTCCCCATCTGTAAAACGGGGCTCCTGAGGACCCCCCAGCTGTCCTTCGCGATGAAAGAGGTCATGTGGCATGTAGGAACAGAGCGATCCTTGCCAGGGACAGGGAATGTCCTCAGCAGGTGGATAGGAGCAGGCCTGGTCCTGACCTGTGTCCTGGGGGGAAAGGGTGCGTGCAGTGGGGACAACTGACCGGGATCACCGAGAGCGCTGGGGAGAGGCCTGGAGGAAACACACGCCCGTGCCCGTGCTCCCGGCCATGCGCTTCCCTCCCGGGACTCTGCGGGGCGCGGCAGCTGTCAGGGATGGGGATGGGAAGACGCCTGAGGGGTCCCATCTTCTCCACTCCGCTAAGTGGCAGAGACTCTGGGATCCAGCCCCAGATCCAGGACCGTCCAGCGACTCGGGGCAGGCGGAAGTCAGTCTGCGCGGCTGCTGCAGTCGTCCTTCGCCACCAGCCCGGGGCGCAGGGAGCGGGCTCCAGGACAGCGGGGCCGAGGGTGCGCGCCCCGAGCTCTTGACCGCCGCGGCGACTCAGGGTCCCAGCGCTCACGCGCGCCCCGAGGACGGCGGCCCGAGCCAGGGGGGCTCCGGGCGCGGGCCACGGCCCCGACTTTAGGGCGACGTGCAGGCGGAGCGGTCCCGGAGCCCCTCCCGCCCCTGTCTGCGTTCTTAGCGTACGGAGACTTGTGCCCAGGAGGGCCGACCTGTCCCGGGGGCGCGCTGTGTGGCCGCCGCCGAGCCCCGTCCTCCTCAGTGTGTTCCCGCGCTCCGGTCTTGGTGGCCAGCTCCGGATGTGCACGGCCACTGGCGCCTTTGGAGGGTCCTGAGTGGGGAGCCCGAGGGGGAGTTTTCAGGCAGAGAAGCCACCTGTGGCTCTGGAGCGACTCCTCCAGCCAGGGGTCCTTGCGGGGAGGGCGCATGGGGGAGTGGGACGCGACGATGAGCCCCAGCTCCCAGCCCCTCAATCCCGCCGTTCTCTCGCGACCTCAGGAGCCCGGCGCCCCCTCCCTCCCACGGGCAGCTGGAGCCTGAGTCACCAGCTGCCTCTCAGGAGACAAAGGCAGCCGTGAGCCCTCCCTCGGACCCCCTCGTGGAACCGGCATTTGCACTAGCAGGGAGTCCAGAGTCCCCAGAATCTCTGCTTCTTGCGGAGCCCTCCATCACTGAGGAAATGGAAGCAAAATGAGCTTAGGAACAAGGGCTTTGAGGCTTGCAGGTGGCAACTGCCGTCACAATCACCATTTTCTCAGCTGGCTGCCCTGGGGGCTCCCACCAGGCCACACGTACCTAGGTGTTTCCCAGTTGGGGACCCACTGACTTCTCCCTGCAGCTCTGCCAAAGAGATGCTAGCAGCACATCTTACAGATGAGAAAACTGAGGCCTAGAAAGGTTAAAAGACCCCGGTAGAGCAAAACTTCCAACCTGGCCAGTCTGACTCCAAAATGAAAGATTAGTAGAAGAAGCTCTCGGTGTGAGGCTAGAAAGGCTTCCAGAAAGAGAGAACAGCCTGTGTGAAGGCCTGAGGGCCTCAGGGCATGTCTGGGCCAGGCAATGGCCGGTGCGCTCTCGGGGTGTAGGAAACGCTTCCCTGGGCTCTGGGCCGGGGCCCTCCAGCTGCTCTCTGTTTGTACTGAACCAGCCAGAAGCCAGGTTTGGGGCTGACAGTGCAGGTTCCAGGCCATATCCTGGCCCTTCCTGGCTGTGTTCCAGTCACGGCAAGTCACTTCCCCTCTCTGGGTCTTGGGTTTCTGTCTAGGAAATCCCAAACCCTGCTGCCCAGGGCTGGGCAGGGCTGGCAGACTCGTCATCCAGCATCTAAAATGGGGATACTGAGGCCCAGCACAGGACCCCCAGCGTCCCATGGCCAGAGCCAGGCACCAGGCTCAAGAGTGAAGGAAGGACATGTGTGCACAGGCGCATCCACACTGACACACACATTTACGTGTGTGCCCACAATGCCCTTATAGTCACGCTAGCCCCGAACATGCACACTCACATCCACAAGCACACGCTGACACCTGCGCACTCAAAGTGCCAGCACTCAGAGCTAGGGGCGGGGTGGGTGCCCTTCAGGCGCAGAGACTCGGCTCCTCTGCCCGCCCTGCGGGGCTCACTGCAGATGCCAGGGGTTATTTTAAGCCTGGATCAATGGACAATTTTTGGTGACACAGGCTGGGGGGGGGCAGGCAGAGGAGATAAGGGGCAAGTGCCCTGGAGCCTCGCTGTGGCAAGGGACCCCCAGGGTCCAGGGTAAAGGGGTCACCCCTCAGCTGGGTTGCCCCATCTCTTCGCTCCCCTTGGCAAAACATGCCCGGGCACCTGGGGGGCAGCGTCAGCTTAATGGATGGTCAGATCCCAGGGCCCAGCCAGTCAGAGCTGGACTGTGTCTTTGCAATTGTCCTCTCCTGGTTCCCCTCACCGCATGAGGCCAAGTGCTCATCTGGACAGGGTATTGGGTGCCTGGCACAGACCCAGATTTGTAGGCACCTGTGGTTGCTGGCTGACCACTGCATCAGACTGAGATGGGGAGGAAGCCATGCGTGGGGAGAGATTGAGGGTTGGACATGGGTGGGATGGAGGGGCTGGAATCCAACTCTTAATTGGATTAATGGACGTCACTCTATACATATATTTGCAGGACCCGATGGGGGTCAACATGGGGTCTAATCTTAGCAGAGTTCCCAGAGCCAGGATAGTGGGGGCAAGAGGGGACCTGGGAGGGGACATAATCCAGGGGAGAGCATTGGGAGACTCACTCTAGACCCAGTAGGGTCACCCTACCTAGGAAGAGGCTGCAGTTCCAAGGCAGCAGAGACAAGCTCTTTAAACCCAGAGTCCAACAATGGGATGGGCGAGCAGGGAGGAGCCGCCAGCCTCAGAGCTCCAGCAGTCTGGGGGCAGCTGGCAGCGTGTGGCAGGAGCATCGACACAAACAGTGCAGTGGGTGCCACTGATTCCATTTCTAGGAATATCGTCTAAGGAAGTAGAAAAGATGCTCCAGAGAGTATAGCTGCGAAGTTCTGAGCAGAATAACAAACTAAAAGTTTGACAGCAAAAAGTAAACTAAAAACCAGTTACAAAACGGTATGTGACGTGTGACACATCTTAGTGTCTCGGGTGATGGGATTAAAGCCATCTTATTTCATTCCTTCACTCATCATTTTTTTTCCTTCTAAAATTGTAATAAGGAAAAAATTTTAATGGGGGTGGGATCTCCCGGGCTGGGTGGGAGTCGTGCGTGTGCACAGGTCGGGGAGGGGACTGTCTTTAGTCAGGGCACACTCAGGGGAGAGGGCATTGTTGGGAGGTCACCTCCGCCCTTCCTGTCTTAGCCCACTAATACCTGAATCAGCCTGTCAGCCCCTCATCCCAGGCAGCAGAGGACCTGATCCTCCTTAAAATGTAAATCCTTCCTCTTCTTCCTCCTGCCACCTTCTCCACTTGTATAAGCTGATCCCTGTCGCTCAGTGAAGGGGGGATGGAAAGGGAGCAGGAATGACCCTAGGGAGCCCGAACTCTTCCTCTTACAGAAACTAGAGACTAGAGTCATCCATTCATTCATCCGTTCATTCATTCATTCTGCAAGTACTGACAGAGGCCTGAGCTGTGCAGGGACAGCCGGGTGAGTCGGGGGCCCAGTCCTTGCCCTCCTGGTGTTCCCATCTGGACAGTGCGAGGCACCAGGTCGACCCCTGCCTCCCGGACGGGGTGGATTATGAACCTGCCCTCCAGGAAGGATTGTTGACGTTAAGATGGGAAACCGAGGCAGGGAGACGTAGGAGCCGGCCGCGGGGTCACAGTCTCCAGCTAAACTCGACTCCGGAAACATGACCGCGCCGTCGCCCCGGGCCGGGTCCGAGTTCCATCCACATGCCCCGCCCTTCCCCCTCGACTCGCGACAGGACCTCCAGGTCCCGCGTGAAGCCGCCGAGGTCCGCCCCGGGCCCGTCCCGCCTCCTCCTCGAAGGAGGGGGTGGGGACATCCCGGGCTCCCAGCTCAGCGTCCAGGGGGTTCTGGACCCTGTGCCCCGGCTCCTATTTAACAGGCGGGAAACCGAGGCTCAGAGAGGGGAAGGGGCCTTCCTCTTGTCGCGACCAGGACGGACGGAGGGGACGCGAGTAGCCGAGGAGGGCGCCCTGACCCTCCGGGGCTGTGCCGGGCTGCTCTGATGTCCGCGCCTCGGTCCCCGTCCCTGCCCGTCGCGAGCCCGATGTCCGAGGTCACGGTCCCGGGAGCCTTACGCAGTCGGGAGGAAGGCTCGGGGCGGTCTCGGGGGAGGGTCCCGCCGCGCCGGCCCCGCCGGCCCCCTCCGGTCGCGGTCGCGGCGGCCGCGCTCCTCCCCCGGCGCTGCCTCCCGCCCGCCTCCTCCCCGCGCTCCCTGCCCCGCCCGCCGAGCCCGCGCAGAGCCGGAGCCGGAGCCGGAGCCGGAGCCCGAGCCGGAGCCCGAGCCCGAGCGCGGGCAGCGCGGAGCGGGCGGCGGGAAGACCGCGGAGTCGGGCGGCCCCGGCGCGGCCCCCGCTAGGCCCGGGACCCGCGCACCCGCCGGGCCGGCGAGAAGCCGGGGACCGCGCGCAGGCGAGGCCCCGCCGCCCGGCCCGGGTCCGAGGTGAGCCCCGGCGAAGGACGCGCGCAGCGGAGGGGCGGCCCCGCGAGCTCCGGCCCGAGCCCACCCGGAGGCCGACGGCCGAGGAGGCGTCCGCCGGGAGCCAGCGCCCGGGCGGCGGGGCCGGCGCATCCTTGAGGGCGCGGAGGAGCCCGCCGGAGGGAGCCCCGGGCCCGGCCATGCGCGGGGCGCAGTAGCGGGAGGCGCGGGCCCGATGGAGCGGGCAGGGGCTCCGGGGCTCCGGCTGGCGCTCGGGCTGGCGCTGCTGCTGGCTCGGCCGCCGTCGGGCCGCGCGGGGGCCCCCGAGGCGCAGGAGCCCGCGACGCCCGGCACGGCGGCTCCGGCCCGGGGCGACCGCTGCCGCGGCTACTACGACGTGATGGGCCAGTGGGACCCGCCCTTCAATTGCAGCCTGGGCGCCTACAGCTTCTGCTGCGGCACGTGCGGCTACCGCTTCTGCTGCCACGACGGGCCGCGGCGCCTCGACCAGAGCCGCTGCTCCAACTACGACACGCCGGCCTGGGTGCAGACCGGCCGGCCTCCCGCCCGCGCCCGCGACGCCGCCGCGCCCCGGGACCCGGGCCGCGAGCGCAGCCACACGGCCGTCTACGCGGTGTGCGGCGTCGCCGCGCTGCTCGTGCTGGCCGGCATCGGCGCGCGCCTGGGCCTCGAGAGGGCGCACAGCCCGCGCGCGCGGCGCACGGTGACCAGGTGAGCGCGCCGGCCGGCCCGGGACCCCCGCCCGCTGCGCCCGGCCTGCCCTCGCCGCCCGGAGGACGCCCCCTGGCGACTCTCCGCCTTCTCGCCACTCTCGCGGGGCCCTTCTCCCGGTTTTTCCTCTTCTCTACTCCCCTACCCCCCACTTCACGGAGGGAGACACCTGATAGCTCCCTGTCTCCCCTTGACCTTCCGGCCTGTGCTGGGCACCGGGCTGCCCTCCCCGGGGCTCCAGGCTCCTCTGGAGAGGGCGGTGAGGGCTGGGCGCCCTGAACAGAGGGCATAAGGTCAGCGTGCAGGAGAGAAGGCCCAGGGCTGAGCAGGCAGGGGACAGGCAGGGGATGGGGCCGATGTGCGGGGCGCATCTTGGGCGGAGGGAAGGGAAGAGGCACTGGGCTCTCTCCCCTCCTGCTTCTCCCCACGTTTCCCTCCCTCCTTCCGCTTCCCACCTCCTGTCCAACTCCCCCACCCTCCAGCTGTGACTCAGGCCTGACCTTCCTTCCCTGGGATTTCAAAAGGACCCCATCACCCCACTTAGTAGTCCCCAGGCGAAGGTCAGAGTCTCCCTCCGTGCCGGTGGAGGACTGCAGTGTGGAGGGAACAGATTCCTGTGTTGCCGAGGCCAGGACGGGTGCTAGCTGAGTTCTGAGCTTGGTGTGAAGTGGGCTCTACAGGCCCCAGCTTCCCTCCTCAGCTGGATTGGGGACTCTGGGGTTTTATGTGTCTTGACCCTGCAACTCCCATCCACACCCCACACTCACTCACATGCCCCCAGCAACCCTCAGGCCTGTGCCCTCATCCACCCGCATCCCAGCACCCTTGGGCATGTGGGCTGCAGACACCACATGCGACAGGCTAGTATTTAAAAGTGACAAGAGAAGCCTCCACACCCTGGTGGATCAGATGTGGAGCCCCGCACCCCCGGGCCTCAGGCAGGGGATGAGGGCTTCCTTGGCCCTCCAGCACCTCTTGCCCCCCCAGATCCTTATCCCACCTGCTTCCAGACAGCTGTAGGGCAGAGCTGGGGCTGCAACCCAGGCCTCCACCCTCAGCCACTAAGCTGCCTCCATGATGTGGAGTCTCTTGGCCTGGGTCCTGGATGCTGCAGGGGCAGGGGCTGGGCCTCCCGAGTTTGGGGTCCCTTATGCTGGGTGAGGGTAGCAGGCGGAAGGACAGGGTGTATCTATGACCAGGGTGGGGCAATGGGAGCTGAGGGCCATGATAGTGTGGGGGAAGGCTGGGGCAGCCTAACTGACATGGTCACCCGGAACCCTCTTCATCCCCAGGGGACAGGGAAGCAGGTTTGGTTATGCCTCAGGAAGAGCCGACTCCACCCCTGATGTGCTGTGTGGCCTGGGCCAGTTCCTTCCCCTCTCTGGGCATCAGGCTCCCATGTGCCCTTTTCTCCTCAGCAGAGACCTGGAGTGGGACTTGGGCTTATGTGTGGGGGTATTCGGAGTCCCTGCCCTCCCTCCAGGTCTCACCCTTAATTCTCCCATGTTGGGGCTGATGGCCAAGGAAGGCTTCTCAGAGGGCTTGGTGGGAAGCTGGCATCGGCTGCTGGAGAAAGTGTGTGCAAAAAGCCCAGGGCATGACAATTGCTCGGTTGTTTGGGAGAGCTGGGCTGTTGGTGCTTGCCCAGAGATGAGACCACAGGGGTTAGCTGCTGCGGAGTGGGCAGGGTGGGAAGGTCAGCTCAGGTACTAGGACTTTTTCAGACCCTGCCACGCTGCAGCCGAACCTCGGCCACCCCAGGTGTCCCATCTCCGGTGTGCCTCTTCATGAATCAGCCATTTGAGGCTCCAGCCGCAGGAGGAGGATCAGGCAGAGTAGGAGAAAATCATGGGTTGTGAGCACCAAAAGCAGCTGGGCTGAAGGCCGGGTCTCGTTGTCTGTGGGGAAGGTTCAGTCAGATGCTGTCACAGCTGGGTGGGGGTTGGGTGTGCTGGGTACCCAGGGAGGTGGCTGCCCAAGGTCACACAGCCTTTGGGTGACGGGCTGCCACAGGGAGATCTCCTGGCTTCCCCCTCCTGTCATCTGTCTGTCCTCCATGCCTGTGCTGGCAGCTGTCCCAGGACCCAGCAGAAGCCCCTGCTGTAGGAGGGGAGTTAGGTAGGCAGATAAAGAAGGCTTCCTGGAGAAGAGGGGACTCCCGGGGGTTGAAGAATGAGTAAGAGTTTTATGGGAGGACATGGAGGAACGGGTGTTGTAGGCAGAGGGAGCCTGTGTTGGGAGAGGAGGCTCAACTGGGGAGGGTCTTGGAGACGGGGCTTCAGGAACGGGAGAGAAGGGGAGCCTCTGGAAAACAAGGTGGCCCTAGTTACATGTGACCCCATGAGAGTTTCCTGGCCTGCTCTGAGAAAAGGTCCTCTTGGGGCCACAGGTGAGGCTGACTAGGGGAAACTAGATGTGTGAGGTCCATCGCAGGAGAGAATGGAGGCCCAGAGAGGTCCAAAGAACTGCCCAGGGCCACACAGCAAGACAGTGGTGGCCAGGGCCGGCCTTTGGTAGGCCAGGGCCTGGCCGACGCGGAGGCAGGAAGCTGAGAGAGCCACCCCTCACCATTCTGTCCCCACAGGACACTGACAGAACTTCTGAAGCAGCCTGGCTCCCAGGAACCGCTGCCTCCACCTCTGGGCCTGCCCCTGGGTAGCTGTGTCCAGGTGCAGATGGGCGATGGCCTCTCCCGGAGCTCCCCGCACAACAGCACAGGTGAGTAGGCTAGTGGTAGGCGTGGAAAGGGCTGTGCTGGGGGGTAAGGGCTGGTCCCTTGGCCGGGGGTGGAAGCTCTGATCAGGGGCTCCCTGAATGGAAACGAGCTGCCTGCCTCTGCAGCTGTGTGAGTAGGGGCTGGACAAGCCGGCCAGCTCTCCTTGGTGGAGAGGGACCTTCTGATGGGTCCCGCAGCCTCCAGTCTCAGAGGCTGTGATTCTGTGAGGAAGATTCCAGAGTCAGAATTTGCTGGCTGGGGCTGGGGCTCAGTGCCCCGGGGTCTGGAGCCTCCCTCTTGGTCTCGCTGGGGAGGCAGCGCTTGGCAGTCCCCCACTCCGCCGGGAGCAGGTCCTGGGACTCAGCGCCTGGCTCAGGCCTAAGTGCTGGCGAGCCTTCCATTAGGTTAGCACCCCTCAGGGCTGGCTGCCATAGATGTCATTCCCAGCCAGGCCCTGTCCGGGAGCTGGAGATGCTGCCGTGAGGACAGGCTCCGCTCTCGGTCACTTCTCCCCGAGCTGCAGCAGCTGGGGAGAGGGCCGCGAAGCGGCAGTGGCGCAGGTGGAGAGCGCCGGCTCAGCGGGCCTCGCCGCGCCTATTTTCCCTCCCCCTCCAGACAAGAAACGCCTCAACAACGCGCCCCTGGGGTCCGCCCCCCCAGGGCCCCCGCGCGGCCCCCGGTTGCAGGGCGGAGGCAGCGTGACGCTGCAGCCCGACTACGCCAAGTTCGCTCCTCCGAAGACAGCCACGCTCCAGGCCGCAGGTGAGTGGCCCGGCGGCCAGCGCGCCCCGGGTAACCGAGCTCCCGGACTGCAGGGGTCGGTCCCGGCTCCGGGTGCCACATGTGCCGGCCTTGCCCGTCCGCGCTCTGGCCAGCGCCTGCAGCCAGTCGGCTCCCCGGCCTCGGCGGTGCCCCGCTGCGACCCCAACCCGACCCCGCCTCCAGGCTGGGACCCATCGAGGTGTCCAGAGCCCCGCGCCACGCGGTCTGACTCCGCTCCCGTCTTGTCCCCACAGAGGCCGCCCCCCAGGACTATTACCAGCGTTTTCCCACCACCGAGCCGGCCCCGCGGACCCTCCCGGCGCGGGCCCCGCGGCCCCCTGAGGATTTGCGGGCACTGCTGGACGCCTGCCCCTGGGCCCCGCCGGGCTACGGATCCCCCGCCTGCCCTACCCCGTCGGGCCACTACGCAGCCTGGACCGCCGGCCGCCGAGCCCGGCCCGCCCCCCGAGGCCACCTGGCGTCTCAGGCCTCCCCGGCGCCCCCGCGGTCATGCCACGCGCCCCGGCGCCAGTTCAGCGTGGAGAAGCTGCCCGAGGCCTTCAGCCCACAGGCCCCCCGCCTTTACGGCAGCGCGGGCCGCGCACCCCGGCACCTGAGCACCAACAGCAAAGCCGAGGTCACCGTGTGAAGTGATGCCGCTGGTCCTCCCTGGGCATCGCTGGTCCTGGGCCCCAGGCCTGAAGGAGAGGAGCGCTCGCCCGGGACGGCCAGCCCTTGCGTGCCCAAACTGGACTAGCGGCATTGGAGCCTGCAGGGAAAAGTAGGGCCCACTGGGTAAGGGCAGTGGTTCTGTCCTTGGGGCCGCAGGGCCCGGGTTCCTCGTGTAAATAAACCCTTTTCTGTGGTCCCTACCCCTGAGAATAAAGGAACCCCAGCTTGGCTGTGAGTGGTGCTGATGGTGTTGGTCATTGGCAGGACAGCCGGCTGTGCAGGCAGAGGGCACAGCATGTGCAAGCACCAAGTGTGCTGAGAGCCAGGGAGAGGTGGCTGGAGAGGGTGGCCAGGGATGAATGCCAGGCTTAATGTCCACACTGGTGGGAGCCATGGGAGAGGGGACAGTTAGGCTTCAGGCATCTTATGGCCTGGGCACAGGGGAGAGGATTGTTGGGCCTGAGGCCCCCTTGGCGGGGGCGGGGTCCATGCCCTCTCCTGGAGGTAAGCCCCTCCAGCCAGTCACCCGCTCTACCACTTGAGTCAGCTGAACCTGGCTGATCCTCACTGACAGTCTGGCTGTAGGCCAGCCCCTGACCTGCAGGCCGCTTGGCCAGGTTGGCCCAGGGCCACCCTCCTAATGGGTGTGGGCCATGGGGACATCTGGTGCTCAGGATGGGGCAGCCTCCTCCCAGAGCTGCTCTGGGGAAAGAGGCTGGGGATGCTGGAGCAGAAGCCCCAGCAGTGACCCCCCCGAGTGCTCACACCACAAATGCCTGGCACTGCCAGCTCTCCGCCTTCCTGCCAGGAGGGCTCCCGGTACCTGGCTTGGCCCAGGGCCTTGCCGACAGCCTTCATGCATCTCCCACAGCACCTGTGCCAAGTACTGTTGGGGAGGTTGGAGGGCTGGGCTCTGGCCAGTTGAGGTGTGACTTCAACAGAGCCAGCCAGTCGGGTCTGTTTTTCTGCAGTGTACCCTAAGTATACTATTTTACTAATAATGGTCACCATTTATTGCTGTTTCTCATTTAATCCTCGCAAGAGCCCCATGCGGGAGGAGGGTGTCTCTACAGATGAGGAAATTGAGGTTTTGAGATCTAAATAAATTACCCAAGGTCAACCCACTGACTCCCAGGTTAGAAGCCTTTTTTTTTTTTTTTTTTTTTGGTGGGAAGGAGGATCCAAACCCGTGACCTTGGTGTTATAAGGCCTCACTCTAACCAACTGAAGTCACTGGCCAGCCAGGACCCTCCTTTACTCTGCTGCCACTGTGAATCTGATGGTGGCATGGCAGGCAGCTGGCAGCCTGGGTGAGGAGAAGTTATGAACATGTTTCTTGGCAGGGAGAGGCCCCGCTCCTAGGGTATAGGCAGCCTCAGACCTTCCTCCTGCTGGCTGGCCTGCCCTGAGGTCCCCAAACCCACGAGGCCTGGTCTGTTGGAAGGTCCACTTCCCTGTCCCCTAAGCCTTTTGAGGAAATCAAGGCCCAGAGCCTGGGACAGAGCCCTGAGCCCATGGTGCTGCCCACATCTAAGGCCCCCATGGCTTATAGGGGTAAAAGCCCTCACACTCTCAATGGGGTGGTGGGGCGCCCCCAGCCCTATCCCACAGCTGTGTAGAGCCAGAGGGGAGTGGGTGCTGAGTCATGGAGCCTGTCAAGACTCACAAAGGGATTGGGCTCTACAGCCACCTACAGCCACCCACCCTGGTGACACAGGCCCTGGCTGGGCTGTGTTGGGAGGTGGGCAGGACCCCTCTGCTCATTCTCAGTCCCAGGGTGTCCAGATTTCTATCCCACTGGGGCCAGGCTGAGGCCATGGGCAGTGGCCATCACTGAAAATACTGATCTAACAGTAGACATGATCAGCTGCAGCTCAGCCCCTCCTGGCCGCTCTGGTATTCAAGACAGTGTGGCCTACTTACTGTGACTGTAAGGGTGATGCTCAGAGGTGAAGGTGAGCAGGGCCAGGCCATATGCCTTGCACTTCAGACCTCAAGCTCATTCCCATGAGGTACCCTGGACTCCACCTCTGACAAGGCCCAAAACTCCCATCTTAACCGCTCCTTGTGGTCTTAAACGCCCTGGGGTGTCTTAAGCCAAGCCCAGCCTCTCGCCAGCCTCACAAGGCACTTACCATACATACACTGGTACTTTATGTGTCATGTCATTCGAACCCAGCTGACAAGACTATGGGTCTGTAGTCATTCTGCACATGTGGAAGTGGAGGCGAGGCCAGCCCCACCCAAGGTGACCCAGCTGGGAAGTACAGGAGCTGGACTTGGATCTGACTCACAAGCCAGTGAACCTCCTGAGGGTCACTGTCAGTAGAGGAGAGGAAACAAAGGAGCAGCCCACCCAATGGGGGAGAGATTTAGCACCCCAAATCCCAAAGAACTGCTGCTGTCAGCCAGCCGGTCAGCTCCATGTCCAGGGAACAAGTTGGAACTTGGACATAGTGACCTCTGACCCCAGAAGCACCACCAACATCCCTTTTGTCCCAGGCCCTTGGCCAGCCCTGGAGTGGGGGCCAGGCACCAGAATGAAGGGGCCAGGTATGCTGGCGGGCTAGGAAAGCCTGTTAGACTGAACCAACCCAGGGGATGCTCAGCAGTGAGAGGGAGGGGCTGCCCTCAGTTCCTAGCACACTGCAGGCCAAGTCATGCAGCCACCTGGCTAGTTACCATAGCAGTCACACTACAGACCCTCACACACCTTGTGCTGAGTGGTACCAATCTGTGTTTATTGGATAACCTATGTCCTGGACATGGTGAATGATTCAACATCAAGGAAGCCATAGGCGTGTCCCTCTTTTCAGTGAAAAGCCACCCCCCCACCCCTAAATAATAACAAGGCACAGTATATACACATGACATAAGGGTTAGGGTGACCCAGTGGGTAGGGTCCATAAATTACAGTGAAAGTGGGGGGAGAGGCAGAAGATAGAGTGGGTAGGGTCCAGGGACAGACCCAACTCAAAGCTAACCCATTCCAGCCTGCACTCAGCATCAAGGAGTCGCTGCTGTGAGCACCACCAAATCTGTGCTGGGGCTCCTGCCTGCCCTCTGCCCCAACCAGGAGGGTGGGAAGCACAGGGAGGGAGGGTCCCTTAGTCACTCAGGAGGCTCTGGGAGAAAAAGACGCCAGGGAGGCACCAAGCCAGGGGATCCAGAAAAGTGGGATCACATTTCCTCCAAAGACCCCCATCAAGGCAGGGGACTTCATTCCTAGTGCCCATACTTTGCCCAACCCCAAAAGAGGGGCTTATCACTGGGGAGGGGTTAGGAGCTGGTCCCCACCACCCTGGCTTATTTTTAGGTCAAGAATCAGGGATAAAAATATACTATGGAGGTAGGAGTTGGGGTTGGGGGTGGGAGACTGAGAAACCACAATGAAGGACCCTGGCCCCCAGTCCTAATGGGGGGCTTCATCCCTCCCAGCCCCCTGGGCCTACCCTGAGCTTGGGCTGCCATCCCAGAGGATGGGGGAGTGGGAAGGAACAGGACAATTAAATAAGATACTGTTTATTTTTTAAAAAATTAAAAAAGAATGCAGATATTATTTCTTCCATCCCTAGGCCTGCCTCCTGCCTCCCACCCGCCTCCCTGGGGCTGGACTCCCAGCTCCTTCCCTAGCTGTCCCATGTAATGAGAAGAAAACAATGAACTGGCTTAGTGAGGCACAAGAGAGGGAATGCAGACCCAGGGAGAGAAACAGAGATGCTACAGCAATTTCGCCCTACATCACGGCAAACCCAAGCATACTGATATAAAAACATTTGTATAAAAAGGGGGGAAGGGGCATGCTGGGCACAACCCCGAGGGCAAATTGCTCCCTGGTACTCAGAGACCTATGTCCCCCAGAGAGAAAGCCTGATAAAAAATGAGGAAGCAAAAGGGGAGAGAAATGTTCAGAGGAGAGAGGATCTCAAGAGGGCTGGAGGCAGGGGCTTGGCAGCTTGGGAGCTCCCCCTGCTGCTTTTGAGTCAGGGATGCCCCCCAATTCCTGCCCAGTCTTTCCTCTCTGGCCCACCAGGCCCTAGACCACAGGCATCTATTGACAGCAGCTTTAAGGGGCTCTGCCTAGAGGCTTGCTGGCCTGAGGTGGTCCAAAATTGGCAGGTGACAGCTCAGAAAACAAGGCTCATCCCTACAGCTCTGAGAGAGGAGGGAGAAAAACTAGAGACAGAGGGAGAAGGGAGAGAGAGACTGAGAGACACAGGTGGAGGGAGGTGTGCTGAGCCTGGTGGTCAGGAGGCGGCAATGGCAGTGCCGCCACCCAGCTTGACAATCATCTGCTGGCAGTCGTTGCAGGAGCGCCGGTCGCCCACTTTCTCCAGGGTGCGGGCAGCCTCAGCCAGCAGCACTGCCCGCTGGCCCGGGGAGGAAAGGAAGGAGAGGGGAAGGTGGCGGCAGGCTAGCAGGATGGCAGTGGCCCGCTCTCGCTGGCCAGGCCAGGCATCCACCTCTCCTGTGGGAATGATGAGATACCTTAGGAAGTGAGAACCTGCATACAGCAGGTGCTGTTCCAAGGGCTTAATGAAGACTCACTGAACCCTCACACCCATCCTGGGAAGTAGGTTCTGCTGCCCTCCCTAGTTCACACGAGAGATGACCTTGGCCGGTGTTACACAGCCAGTATGCGGTGGGACTGAGGTGAAACCCAGGTGCTCTGGCTCCAGAGCCCATGCCTCTATCCCTGCTCCTACACAAGGACCCACCCCAGCCCTCCCTCTCCACTCAAGGCAGGACCCATGAGCACTAGACTAATGCCTGCCCCCACCCTAACCCCCCACCAAATCAAGCTCTGGGCTTCTTTCATTCTTACACCACCTCAGAGAAAATGCAGATGAGGACATCACTGCGGCTCAGAGGTGAGAGGCGTGAGGCATGCTTGAGCGCACTCTGCCAGATGAAGAGCTGGGTTGGGCCCCTTCCACCTCTCTGCTCCTAGGGCAGGGCTGGGGAGCTGTGGGACTCACCGTGCTTGGCATTCTGTGTGGTGCGCCGCCGCAGGCTGTGCTCCAGCAGTTGGTGGGTGCGAGTGGGGCTGGCTCCTGCCATCAGGCGCACAGTGGCTTCATGCAGGAACACCTGGGAAAAGGCAGGGCAACACAGAGTCGAACCGAGGGTCCTTGCCTGTCTGTGCCTCAGTGGTTGCTTCCTGAGCCATCTCATCTGCCATACCAGTCTACCTTGCTCATCCCTTGAAAGCAACCTCTGTTGTCCCCCACTCTGACCCTGAGCCAAGCCAGAAACCTGGATGAGCAGCAGGATAGGGGAACAAAGCATAGGCCAGCTGGCAGAGGGCAAGAGCAAGAGGCAAAGGGCCTGCTTTCCTCCACTGGTGATGTACCCTCTGGGGTTGGAGGACAAGCAGGCTGGTGTAGCCTCAAGTCCCTGGAGGCTGCCTCCAGCTTGACAAAAGAACAGGTGAGGCAGGGATAGAGGGTGAGGAGGGACAGCTGGGCTGGCACCAGAGAGGTTCAGTGTCCTGTTTCCAACTGCTTCTTCAGAAAGGAACAGAGCTAGACATTTTCAGGGGAAAGCCCTGCAGCTCAGGTAAATATGAGTCACTGCGGGGTGGAGGGCAAGGCCTAGGTCTCTAATTTCTTATATCTCCAGCTCCTTTATGCCTTGCCATCTCAGTCTTTGGGGAGCGTCTTCTGTGCTTCTGGTTGGACTCTAGCCCCGGTAGGCAATGGGAAGCCACAGAAGGGTTCTCAGAAGGGGACAGGCAGGATGGAAATGATATTTGAAGAGGCCTTTGATACCAGCCATGCCATCAGCAGACCAGAGGGCCGGCCAGAGTGGGTTCTGGGGGGCAAAAGCAGTGCCCCAAACCTTGGGGCACACTTCCTCTTTTCCACAGTAACGGGTGGTTCTTTGATGACTATATTTTGTCTGGTGTGTCTGTCTTGGCTCACTGCACCAGTGGCCACAGCATGACCCTGTGAGGGTCCCACAGCATCTTAGAGTGATGGGCATGGGGGCTGAACACCAGTTTCTATGACAGCAGCCTCGCTCTGAGATCTTCTTTTTGTCCCTTCCAAACACAACCCTTTGCCCCTCACTGACACTTCTGGGTCTCCTCACTCAAATTTTTAGAACATAATCCAGGTAAAAATATGTCGAGTATGTTATTTTAATTAGCAATAAAAATAAAACAAACAAGGAAATGACATGAGTCCCACTTATACAACTGTCCTCAGAGACTTATCTCAGGTCCTGTGGCCATCGCCAAGGGGATGTTTGGTAGGGAAGGTCTGTGATAGAACCAAAGCCCCAGTGGCTCAGAAAAAGGATTAAAGTGAACTTCCCTTTAAACGCAGTTCTAGGGAGACTCTGTCACTGTGACGACCAGTTATGAAAGTCAGCATGGAGTGCCCCACTTGCTCCCACTCCCCTCAGAGCCTTTCCACCACAGCATTTGGCTGGTGAGGTATGGTTCTATGCTGGCCTCTGTTCAAGGGCAGAGTGAGACCTGCTCACTGCTGTGCTCCAGGGCCAGGCACGCAGCAGGTACTCAGCCAACATGTGCTCAACAAAGGAATGTGTGGCACCCAGCCCAGTGTCAGGCCTGAGCAGGTGCTTGACAGGTCACCTGGCTGACTTCAGGGGGCCAACTCCATAATTACACACTGGTACCTGTGCTGGGTTCTGGGGCTCAGGCCCTACAGACCCCAATCTGCCCTCCCCCACCAGTCAGCCAGGCCTCACCTTGCGGTAGGCTGGGCGGAAGCTGTGCGCCAGCCTGCGCAGACTGCCCAGGTCCCGCTGGAAGCCAGCCAACTCCGTGCCTGACGCATGGTAGGTCTCACCTAGGGCTTGGCTGGCAGCTGCCTGCTTTTGCCAGAGCACTGTCCGCAATGAGAGTAGCAGGTCACAGGTGAGCAGCTGGACCACCTGTGGGGTGAGCCACGAAGGAGGGGAAAGGTAACTGGCCTATCCCTGAGTCAGGGATCCCAGTACCTACCAGGATCTCCCCCAGCCCAACACTCAGCAGCTCTGAGAGGAAGTGGCGAGCCCAAGCCTGGAAAACTCTCCACAGAGAGTGAGAGAACAGCTGAGGGGAGAACTAACCCTTTCCATGATGGTGGGAGGTGGGAGATTTGTTCTCCCCATTCTGCAGGTGAGAAAGCTGAGGCTCAGAGACTGACAGCAGCTTGTGTAGGGGACACAGCATGGGTGATGGCAGGGGCAGTGGAAGGAACAAAACCCTGTGAGTCTGAAGGCACAGGTTCTCCCACCTCACAGGGCCCCCATGGCTGACCTGGAGGCTGAGATACAGAGAAGGTGCCAAGGCCTTCCTCCTCCAGAGGAATCAAATAGCCTGAAGTGGCAGCACAGCCTGGAGATTGGGGAGGTAGCAGAAGGAGGGGGAGGAAGTGTCCAAGAAGGCAGAACCTCAGAATGGTTTCATGCCTGAATGTTAAACTGACTGACCTGGATTTATCCTGGTTTGCCACTTATTAGCTACATGACCCTGGCACATGACTTAGATCTCTCTGTGCCTCATTTTCCTCATCCATAAAATGGGAACAGCACCACAAGGCTGTTGTAAGAGCATTATAGAGGACTGCACTGCATGTGGGCATGATGCCACACAAGCATGGGCTACACGTACTCTCTGCACGCTACCTATGAGGCAGGGCTGCCCACCTGATTCCCAATGGCCCATCAGCACCATGCAGAGCAGTGAGGAGACAGCAAGTCCTTTTTGAGATGGGCCACAAGCAGCCCTCAGGTTCAGATGGACTCCACCCATTTCACCCAGCCCTGGCTTTCCTTTTCCCCAAGGCACTGCGCCTAGGGAGGTCACTGTGCTGCCCTAGACCCCACCCTGGACCCTGCTCTGTGCCCACATGATGCCCTACCCCTTGGCTGCGCTGTTTTCTGGCTGCTGACAGCTTCAAGGAGACATGGATGAGGATCCCCCTCCTCAAACAAAACCTAGCACTTCTACAATGTGAGCGTTAGAGGAGCACCTCTGGGTATGGGAGCAGCCTCAGAGGGCTACCAGGCTCCAGGGGTCTCCCTCTTCTAGGCTCATTCTCCCGCCACACAACTGAGACCCAGGAATCCCAGCCCCAAGAATGGCTGCAAGCTTCTCTCTCATTCCTCACACTTAGCTGACAGTGTTTGGTTCTCTCATAAAGACAAATATCAAGGAAGACCAACAGAAAGCCCAACAGAAAAACTGAGATGTGGCTCCCCATCCTGCTTGTAGTCTTGGCAGCCCAGGGGACTTAGGCCCTTTCTGCACGTTGCCTGTCTCTGTGGGGCTGGCATGCTGTCCTGGGTGCACCCCAGCACCCAGACCCACAGAAAGCCTCTAGCTTGAAGTGCCAGTCTGGCCACCTGGGACCAAACCCCAGTGAGTGGCTCAGAGTCTGACCCTCAAGGACTCTCCTCATCCCTCCCTTTCCGGAGTTTTCCAGGTGAGCTGATGGTGCTTTGTTTCCAGCTGCGTGCACTCCTACCCTCCCCTTTCTCCTGGGATGGTCGTGCCTTGGACCCAACAGTGGCAGCAGTGCCCACTCACAAGGATCCCCTCCCCGAGTTATGGGGCCTTGGGTCAGGGCACGGTAGGAGGTCTCTCGAGGGCCGGGCAGGCCTCTGTGATGCACTGTGGAAACATTGCATGGGTACTGCTAGAACATGCAATGCAACTACAATGCACCGCAGCTGCTCGCCAGGAGGTATAAGGCCAGCCACAGAGGCGCCCAAGGCAGTCAGTTGGCTTGGGAGGAGGGTATCTGAGGGCGGAGGGGCCCATTCAAAGGCTGGCCTGCAGAGGACTGTGGAGCATGCAAGTTGCCTGGAGCAAATGCAGAGCCCTGGCCTGCTACAGTTCACCTGGGCTTATGGAGAGCTGTAGGACAGCAGGATCTGGGATTCAGAGAGCCAAGGTGTAGGTGGAAACATGCTTGCCCCAGGGACCAAAAAGGGGATACCCCTAGGCCAACAGGCCACATTTTTGGAAAAGGGGGCCGATAGCCTGGCTTTTTTGTCTCTTGGACAGCCCCACAGGCTAGGTAAGCTCAAGGGGAGAGGGAGTGTTCTTATAGACCAGAGAGGCCAGTTAAGCCCCTACTCACGTGGTTAAGGGCGGGGTCAGAGGTGGCCCCACTGACGTTGAGGCTGCTCCATAGGTGGCTACTGGCCCTCTCGCAATGACAAAAGGAACTTTGCTGCCCATCTGCTTTTCCAGAGAGTGAGGCATGCATGGCTCTGCAGGCGTGGAAGACAGACTTCACCAGGGGGCTCCTGCAACGGAGACAGGCAGGTGAGAGGTAGGTCAGTGCATGTCACTTGGGTAACAGTTGAGGAGCTTAAGCTGGTGACTGGCATACCCCACACAACAATACGTAGGTCTGTTGGCTGCAAAGTTGCCATAATGGTTCCAGTAGCCAGCTCCAGATCTGAAACACCAGCCCTAAGTGAGGGCTGGCTCTCCACACTACAGAACTTCCTTCATTTAACACTGGAAGGGATCAGAGGCCTAGGCTCAACTGCAGGACTACTGTTAAGCAGCCACTTAGGGCCGGCCCGTGGCTCACTTGGAAGAGCGTGGGGCTGAAAACACCAAGTCAAGGGTTAAGATCCCCTTACAAGTCATCTTTTTTTTTTTTTTTTTTAAAAAAAGGAAGCCACCTAAGATGGCCATTCAAACGATCTGAAATGATCTGTGCCTTGGTTTCCTTACTGATAAAGTGGCCACAATACCGCTTGCTATTACCTATGGTGATATAAAGAGGTTGTCCTGTTATGTGTTCTCTAAGGGACCATTCTCCCAGAAGTCTGATGTTAAACTCTCTGGAGAAACTTAGCTTCTTTTCATAGAGCAGACTGTGGAGAGGTTGGGGAGGTGTGGTTGGGGGAGGGTTCCCTAATGTCATTGTCGCTCAAGAGCAAAGGGACCCAGGAGTAACTGCATCCGGTGGTGGTGGTTGTGGGGAGGATGCCTGCTATGGCGTCTTAGCTGTCTGCTGCTGCAGCTCTGCTGCTTAGAGGTGAGGTGACTTCAGCCAACTTACCTACTGAGCCTCACTTTGCTCAGGTCAGCTGGCTGGGACACACATACATATGGGTGGAGTGCTATTTCAAGGCTGGCGCAGGGTGGGTGCTTACTGGTCAGGGCTACTTAAAAGAAATTGGGGTGTAGGACCTACTTTAGGAAACAAAGGCTTCAAACCTGCTCACACACACTTTTCTCAGCTTCCTCCTTTGCTCCTGGCTAAGCATCTGCTCGACAGGAAATGTCACAGCTTTGGCTGTAAGGATGAGACCTCCTAGGGCTTCTCTGACTGGGAGCACTTCATGATTTCTCTCACGAACACCCAGACTCAACAATGCATCAAGGCAGGACTGCCCACCGCTAAGGGCCAAATGCCCTCAAGACACAGACATGAGCCTCCAAAGAAGAATGTCAAAAGCTCTCTGTTTATGCCTTGTACTAAAGGCCCTTTTAGTTATAGGAGACGGTTGACAGGGCTAATGGTGGGGTGGTTGGTGGCTGAAAGGAAACTGTATAAAATGCTGGCATACAGGAGCAGGATCCTCCAGCCCACACAAGCTTCAGGGGAAACACTGGCTTCCCTGTGTTGGCTGTGAGCCACCAGTACACTGCCAGGAGCCACACTGCTCTGTCTCCTTTTTAGCTTGTGGCACCAAGGAGGCTGTCAGGGTGAAGCCCAGGAAGCAGCACTGACAGCTACTGGGACGACTGTCATGCTGTGCAGAGCACCACACTCACAAAGAGGGATGTGCTGGCCCAGCTTGGGTTCTCTGTGGTGTCCTCCTTCCCCTTCTCTAGCCTCCCATCTGTCACGCAGTCCCAACCCTTCATCCCAACATGGCCACCCAGACCTGCTCCCTCCCACTAACCCAAACAAGATTCCCCTGAAGAGAAGCAGATGAGTGGCCTTGGAGGCTTACGTACTCGGTCACTTCCAGGGCCTTGGGGACACGCTCTACTTCGGTAAAATGAGAGCGCACAGCCACATCGTCTCCCTGGAGCCAGCTGATGGCCATAGTGATTGCGGACGTCCACCACCGACAGATGACATCTGGACCTACAGGGAAACAGCACCAAACACACTCCAGCACCCACAGAAACCAGATCTGTGGCGCTCAGCGGCTGGCTGTATCCTGTTCCTACATGGTATGTGGCAGCTGTACCTTCTGGTGATGGGCCAGGGGCCTCTGGGTTGCCCTCTCATATGATTCTGGTGGGAGTATTAACCAGCACAATCTTTTGGAAAGTGTTCAGCAATATGTATCAACAGTTTATTCCTATTAACCTAGTGATCCCATGTCTGGCAATCTATCACAATAAAATGGGCTTAAACAGAGAAAAAAAATCTAACAAAGATGTTCACTGTAGTGTTTTTTCTCTTTTGGCTGCTGGCTGGAACAGGGATCTGAACCTGTGACCTTGGTGTTATAAGGCTGTGCTCTAACCAACTGAGCTAAGACTAGTGTTATTTTTAAATAAAAAGTTGGACACAACCTAAACTTTCAGTAGCCATGAAGAATGGTATCTTCAAAGTATCTGTAGTAACAGTCTTACGTTAGAATATTTTAAGTCTTTTCCTTCCTGAGCCTCTGTTTTCTCTACTGCAAAATTATGCTAGTGCTCTCACAAAGCCAGTGGTGATGGTCATACAAGATAAAAGGTGTAAGAGCATGTGCTTTCCTAAACTCTAACATAAAGAGAGGCCATGAGGCCAGTGGTTATGATGCGATGGCTGTTGTTCTGGAATCCTTCCCTCCCTACGGATAGTAGCCAGAAGGTAGCTTGGCACCCCAATCTTTCCCAGTGGCCTCAGAAGCCTGGGAGGTGGCAGCTAATGTGCTATCACCCTGATGGCAGTTTAGGGATAGAAGCAAAGAATGTCCTGGTGTTAATCCAGTCAGTGGGTTGCACTATGATACCCAAGGCAATGGGGAGCCGAAGGGTGGTACAGACACCCACATGAAATGTCTCTTCGGCAGAGAATGTAAGACTTGAGAGCAGCCTCAAGGGGCCACTGAGCATCTGAAAGGTAGAGTCACCAACAACCTGCAGTGCCTGCACTGCTGGTTGCATATTCTTCTGGGCATTTGGAAAGAGTTCTGACGTGGCCCACCCAGCCAGAGCCTGAGGAAGACATTCACTTACTCACTCTCCCACTTCTATAAGAACCACTATTTCCTGACCCCAGAATACTAGACTCCAGAGAAGATACTTAAGCAGACACTCATAACTAACCATGGACCCCGGGACAAAACAGTTGTGAAGGACTGAATTAAGTAATCCCGGAGACTATGGAGCTGCCCTGCACTTACTTACCAAGGGCTGACTTGAGCACAGAGCTGCTGGAGAATGGTGGGGTCACGATCCCCACAGAGTCCACAAAAGAATGAAGTAATTTCAGGTACTTCAGAGCACTGGAGAATTCACTAGAAAGAAAAGAAAGGGTCCTGTGTATATCAAAATGTACATGAAGACCACACTCATGGCTTAGCTGTTCAGCTCTCCTGCTCTAAGACCCACCAGCCACTACTGGCCCCTCCTCCCCCATCATCCCAGGCACCCCATTCACACATTCTACAGGCCTTCCTTCCTGTCCTGACTCCTCCCCACAAGGTCCAATTCCAATGTCATCTCCCAGAAGTTTTCTCACTTCCCCCAGGCAGAACCGCCCCCTGCCTTCCTGCTCAGATGCACTGTTGTCAGAACCTGGGCCTTGCACGAGAGTGACTGTGGTACCTGTCTGCCTCAGTGAAGAACAGACAGTGCTCAATAACTGAGTAAGAGCTCAAGATTGCTCAGAACACTCAGTGAGGGGCTGGGGTCCCCAAGATATCCAGACCGAAGTGTCTGCCTTCTGCTCAGCTCTCCACATTCCATTCCTGTCCCCTCTCCACAGGCCACTGTCCCCAACTCCAAAATGCAAAGCAAATTAATAAAATTTCTGACTTGCTCCAAGTACTGACTTTGCTTGATGGAAGGATGGGGAAAAAGAGAAAGTACTTAGTTTAGGAAAAAAGGCAAGGCCAGAGCTTACAAAGAGCTCTCATTTTTGAGAAATAAATACAAAGGAATCATTCCATTTCCTGGCTGACCTGACACTAGGGCTTGTTTCCATCTAGGACTGCAGGGCTTAAGGCCTCCCTTGAGCTGCCTGGACAGACAGGGCCCCGAGGCAGGGCGGTCAGCCTGGGGACTTTACCAGCTCTCTTCTTCCTGGTCTCCAGTCTTCTTTTTGGCTTGAGGTTTCACCAAGGACTCCACAGCTCGCTCCAGCAAGTTCTTACAGAAGGCCTGGTGGACTTGGGCAACAGGGTCAGCTGAAGAAGAGAAAGGCAAGAGGAATAAATGGGTCTTATTTATGAGCACATTTTGTCTTTACAGAGAAAACAGAGGATGGGAGAGGAACCCATGAAACAGCGATGCCCTATGAATGGGGATCAAATCTCCCTTTGCCCAGCACTACCCTGCTAAACAGACTGAAGAGCCCAAAACTATGTGCAGTTCTGGATTAGTTCCTGTGTGTGTGTGTCTCTTGGCTCAGTGGTACTTCCAGGTTGGAAGCTGTAAAGTGGTGGCCACAAGCCTTGTCAGAAAACAGAAAATGGAAAGGTGGACAGCTACTCCAAGCCTTTGGGGCTGTCTGTTCTCTTTGTGGCTCAGGAGAACAGTCACCCAAGGAGGAAAGGCAGCAAATGCTGCCATACTCATGACAATGAAGACCCTACTGCTCTGTATTTCCAGAGCTTCATCATGGAACCCATGATCAGCAATGATCTGGCTGAGGTGATTAGACAAGGGCCTTGCAATGTGTGTGACAACTGTCACTGAAAAATCCCCTTACTGACAGGTCCAAATAACGGCGTCAGCAGCCCCTTTCCTCCCCTTTCCTAGCCGGTGGGCCTCGATCTGACAAGGACGAGAAGTAGGACAGACATTTATAAAGACAATATGAGCAATGAGACCTAGAATCAAAACTGCAAGAGGTGACAAAGCCAGTGGGAAGTCTATGTTGTAGACAAAGTAGTCAGTGGGGGTGGGGTTGAAAGACTAGGGATTTTGCTTTTGCTTTCATCCTTCATTTTTTGGTGTTGCACAGAATTATATTGAGCCATAAAGTTATTATTTAACTAAAAAAAAAAAAAAAAAAAGGATAGCAGACCCCCCCCACCCCAAGTCTGACATATACCCCTTTACCTGCAGAACATGCCTTGCTCTCCTCCCAGTAGAAAGCAGAAAGCCACTGAGTTCTGAAAGTCTGAGTCAACCCAGACCAGCCTCTATCGCTCAAGGCCAGGCAAGTCGACTCTAATCACTATCAAATGCCAGGGACAAAAAGCTGGCATCTCCTTCCGATGCCTGGAGTCCCGTCCCTGTCACCACTCTGAGCACTTGACAACTGCCTGCCGCCTATTGTTCCCTAACTGCTCCATATATGTCTGTCTGCCTTCTCAATGGGACTAGTAGACCCAGAGGCCAGGGAACAGCAAGCCCCACACTTTCTCTGTCTCCAAAGTACCCATAACAAGGCCTAAGAAGACAGTTGGTACTTAATCACAATTTACTAATGTGTGGCATTATGATATAAATGCTATGGGCTTTGAATATCAGAGACAGCAGAGCACAGAGGGCAAAGCCGAACCCAGCTTAGCCTCCAACAGGCTCTGACCAGGCTTGTGCCCTTAGGCGAGTTACTTAAACTCCCTGAGCCTGTTAAAAAAAAAAAAAGGATTAAACAAGACAACCTGGGTCTCCACATGTCTGGTGCACAGTAACCCTGCAGTACTGGTGGCTCTCATGGCTTTCTCCAATTCTGAATGGCTGTAAAGGTGTTCTCACCTGGGTTCCTCTGGGCACAGTACAGACTCTCCTTGGCAGCCGACTTCACTGACCAGCTCCGCTCCATGAAAAACTTCTGGCCCAGAGGGTGGCAGAGCCAGCGCAAGGAGTCAGGGACAGCACTACGCTCAGGGCAGCACAGGCTCTGAGCTCGACTGAGGAAGTAGCTCTGTGGAAGGACAAGGACCAGGGGTGATGCGAAGGTGGCAGAATGCTGACACTAGCCACTGGGGGATACTGGAGAAAGGATAGAAGTGGAGGGCTAAGACCCTCACAAGTACCTGAAAGTAAAGCCCACCACTGAAAACTAGGGCAGGTGGCTCCAGTGGAGTCTGTCAATCTTGGTAATCAGGCCCAGATCCCAGCAGGAGGGCAGGGAGTGGCCACAAGGCACACAGGTTCCCGCTGCATCCTGTCCTGTTGGGTCTGCCTAACCTTATTGGAATCAAGTTCTCACCTTGCTGGCATTCAACCTGCAGGATAGGATGAGGGGTGGCTTTCCAAAGAGGGGTCTCTGAGGCCCCCTGGCTGCACTTCACCTCAGCCCTATGAGTGCTGCTGCACCCAAGCCACACAGCCCCCTTGAACCTAGGACACTTTCCACATCTGTCATTCCAATTATATATCTTTTAGAGTATTTTTAGGCAACACTATATTGTGCTTTGACTAATTTTTCATCTCTTTTACCTTTGAGTATCAGCCAGTAGTCAGTATCACATCAGACATACCAGGAGCAAAGGGGCAGTTGGGAGGATTGCCCAGGACCCATGCAGGAATGTGTGTCTGTGTGCATGTGTGCAGGAGATGCCCTTCCCACAGAGCTGGCCCTGAAAGGGCAGTTCCCTACAGAAACCCCCACGCCACCCCTGACATGAACAGTAGCCTGTGAGAAAAGACCAAATGGGGGCCTATAAAAGCCTCTTTGCTGGGCAATTCAAAGATCCAGTGCCCCAGTGTTTGGGTCCCTCCTCCTCCTGCCAGGATAACATCATTCCAGGGCCTCAGTGATAAGAACTGCAGGGACAATGCTGTCTATCATGTTTTCTGAAGTTCTGTCACTTTTTGAGTGAAAATATCTTTCCTCTGAAACCCATGATTTCCAACCCATAAAACTACTTGGTACAGGCCAAGCTGAGTAAGAAGCTGAGCAGAGAAGGACAGGAGGGAGGGAGAGGCACAAGACACTGAGAGCTCAGGGAGCTCAGAGGAGGGGACCTCAACCTTCACACTTTAGCCCTTGCCTCCACAATGAGGGTATCTGTGTTATAGTCTGGTTCAGTCTGATAGTTCTGACCTTTACTGGGCTCTCAGTAGCCATCAGCTAATGTAACAGATTTAGTAGACTTGAATGCAAGGGTCAGAAATAGCACTGCCAAAGCACCACTCAAAGACACAGACAGACAAGACTGTCTCTCTCCAGGGGACCCTGGGGACAGCTGCTTGAATCCAAGAGAAACAACCTGGCCAAACTCCTCTGCAGACAACATGGTTATTCTCACAGCAACCATAGGATGGGGACAGTGGCACTAACGGTCTTTGCTAACCAGCTTGGAGAAAAGGATAGCAGAGAGCAAATGCAGAGGAGGCCCATGACCTTCTGTCTGCCCTCCACATAGTACTCGCTGCATCTGGGCTGGGAACTGCAGCTGTGGAGAGCCACAGCCAAGCCACAGCCAAGAAGCTGAGCAGTGATGGAGGCTGGGTGGAGGTGGGTGGGGCGCAATTCCACAGCCTCTTGAATCCCAGACCTTTTAACAGTTGGCCCCAACTCTCTTCCAAGAACAGCCTACTCCACATGCCTGATCAGCAAGGGAGGATGGTGGTTGCTCCAGGGGAAACTGAGGACAAACTGGTGACTCAGAAAGGCCCAAGTGTCACAAATAGAAGCAGAAATAAAGCCTGGTCAGGTCATATGGCAAGAGAAACCTACAGAGGCCATTTAGGAAATCATTAAGTTAAAATTCCTTTTAAGCTTAATTCTTAAAAAGAAAGGAAAAACTTTAGTTATAACAAATCTCGGGGAGGAGAGCAGGGTTGGGGCTTGAGTTTAGTGGTTTGAACTAATTAGAAATATAAATCCTGGGATACAATCATCCACAGTATGGCTTCTGTAAGGGAAATTAAGAAAATAACTTTTGTTGCTCTTTTAATTCCTTGGCTAAATTATAGCCCTATAATTTTCCTAAAAAAATTTTTTAATTTCCTAAATTTTATAGACACTAGAATTCTCTCAGGCTGGGGCCTAGGAGCCCCTCCCCTATCACTCAACTGCTAACTGCCTGATGTGAGAGAGGCTATGGAAGGAGCCCAGAACTGTTTACATCCTGAGAGCCACCCAGTACCCCTGGGCCAGTCCCAACTCCAGGTTGTATCCTCCCAATACTGGTCTAACCCTACAGTTCTCAAATTGTATGCCAGTGTACTCCGAAGCACCAAAACGAGCACTCAGGGGAGGCATGGGATATTTTAGATTTTTGAGAGAAACAGCAATGCACAACATCAGTTGGACACCCTATAAACTACTAGATCAAGGTAGTTAACAGTTTCAACAGGAGATTACACTACCTTCCTTTGGATGATGTAATTAATATATTTGTGAAGCCGAGTTTTGGAAGGTTGTTGTGATAAAAAGCAGTATTGTGTGCAAATCACTGTGGAACATAAAATGTGGGTGGTGGTGTCCAATCTAATGCCAAAGCTTGAGAAGGTGTACAGTGCTCAGTAGGCACACACATTCCATTAGTAAGTAATCATGGTTATTAAGAATAAAAAATATTTTTTCTTTCAATTTCATGTATGAGTTTTTCAAATGGATCGTAAGCTGTTAAAACATAAATACCTACTAAGATGTTCAAAACTAACTACATAATAAACAGAACTCTTAGGTATTTTTTTTGGCCTAGGGGCACCATGAAAATGAAATACAGAGTGCCAGAAAGTTTGGGAACCTCTGGTCTAAACCATTTTCACAGAGGCCTGTCCTCCACTTGCCCCCAATGCCTGGCTCATTTGCTAGCTAAATATATCTCACTAAATTCAAAGCTCTTCCTTTTTAAGAAAGTACTGTCTGTGTTTCTTAATCTATCCCCTCCCAAGAGAAGTAAACAGAAAGGGGCAGTTAATTTATAGACCACAGTTCTCCTTTCCCCACCTATTATGCAAATTTTTCAATACTATTAAAGTTTCGGGCCGGCCCGTGGCTCACTTGGGAGAGTGTGGTGCTGATAACACTAAGGCCACAGGTTCGGATCCCTATATAGGGATGGCCGGTTAGCTCACCTGGGAGAGTGTGGTGCTGACAACACCAAGTCAAGGGTTAAGATCCCCTTAACAGTCATCTTTTAAAAAAAAAAAAAAATTAAATTAAATAAACAAAGTTTCAAATATTTATATCCTTTGATCCCTGCATCACCATCTCTAGATGTACAAAGATGCTCTCTATAGCACTGTTTGTAACAGCAAATAAACAGGAAACAACCCAAATGTCCATCAGCAGCACCAAGGACCTCTGCAGAATAAAGACACTATAAAGAAAAATGTCCAAGATTTATCATTAGGTTGAAAAAATCAAATGGGAAAACAGAGTTTACAGTAATAATCATATTAAATATGTTAGTATGTGCAGGAAAAAAAATTCTGAGGAAATATACAGTAAACCATTCACTGCTTGTTAGGCATACCAAATATTTTCTGCAGGGCAGGGGGGCTCATGGTCAGGAACAATTTTAAGGGAACCACTTTCCTAATCCTTAGCTGCCACACACCTGCCTTCTTCAAATGGGCTTTCCGAGTCCCTTTTAAAGAACAACTGCATCTTAGCAGTAAAGACAATTGAAACCTCAGTGGGGTTTGAGGATGATAAGATGATTCCAAAATTCATATAGGAAGGTAAAGAGCAAAAAATAGTCACTGAAACTAGAGATTGACACTTCCAGATATCAAGATATTTTACAAAACTCAGACATTAGGCTTGTGTGGTGGTGGTACAATAGAACAGACTGGAGTTTGGAAGCAGACTCACCAGATATGAACAACTGACTTATGAAAAAAGGTGCCATTCAGTGTAGTGCGGGAAGGACAATTTTTTTTACTAACAGGTTTTGCGTCAGGTAGATATCCATATGGAAAAAAAATTGAATCTTGTACCCCTACCGCCAACTCATACAAAAATCAATTCCAGGTGGATTAGGGACCTATGTATGAAGAATAAAAATAAAACTTCTAGCAGACAACATAAAAGGTTTGTAGAAGCGAACTGAAGGGTACTCACAGCCAGGAAGCCCAGCTTGCCTCCACATTGGGTCTTGAGTCCCATGGCAGCAGTCAGGTGAATCTCAACCAGAGTGCTGGGCGGGATTTTCTCCTCTGCACATTCAGCCAGGTTCACAGCACATAAAGCCATGTGTAGATCTGAACAGGAAGATCCTGCAGGAAGCTTTCCTAGGGCAAACAGAGAGACACTATTGACAGATCCCCCAAACCAAACTTTTCTCGGCTTTCCCTAGCACAAATCAGAGTAGCAGTGGGACCAGAGGATAACAGAGGTGAGCTTTGTGATCACACAGGCCTGGATGGGATGCCAGGTTCTGTGACTTGTTAGCTATGTGCTCCTGTCTACCTCATAGGGTGGCTTGAGGACATGGCAGGTGGCTCTGTTTAATGGGAGCTGTCATGACGGCAGGTTGTTGCACAGGACTCAGAGGTGAATAGTGCAACATTTTCCATAACTGTCAATAGCATGGATGTATTCTGCTAATACAGTCCTGTGTTTCCAAACATTTCAATAAAGCTAATAAATTTTAAAAAACAAACTGTTTTGACTTTATTTTCATTACCCCCCTCCCCCCCGCCTCACCCCCAATATATAAGCACACATCTCTTTGAGGGGGAAATAACATAAAACTGAGCAATGATAGCTGGACACATGTTGGGATAGTAGATAGAAGGCTAGGAAAGGCTTACTACACCTCCCTACGAGAGCTGCACAGCAGCTAATCCAGGTGAGACCCTGAAGTCAGGGAACAAAGTGCCCTGGCACAAGCCCAAGGGCCCATCATGGCTCTCCTGAGGCTTTCACACTGTTGCTTACTTTGGTCCTCACTACATGGGGTGAGAGGCAGCAAGGGCAAGTAGTCTCAACACCTCAGGGATGGTCACAGGAAGTGCCAATGCCAAAGTCCAGGTGGTGGCAAAGCCAGGCCTCCCAACCTCACTCAATCCTGTGTTGTTCCCACTGGGCCGCCCTGCCTCCCCTGATCTCAGTCCCTATACTTCATTCTGTATTGGTTTAAGGTATCTGTCTCCCCAGGAGGCACCAAGCTTTCTCTTTCAGGGGGATGAAGGGCAGAGAGCAGTGTGGGAACCACGTTATAGTCACCTCTGTCCCCTTATTGCCTCATACAGGCTCTGGCTCACAGAGTGCTCAGTGAATGTGGAGGAAGAGAGAGATGTGAAGCTTCCCAGCTAGAATTCTCCAGAACTTGACAGCTAGGAGGATGCTGCCTCCTGATCAGATACCTGGGTATGGGGCTCATTCTGTCTCTAGGAGCAGAGAAGAAAAAAAGCGGGAAAGATTTGCAGATAGGGACCTTCTGCTATAACTCCACCATGACTCAGGTGTTAAAACTGCACAACTGGCCCTACTTTCTCATCTCCCAGCCACAGATTCACTCCTAGTGCCTAGTTCTGCTCCACTTCTGGCTGAAGCTGCCTGCAGCCACCAGGCCATTTCCAACACCTTCTTGTTACCACATCCTGTAGTTACTTTCTGGCCCTCATTTTATTGGACGTCCCAGCAGCAACCTCCTCTCCTCAACCCTCTCTGTCCTGGCTCCTCCAACATCAAGCCTCTTGCATTCTCCTGTCCTCTTGAACTGCCCCTGTCAGGCAGCCTCTGTCCCTAACTGCCCGTCCTCCACCTGTCCTTTATATGAGGGTGTTCTTTCAGATGTCCCTGAGGGTCCCCTTTTCACTACATACCATCTCATCAGCTCCCTCGGTTTTCACTTTCATCTCTAGGCATAAGAGCCCAACTCTCTTCTCTGGGCTGTGTATCCTGCATGTCCAGCTGCCTGGAGTATTTCCCCTCCACGCCTCACAGGCAAGTATCCAAAACAGAACTTGTCACCTTTTCCCTGCAAAATTGTTCTTCCTCCTGTTTTCTTCACCTTTGTTGGTGGTACCACTGTTCACCCTAACTCCTAAGCAAGAAACCAGGAAACCATCTTAGCCATCTCCTTCCCTTACCCATCACATCCAATGACCCCCCAAGTCTAGTAACTTTCACCTTCTAATCTTCTCTCCATCTACCTTTTCAGCATCTCTCACCTTCAGTTTGGATCAGATCTTATTTGGCCTCCCTGACTCTAGCCTTAATACTCTCAAATCCATTTTCTATCTGCTACCAGAGTGAATTTTCTAAACTTTAGAAGCACAAACCTGATCACATTATTATTTTCCTAATGCCCTTCACTGAATCCTATTACAAGACCCCCAGCCTGACATCCAGATCGTGCATGAGCCAGGCACCCCCCCATCCCCTCGTGCTCTGGCTCCCATCACCCTCTCCTTGCACAGCTCATTCTAGGACTACTGAAGTATCATTCTCAAGAGCCACCCCAGGTGGGGCTCCTCCTTTGGAACATTCCTCTGCCTAGAAGGGACATCTCCTTCTGAAGAGTTGGTGACATCTACCCATCCTTCCATGCAAAAGCCAAGATTTTACCTTCCCAGAAAGCCTTTCTTGAAACCTCACCCAACAAGTACCCACTCCCTCCCAAAAGAAATATGCTCCTTCTGCTGAGTCTAACACACTCACACTGAATTATCAATCATCTGTTGATATATCTGCCTCTCTATTACAGCAGGTGTTTACTGAATGGAATAAATGATCTTATTTCATTGAATCAAAGATGCCATACCTATTAAATCTCACCATTAATTTATCACTAAGGAAAAAACACTGCCAACTAATCCATGATACGCCACTGTTTACAGGATTCATCCCAAGTGTAAAGACGAGTGAAAAATGTGCATCTTAGAATTAATGAACTGTAGTAACAAGCCATTTCTACACCTATGGATGCAGGTGAAAATTTGGTCTAACCACTCTAAAAGAACATTGTAGGAGTTGGCCACTTAGCTCAGTTGGTAGAGCATGGTGCTGGTAACAGTAAGGTCAACGGTTTGGATCCCCATACTGGCCAGCTGCCAAAAAAATAAATAAAAGAGCAGCGTAAAAGGGGCTTCAACTAGGGTAGAGAACTGGCAAACCAAGCTAAGGAAGATAGGTGGCATGGGACACCTCGCAGCAGAAGCCAGGCAGCAGCAGCTCCCCCTCACCTGTGATGTGCAGCTGATGCAGCCTATGATAGGCCAGGGCCGCATCCCGGGCACTGGTCTTAGCTTCGTCCTCAAAGCCCCCTGCAGTGGCTGGGGTGGCCTTCCGGTGCTGGAAGACTTTCTTGAGGAGCCAGCGCACCAGGCGCAGCTTCTGCAGGCTGTAGCGAATCACATTCCAGGAGAGGCTGCAGGCCAGGTCCAGGCGGGAGGTGGGCAGTGCCCGGCCCAAAACTGACAGACAGGTTTGTAGATTGGCAGCAGCAGCTGCAAAATCCCCCTACAAAGCAGCAAGAAGGTATAATGGTGACAGGTCTTGCTGCAGCCCCTTTGTTTTACAGACTTCCACTCTTTCCCATCCCATTATCAGAGTAATACACGTTCACTAAAGAAAATCTGGGAAACTCAGAAAGCTACAAAAAAGTAAAAAGAAACCACTTGTAATCTAAACCCCCAGAAAAAATCATTGCTGACATTTTAAAGAATTTCCTCCCAGATTTTACTGAATTGGGATTGTACTGCATTCTATCTTTGAGCAAACGCTGGTCAGAGATCCCCATAGTAGCTTTTATACATGAGATAGTAACAGATTTAGATAAACTGCCTGATCCTTTAGGCTTTTAGGTTCTCAAAGTGTGGTCCCCAGAGGCCAGTAGTATATCAGCTCCTGGGAGCTTATTAGAAATGCCAACACTTGGGCCAGCCGTAGCTCACTCGGGAGAGTGCAGTGCTGCTAACACCAAGGCCATGGGTTTGGATCCTATATAGGGCTGGACAGTTAGCTCACTGGCTGAGCGTGGTGCTGATAACACGAAGCCAAGGGTTAAGATCCCCTTACTGGTCATCTTTAAAAAAAAAAAAGAAAGAAAGAAAGAAATGCCAACACTTGTCCTTCTGCCATCTTTCTGCACCACCATAATGGTGCGCATGAATGTCCTGGCTGATGCTCTCAAGCATATCAACAATGCCCAAAAGAGGCAAGCGCCAGGTTCTTACCACACCGTGCTCCTAAGTCACTGTCCAGTTTCTAACTGTGATGATGAAGCATAGTTACATTGGCGAATTTAAGTCACTGATGATCACAGAGCTGGGAAAATTACTGTGAAACTCACAGGCAGATTAAACAAGTGTGGAGTGATCAGCCCCAGATTTGATGTACAACTCAAACATCTAGAAAAATGGCAGAATAATCTGCTCCTGTCCCATCAGGTCGGTTTCATTGTACTGACAATCTCAGCAGGCATCACAGACAAAAAAGAAGCAAGAGAAAAATACATAGGAGGAAAAATCCTGGGATTCTTTTTCTAAGAATTTAATACATATGTACAAATAAAATGCCTCAATGGAAAGAAAAAAAAAAAGAAATGCAAACACTTGGGCCCCACCCCAGACCTACTAAAACAGAAACTCTGGGGTTGGAGCCTCCAGTTGATTTTCATGCCTGCTAAAGTTGCAGAACCATGGTTTTGGACAAACACAAAGCTCAACTACATTAACCTATGCTCCAGAACTACTCTTTGCCAACTTAAGAAGGTCTAATGGAGAGTCTATGGCACTGTATTAAAGACCCCCCCCCCCAGCCCCTTTATTAGAGGCTAGAAGACTCAGGCCATACGATCTTGAGAAACTGAGTAAATTCTCCTCTCCTTTCTCCCATCATGCAGCTGGTCTAATACTGGTGCTTTACTTCCCATATCATTAAAGAAATAGACAAGGGAAAAGTAGGTGAAGATGTTCTCAGAATGACCATCTCTAAGGTGGTGGTAGCATCTTTTCAGCCAAGAGAAGCACCTATATTTACAGACCCCAAAGGAGGGAGGCTTTTTCCCTAGCTCCTTCCTTGCCTCTCCCTTGAAGGAGGGCTGTTTCCAAGGCTCTATCTTTGACTCTTGCCACTTCTGAATCACCAAACCAATTATCCCCAAGTCCTCTCTCCTGGCAGATATGCAGCTTCCCAAACACTCCGATCCTGACTCTCCTCAGCCCATGGCCCACCTCCTGGTCGCTGCTCACTCTACAGGGGTGTCTTTCAGCATTTCCAAGCAACACAACCTAGACAGAGTCTACCACATCTTCCAGCCTCTCCCATCTTTGAGTCAATGTCACTGTCACTTCCTTTCCATTTTCCAGCTCAATTTATTTCTTTAGTTCACATCTTTCCTTTCAATTCCAGGTCCTTGCCATCATCTTTTACCTGGCCTGTTACAAGAGCCCCCTTCTCGTTTCATGCATTTCATGTCTTCCTCCTCCAACCTATCCTTCATACAGCCATCTGAATGACATTTATAAGACACAAACCTGAACCTTCCTCAAGACAAACATCTTGGGATGCTATTCTCTGGGGACAGACCTCCCCAAATCACACCTATATTCTAGGACCAATGGCCTTGGCCATGGCTGACAGATCCAGGCTGGCCAGTGAGATTCTCGACCACCAGCACTGCAGCTTGCAGAGGACCAGAGAAGAGGCTCATGGTTTACTGCTGTCGAGGAGTGTTCTGGTTCTTGTTCCTCCTGAGACGTGGATGTTTAACTCCTCCTTCAATGCTGTGAGTTGCCACAGAATCTTTTCCATAAACTCCTTTTTGCTGATTTCAAATGAGATCTTTCAGCTAATTTTACTGCTTGAAAACCTTGATTCTCCAGAAAAATGGGAATAAAGCCCCAAATCAGTTACTAATTAAAGCCCTCTCCAACTTGAACCTAGCCACACTACCAACTTTCACCCTCATCTCTCTCTCTGACACACCCACAGAACTTGCCAGTTTCTAAATAGCATGTCTAGTGCTCGCTTTTGCAGCACATATACTAAAATTCTAAATAGCCTGTGTATTCGTGACATTCTGATGGCTTGGAAGGTCCTTCTGCCATGCCTGCCCTTCCTTCCAGCCCTTGATAGCCCTGCTTAAGCCCTGAATCCCCTCAGTCAGAACTCATCTCTTCTGTCCCAAACTCCCACAGCATTTTATTCTTCCTCTGTCATACCACAGAGGATAGATCATCTCATCTCCATGGAATTATCTACACACAGGTGCCCTCTCTTCTGTTGCCCTGTGATTCTTCAGGAACAGGATCTCTTCCTCCTCTCAGTCACTGCAAGCATGTACCACAGGACTTTATCCAAATTAGGGATTCAACACATGTTGCTGAGTTATTGGCCAAGCTTGGGGGAGGAAGGGGAAAAGCAGATAGCAGAACTCACCCTGGCAAGGTCCAGGTCTGCCTGCTTCCGGTGCCTCCAGAAAGTGACTGAAGACCGCGAGTGTGGCCGGATCACTGGCTCCCCGTGGACCAGCAGCTTCACAAAGACACTCAGGACAATCACACCATTTACCAGCCATAAGAGAAGAGTTGGCATCATCCAGTCAAACCAACCCCCAGAACCTAAAGAGGAACATCTCAGCTGAGCCCGTCAGGAAGGGCCTCATTGAGCAGCCATGTACCTGACTCCTCCCAGCAGGGTGACATAAATGACACTTCTATCCTGTTTTCAGAAAAAAGGGGCAGATAATTCTATAGCCTAAATAGGAATCCTATAGCCCTTGTCCCTAAGGAGCTGAGTGCCACAAAAATCTTTGTTAGCCAAAAAGGGTTAGGACACTGATTTCATAAGTCAGGTAAAAAAAAAACAACACATCCTCCTCCAAATAGGTTCCATACCCTTACTCCCCCGCTCCCACTTCAGGATAGTTATAGCAGTGCAGCTTTCTGATTTATTTTGCTCTTTGACTTAACTTGAGCTTGGCTTGTTCTAAAATGCGAATTATGCCAGTCCCAATGAGAAGCAAGCAGGTAAGGACCCTCTAACAAAAGCCTTTTGGGACCTAGTAGAAAAGAAGCAGTTTGTACAAAGGATCCTTCTGCCACAGCAGTCCACCCATCCCAGATGGCACAAGGGGCCCTCCACCTACCTGACTCAAATGACAGTACACTGCGGCCAGAGCCTGAGTATGAGTGCTGGTCAGAGTTGGCCCCTCCCCATTGCAGCAGGGAAGTCAGGGGGTTAAAGGAGAGACACAGGAAGGTGAGGACACACAGCAGAATTCGAGAGCGGTCCACCATGCCCAGCGCTACAGGAGGAGAGTCCGGTTCATCTTTGACCTTCAAAATAGGGCCTCAAGGTTGGAATGAATACTATGTGGGTTTTTATAGCATTTTAATTTTATATATCGGAAAACAGATTGTGAGGTTTAAATTCAAGACCATTAAGTCAGACAGGAATGGGAGCTAAGAAACCCACAATTCACAAACTGCTGCTAAAACACTGGAGCATTCTCCTTCCTGTTAAATGAGAAAAGTACATGTTCCAAAGAACAAAGGTAGAAGACATTTTTTTCTTTAGAGCTCTATCACAAAAGATAGCACACACTGTATGATTCTGTTTCTGTATAATTCCAGAACAGGCAAAATGAATCTAAACTGACAGGAAGTTGATAGATCTGTAGTTGTCTGAGCCTGGAGAGGGGTATGTGACCTACCTATAAAGGTGTATGAAGGAGCTTTTTGGTATGATGAAAATGTTTTACATCTTGATTGCAATAATAATTACATAGATGTGTACATTTGTTAAAATTCCTGGTACTACACATTTAAAACAGGTGTATTTTATTGCATTTAAATTATACCTCTATACTTTACCAACTATAAAGTTGATTAAAGACCATACTTTAATGTGGATCTATCTAAAGAAGTCTGCCTGTTCTGAAACTGCAACATCGACCCCCTCCGTCCACCACTTTACAGAGGGAGAACTGGAGACAGAAGCCTCACCAGTCCAGGGAGCCCACAGGGAGGGAGGGAGGAAGTCTGGAGCTGAATCTCCCTGAGCTCACATGTGTACATACCAAATCACTCCTTTTCAATATTTTAAAACCATTTGAAATGATGACTCAGAAGACTAGCTAATTCAATTTATATGTCAGGCGGCTTGTTGTTACCAAACAGAATCACATTTATAAAATATTTCAAAAACAGAGCTTCCTTTGTAAAATTAAGTACTGTATATGATATAATAAACAGCCTAATCAAAAAAACAAACAAACAAAAAATGCTAGAAGGGGACTTTATGCTCTTGGAGTCAGAAACTGCCATTGTCAAAATGTAGTACAGAACCTAGTGGTCTCCACGGGTTTCCAGGAAGATCATTAGGCTCAGAGCCTGTTTTAACTAATTCTATTAAACTACAATTGTCAGGGGTTTTCTTTGACAATTAAAGGCCCTTGGTTGGAATGTTACCTTAGATTGCAAACTGTAATCATTTCCAGAAAGAGGACCCAGAGACTGCCTTGTCCTAAACCAACCGATCAGACTCACGAAGTGGTCTTGCAAGGCCCATTATAGGGAGAGGGAACAAGGTGCCTCCAGCAACTCCCAGTGCCTGCCTGACAGTGCTATGTGTTACCGTTCTGGATTTGGCACTCAGTCCTCTCTGACGGGGCCTTTCATCAGCAAGGACCAGTTAAAACCGAAGGACTGTTCCTCAAGCCACTCCCCCACCCCCCACCCCCACCACCACCCCCCCACCCCGCCCCAACTCCAGAGTCAGTTTTCTCTTTATTCCCCAGGACCTGGTTAATTTCACAGGATTTGTTTCTCTCCAGCCTGGGCCTGCTAAGCATCTGGCCTGGCCCCTGGTCTGTGCGCCCCCCCACCCCGACTATTTTCTTAGGAAACATGAGAGAGATTCCAGGAGTCAGGGGATCTCAAAAGCTTATACCTTTGCATCATCCAACAGAGGGCTTCCAGGCTCATAGTCGATGGAGTAGGGGGAGAAGCCAGCCTGGGACCCTGAGTCAGAGGCTGGGGGGGACATCAGAAGGACATTCTGTTTAAAGTCATCAATCTTCAGGTCCACCTCATTGTCCACCAGACTGCCTAGGTCAATGCCCTTCAAGAGCTCTGAAAAGAAAAACCCAACAGGTAAATGATCTGTTTTTACAGAGCCCCACCTGGGCTGGGGCTGGGCCTTATACACGTCTATGGGCCCTCCATAGTGCCTAGCACAGGGCTTCTTGTACAACCCTTTTCTCAAGGACCACACTTACTGTTTTTCTGATTTGCCAGCTTCAGCACCATGTTCTCCTGGCGCAATTTGTGATTAACCTGCTGCAAGTATTTGATGTAATCAATGGCCTTCCTCAGAACGCCAGACTTGTGCATCTGGGAAGGAAGATGAGTGCAGACACAGTGAAATTAGTGCAGGCTGCAGAGTGAAGGAAGAAGAGCCCGACAGCTTGCGGGCTGAGAGCATGGCTCTAGGATGGGAGGTGTTAGGTTTATTAGCTGTGCTACCCACGGACAGGTTACTCCATATTTCTGAACCTCACTATTCTCCTTAACATGGGGATAATGATAGTATGTGGACCATGGGCTTGTAGTCAGGGCTATATGAGATAATAATACGAGTAAAGAGTTTAGCCCCAAGCCTGACACATAGTTGACACTCAATAAATAAATATTAGCTATTATTCCTACTTCTTATAATAATCCAAGCACCAAAATAAACTTTAAGGCAAATAACAAACAAAAAACCAGAGCATTGTTGGACAGTTATCTTAAGGCATATACTTTTATTTAAGATATATATCCTTTCAGATTTGTAGGCTACAAGGAAAATAATAAAATTTTCTTTCAAAATAGGGGTAAACAGATAATAGGTAAAAAAATCTTAGGGCCAGCCTGTGGCTTACTCAGGAGAGTGTGTGCTGATAACACCAAGGGCATAGGTTTGGATCCTATATAGGGAAGGCCGGTTCGCTCACTGGCTGAGCGTGGTGCTGACAACACCAAGCCAAGGTTTGAGATCCCCTTACCGATCATCTTCAAAAAAAAAAAAAAAAAATCTTCGACTTGCCAGGAAACATATTCACTGAAACACCAGAAATATTTGGAAAATCAATTTCTTCTATTTGTTAATGGTCAAAGACCCAATCTCCATTTTTTTTTTCCTCTTTCCTAGAAGGTAAAAATATTTCTAGGCACCCCTGAACACAGCTAAAAATATGCCAGCAATGACATCAGCTGACTCCAAAGTGCACATACTCTTGTATCTGGCCACTGGTGAGTGGCAGGTATCTTTCTCTGCCTCTGAGTGGCAGGTATCTTTCTCTGCCTCTGATGCTGGGGTCCAAATCACTGCAGAGCACATCAAAGAAATTAAAAGTCCCGGTGTGCCACTGCCTTACCAACCCTCACCAGTCCCCTTACATTGGTTAATATTTTATCAACTTGATAAACACCAAGATGCTTTCACAAGACAGAAAGGACCTCTAACTCATTCTTACAATCACTCAGCTTGAGCTTAGCCTGGGACTTCCCTAAACTCCAGCTGCAAAGAGAGGTTAAAGGGAGATGGTGGAGCATGAAACCCCACTTTGCTTGGCACTCACCTTGGCATCAGTCCCCATGACCAAGTCCTTCAACTCAATGATTTTGTCATTGATGGAGGAGCGATATCGCTTCTCAATGATATTGTGTGTCGTCCGTCTTTCTCCTTCCTTGGGGGGCTCGAGCTGCTTGACTCCTCCAGGTACCTGCTTAATGGGCACTTTCTCTTGCCCCATCATCACGGGCATTGTGGTCAGAATGGTCCCATTGCTGCCCACCAGGGTCTGGAACAGGCACAGGTACAGGGGTAGAATTATCTCTTCGTTAGTGTGTGTAAAGCAACCTCACAACACAAATTTGCTCACCCCTGGCTTTTTGGCATCACCTGGCAACGTTTCACACTGTCTGAGACCCTTCCTGGGTTAATTAAATCAGCCCCAAAAAGCCACAGGAGCCACCGTAGCTCAGTAACTACCTCCCTTTCAGAAACACTTTCAATAAATTATACCACAAGAAAATTAATATGGTTAAATATGTTTTAACCTTTGATCTAGGGGTGCCAGAAACAAGTCATATGATTTCTGCTTTGCTGTAAAACTGTTAACTATCTCTGAACCTGTATACAGTGAACCACACGAACTGGCATCAGAGAAAACTTTCCCCTGGCATATGACACATTTTCCCTCTCAAATGACAATTAAGTAAATTACTACACTTCTTTATATAATCTGGCCATCAAAGAGCTCAAGGGCAGAATTGATATTCTCAATCAGAGCCATTTTATGAAGTTAATAGGCCAACCATAGAGGTCTCCCCTGCTTTTATTTATCTCTGCTTTCCCCTCTTTTTGTTTCTACTTTTTTTTTTTTGGCAGCTGGCCAGCATGGAAATCGAAACCTTCACTTTAATGTTACAAGGCCACACTATTATCAACTGAGCTAACTGGCCAGCCCTACTCTTACTAATTTTAATTTTATTCTCTTTAATAAATAGCCTCAATATCCAAATGGCTAACAAACAAATAAAAAGGCTTAACTTCACTAGTCATCAAGAAATAATTCACACACAATAAACCCCACAGATCTTAAGTTTACAGCTTGATGTATTTTCACATATGTATACGATGTGAGTAACCACCCAGACCAAGATATAGACCATTTGTATACCCTTAGAAAGTTCCCTCATGCCCCTCCCAGTCAACACTCACCCCCTTCTCCCCCTTGTAATCACTGCTCTGACTTCTATTATATAGCTTAATTTTGCCTCTTTCTGAACTTAATATGAATGGGATTGGTATGAACTCTTTTGTAATAGGCTTCTTTTGCTTAACATACTATTTTTTCCCCCAAAATATCCTAAAGAAACCTGGAACAATGTAATATTTTTGAGGTTCAGCAATTTTTATATTTTACATATCAACAGCTCTTTTTCTTATTTCTGGGCATAGTTTTATTGTACGAATATATCATAACTCGTTGACCTATTTTTTTGTGGATGGACATTGGGTTGTTTCTGGTTCTTGGCTTTTATGAATAAAGCTAGTGTTTCTACATTTTTTTTTTATACAAGATGACCAGTAAGGGAATCAACACCCTTGACTTGGTGTTGTCAGCACCACACTCTCCCAAGTGAGCCACGGGCTGGCCCCGTGTTTTTACATTTTAATCACCTTTTACTCTACCAGACTTTCTTGTCACAGGATGCTAAAAGTGGCTGACACTGTACAACTAAGAGATGGAGTGCCTTCCATGGCCTTCCGCTTGGAGCCCCTCTCTGCCTGGTGGCCCTAGGGTCCTTCAGAAGCCAAACCTCCATCAGAGGCTCCTCTGCTGTTCTCTTCTACCCACTTTTAAACCTCAGTACTCCAATGTAATGCACATTGGCAGTACTTCTTCAAGGGGGAAAAAAAAACTAAAAGAGGGGTGATATTCAGAATTTGACTGACACATTCTACAGAGCTTCCAATACCTACTCAGGGTGCAGAGACTTTAACATCTCTGAGACCTAACACCTCCAAGAAAGAAGGAGCAGGGCAGGGGAGAAGGTAGCTCTTACTGGTACTTGAAGGGCGGCTGTCTGGATAGGGGTGGTGAGGGCCGTGAGAGCTGGGTTCTGGACTGCAGCCATGACAGGGCTGCCTTCTGTCTTTAGTGTGGTCAAAACAAGAGAATCCGTCTTGATGATCTGAGGTTGGACCAGGACCTGGATAGAGAAGGAAGAAAAGAGAAGGGAAGGTAGCATCATTTTTCTATTTTACATTCATTTCTCACTGCAAAGACAACATAATTTTCATGAAGCTGAGAATAAAAAAATACCAGGAAATCTTCTAGAAGCCATTTCAAAAGCTGGCTATATTGTACTGCCTGAATACTGGGTTGAGGAGGAGAAAGACGGAATAGCTAAAGAGGGTTCTGGGTTTTAAGGGTGAAAGGCTGAAAGGCTTCACAGAAGGTAGTGCCGGTGTCCTAGCAGGAGCAGAGCAGGGATAGTGTGGTAGACAGCGGAGGGGAGAGAGGTCTGATGTTGGACAGACTTAAGAAAGCCAGGAACATGGCTGAGAAGCAAAAGAGATAAAATTTGTTTTTTTTTAAGATAAATTACTTTGTTAGAAAAAAAAAATACAGTCCATTATGATATATAACATAAAAACATTTTTTTCTGTTTATAAAATACACGCTCTCCCACCAAAAGTAATACACACTCAGCATCCACTGCTGAAAATATGAAAAACAGAAAATTATAAAAAAGAAAATCATCTGAGAAATATGAATTTGGTGCATTTCTTTCTGTTTAATACCCATTATACAAATGAGTTAATATACCAGCCTTACTGAGTATATGTGATTGCCAGTGCATATCTACAGATGCAGTCTCAGTCAGTCTCTATGTTCTGCTCACTGGCACATGTGGAGCCCAGGCACTCCGACCACCCCACAAGCTGCTCTGTGTACACTCTGGCTGGTCCTTCTTAGTACGTAGACCACATCTTCAACCAAGAACTAGTCGACAGCCCCAACCAGTACTTCCCTCAATACCTTCCAGCCACCTACCGGAACCTGCTGCACCTGGGGTGCAGCAACCGTCTGCACTGTGGCTGGGGCAAGGGTCTGCAACGTGCCATTGGCTGCTTGTGTCAGCACCCGTTGGGCCTGTACCGTCTGCACCTGCTGCTGGATGGTGACTGGCTGTACCTGGGAAGATGTCACCAGGCTTTGGACTTGAGGCTGAAGGACTTGGGAGAAAGAGAAAAAAGTCACATGGATGAGAAATGCATTCTGCCACTGTAGCTGCAGCAAGAACTTGAGGATGGAGTATCACATAATAATTTTAACTCCCCACATGCTGTGGAAGATGTGCACAGCCATTTACAAGCTGGTTTAGATAATAAGAACATTCCATGAGAGCTGCATCAATTTCTGAGGGAATGAGTACAAACTGCTTTATTACTCTGGGTGCTGGAGTAGAGGTAAGGGAAACTAACTGGCAAATGACTGCACCCACCAAGGGAGTTAACAGATGTTGAGAATCAACAACTCCGTGAGGCCTCACTTTCTCCCATCATTTCTGGATGGGAAGTGTACTTTGGGATGACTATCTGAGCTTTTTCCCTTCACACCCCACCCGCCAACAAATTCTTGAACCCTACTGAAGAACTATCAGATTCTTTGAAGTTCAGAGCAATAGTAACCCCACCCGAGGCTCCCCACAGAGCCAGAGGGAAATTTCATGAAAAGTCACTGGGACATCCCACATCACAGAAAGAACAAGACACCTTCAGTTATTCATTCACTCAACACATATTGAGGGCCCACTATGAGGCCTGTGACTCGGAGATGGAGCACCTATATTAAAAGCTGCCATATTCATCTCTGTTGCAAATGCTCAGGAGATGTTTGCTGAAAGAATGGCTCTCAACCTGTGGGTGCTGAGATCTGGCTGTTGCTTAGGCCAAGTTTCAAGCCTAATTTTATTCAAGCCTCCACCTCTAGTTACCAGGACAGCCCTGGTCTACGGTGCTTGTTGATTTTTTAATCAAGTATCCTTAAAGCAGGTACAATAGATATTAGGGTATTTGAAGAAGCAGAAATGTGAAATGTTCCTGCACCAGTTCTTATTGCCAGTTACCAGACACTCATTCAGACAGGAGCATATTGATTTATCTGTCATCCCCAAAGAGGATAGAACTATATATTATGTCTGCAAACTAGCACATAAACTTTGGAACCAACCCATCACTACCATATCAGATTTCTGAATCACCTTGAAAGCTGGTAGCTGCATTCTGGTATATTACAGGCTGCTGGATGATCCTCGTCTGTGGAGCGGTGCTGAATGTTGGGGTGATCATTACTGTCTGTTGCTGCAGCTGAGGTTGAGGTTGAGGCTGGGGTTGGGGGCGGGGCTGAAGAACAGGAGTTGCCCTAGGTGGGGTGGGAACTGTGGTGGGAGGGACCTTGACCTGCAGGGCTGGAGCCTGGGGGGAGGCAGCCGATGGAGAGAAGGTAGGTAACTGGACCTGGCTGAATGACCGTTGCATCGAGGTATCCACAGCTCTGCCACCACTGCTCCTGCCATTGCTGCTGCCACTGCTGCCACTACCACCACTGCCACTACCACCACTGCCAGGGAAGGAGCTACACAGCTGCTCTGAAAACAAGTCAGAGAACTCCCCCACTTGATTGCTGACAAACTGCAGCATTTCTGTGAACAAAGGAAAAGAAGTAATTTTATTGCCATCCAAAATATTAACTTCAAAATTGCTTAAGAAACTGAGGCATGAAAATCCAATGGCTTTCCTAAGACTGTGGCAGAAATGGGTCAGGAAACCTTTATCTCCCTCTCATGTGGGGATCATTTGGGCCATGATGGCTGATGAAGGGTCCCAGACAACAGGACAGGAGTTTGTCTGTTTGATAATCTTTCCTCTCCATGTCCCCACCTCCAGGCCCTTACTACACACTTTCCCGATAGTTTTTATCAGTCCTAATAGGAGCTACCTCTGTACTAGGTGACTGTTGTTTTGTGGAGAGTATTGCAGGTTCCCATTTATAGTTGGAGACAATGAGACAGGAAGTGAGTAATCACTGTGTTAGGGGTTTGGAGCACAGCAGCCTTGGGCTGTATGGCCACCTCCCATCTCAGCACTTCTCACCATGGCACAGGAGATGTGGGTCCAGCTGAAGCCATGCCATATCTTAACTCTAACCCCTTTCCTCCTCACCACAGCTGAGCTCTGAGACTTCTCTCCAAGCTGGGCATAGCTCTAGGCACTGTTGGTGCCCTCAGGAACACTCAGGGACAATGAAATTGATGGCCCCCAAGTAATAGATCTTTAGGGATAGAAAGAATGGAAAGATCATATATGAAATCCAGAACAGGGAAATAACATAACCAAGGTCACACAGCTTGTCAGGGTATAGCCAGGATTACAACAAGTTCTCTGCCTCCCAGCTTTGTGTTCTTCTACTGTACCAGAGCACACTGTCAGGAGGTCAAGGCCTGGACCTGCCCTGGATTTTGCGCTTTACGGAGCCCACTCTAGCCCTCCTTTGGCTGTGCCCCTTCCTTCTGGCAAGGAGTCTATGGGGCCAAAAGATGTGTCCACCTGGAGACCGTGCTCTTCTTTCTAGATCATGTTCCAAGTATCTGGAACCCCTAAATACCCAGTCCTGTTTCCAGGGCCTCTTCCCTGCACCATCCTACCAAAGGGGCTTACTACAACCCGATTTAATACATGACTAACAACTCATCTCTCTTGACTCCTTCCTCTTCATAAGTTTCAACTTTGTCCCAAATATTTTCACCTCTACAATTCTCTATGCTGTCCACAAACCTTCCCCTTTCCTCTCTCCAATACATTCCCAAGAAGCTACTGCTTACTCTTCAATTGTGTCCCTCCTCTCCAAAGCCTCAAGGCCACAGGATGCCTCTGATTTGGATGCCAAAACAACAAAAAACCACCACCTCCATCCATTCTGTGATTGCTTGCGCGCGCGCGTGTGCGTGTGCGTGTGCGTGTGTGTGTGTGTGTATGCTCATGCACACAGGAGGGGGTCTGGGGTATGAAGAGTTGTATGTCAGGCAAGCAGAAAACTACTGAGGGTTTCTAGTGTGGCTTCCATATTGGATAACTGGAGCTTAACATTTTAATTTCAGCACCTTAAGTCTTCGGTTAGTTCAACCTGCTGGGCTAAATACTTGCTCACCAAACTAAATTTCTACAGAATGATAAAGTTTACCAACACCTTGGCACTGCTCTGCCCTCACTCAACCTGTTGTGTGTGGGAGGGAGAAACGGGCAGATTGCCACAGATATTGCAACTCATACCAATCAATTCCAACTCCTTATACATGATTAAACTAAGAAATGTCCTCAAACTCAGCACAAAATCTGAACAAAACACAATTTAGTGTTGACGCATTCCAAGTAAAGCACAAGATTATAAAAAGCTAGGGGCTGCCCAGGTAGCTCAGCTGGTCAGAGTGTAGCTTTATAACACCAAAGTCACAGATTCAGATCACCATACCAGCCAGCTGTCAAAAAAAAAAAAAAAAGAAAAAAGAAAAGATTATAAAAAGCTTTAAGAAAATGATTAAGAGAAACCTAATAATTGTTGAGCCTTCCAGGATTCTCATAAAATCCCACCTCTCTGGGAAATCCACACACAGGCCTGCTTTTTGGCCAGAGGAACATCACTTACTGGCTGACTGTGCTCATCTGCGGAAAGCTAAGGACTGGCTGACTGTGCTCATCTGCGGAAAGCTAAGGACTGGCTGACTGTGCTCATCTGCGGAAAGCTAAGGACTGGCTGACTGTGCTCATCTGCGGAAAGCTAAGGACTGGCTGACTGTGCTCATCTGAGGAAAGCTAAGGACTGGCTGACTGTGCTCATCTGCGGAAAGCTAAGGACTGGCTGACTGTGCTCATCTGCGGAAAGCTAAGGACTGGCTGACTGTGCTCATCTGAGGAAAGCTAAGGACTGGCTCTGACTGTGCTCATCTGAGGAAAGCTAAGGACTGGGGCTGACTGTGCTCATCTGCGGAAAGCTAAGGACTGGCTGACTGTGCTCATCTGAGGAAAGCTAAGGACTGGCTGACTGTGCTCATCTGCGGAAAGCTAAGGACTGGCTGACTGTGCTCATCTGCGGAAAGCTAAGGACTGGCTGACTGTGCTCATCTGCGGAAAGCTAAGGACTGGCTGACTGTGTTCATCTGCGGAAAGCTAAGGGTAGCCTGGCAGAAAGGCACAGGCTTTGGTTCTGGGTGGGCCTGGGTGTGTGTCTCAGGAAGCCCGCCTAACCAGCTGTGCGAACGTAGGCAAGTTACTTCTCTCTGCACCTCAGTTTCCTCACAAGACTGCCATGAAAAAACATAGTTGGCCTCTTTGCTCTGAGGATTAATAAGATAATTTATGCAAAGTGCTTGCTGAGGGGCAGACCCTTGTGAAGGTCCCGATTAGTGGTACTTCTCGAGCACCCACTACACAAGCACTTGGGTCCGCTTATCTCATCTTGCCGAGTGCTCTCAAAACCCTTTTGAGAGGGAGACGGGCTGGTGTGGTAAGGTAACCTGAAAAGGCCACAAAACTTAGTTCACAAAGCAGGTTAAGAGTGTGTAGGCAGATGGAATGTGACTGCTTAAATGAAAAAAAAAAAAAAAATCCCTTTCAACCCACATACAAAATGCTCCAGTAGAGCCATCTCCAGTCAGGCAGCTGGGCGCTGGGCTAAGTGGTGCAAAGGGGCCTGTTAAGACAAGCATTTGCAGGAAAAGAGCAATGTGAAGAGGCTCTCAGAGCTCCTGCTTCAGCAGGGTGCACAAGGTCTTTCTGGGCCCCATCTGGCCCACAGTGCCAGAAAAGAGGAGGCCTGGAGAACCCAGGCACATCTGTACTCTATAACTCCAACATGTACCCGGTGAGAGCATCCTAATGTCTCCTCGCTGTTCTGTGCTCTGATCATTTGTGTTCTGCGATTAAACAGGCTTTCGTTTCCACAGAGAGCCATGAAATCCAGAAAAGGGAGCCCTGGGAGAAGGCACAGGTTTTATGGAGCTTTGAAAATGAAGTTCCAATTCTTGCTGCAGCTCACAGAACTCAGGGCCAGAGACATGCCTCCCCAGGCTGGGCCAGCATACCCAAGCTCACCTTGCTCCCCCACCAAGCCACACTCCTGTTTTTTAGCTGCTTCTTAAAAGTGGGACTAAGTTGCTTAGTAAAGTAGGTGGGGTCCCGAGAAACTATATCTGGGTTCTGGTCTCTTTAAAAGCAAGTAACCAAAATTAGAGGCTCTGGTAATCATCCCTGAATTGCAAGTAGCCCCATGCCTCATCCAAAGAGATTCCTAGTTCATATGCATTTTATGGAGCTTGTGACCTGGAAGTAACATGAATCACTGCACTTTGCTCAGCTCAGCCTTATGGCATCTACCTGAGAGTGAGGTAACCTGAACTCTGCAATTGATTCTGGTCAGGAATAAAGAATCTGAAGCCCCCAAATGGGGTAACGACGTGTCCAAACTGCACAGTCAATAATCCTTTAGTAGGTATTTGTTACCTAGCCCTGCTGGGAGAACTGGTTTACAAAGGTCATTTATTCTTTTTTTTTTTTTTGGCAGCTGGCTGGTATGGGGATCTGAACCCTTGACCTTGGTGTTATAAAACCACACTCTAACCGAGTTAACTGGCCAGCCTCATTTATTCTTATATTTTGTATTTATTATGCACCTTGTGTTAGACAATGTCTTTAAATATTTTTTTTTTTTTTTTTTTTGTCATTTTTTCATGACCGGCACTCAGCCAGTGAGTGCACCGGTCATTCCTATATAGGATCCGAACCCACGGCGGGAGCGTCGCCGCGCTCCCAGCGCAGCACTCTACCGAGTGCGCCACAGGCTCGGCCCTTTAAATATTTTTTTTTTAATCATAAAAGTAATATATTCACTACAGAAAAATTTGGAAAATAGTTAAATGAAAAAAAAAAAAACCTCCAGTAATTCCACTGCCCTGAGATATCCATCAACAATGTGTCCTCCCAGACTTCTTCCTGAACAAGGAATGCTTGCACAAACAAGCATGCACATGTGTGCATGCAAATGGTTTTACAAAAATGAGATTAGTTTGTACCCTGCTCCCTCTGCTTAATAAAACATGAAGAGAATTCAATGTGAACAGTTATGGATATAACATCATCCTTTTTAAGAGTCCCACAGTACTGTATTGTATTATATGTATTGTATTGGTGCACTAGGATTTGTTTAACCACTTAAAGATGATGGATGGTTGCTTTCAATTTTTCAGCATTGCTAACAACTCTTACAAAAATCTTTTCCTACTTATCTGATTATTTTCTTAGAAGGAACTTCTAGAAATTAGATGGCTAGTTCAAAAGACAGGTATATGTACTTTGGAAAGGTTTTAACAATCTGTGTTCCCGACAGCGTTTCCCCACATCTATTTCTGTCAATCTGATAGTAGAGAAAACTGACATGGAATTATTTTGTGTTACATGACTAAGTACTAAATGAGGCTGAATGTCTTTTTTTTCTCTTTAATACCAATGTTATATTTCTTTGCAAGTCGCTTGTTCTCGATCTTTGTCCATTTTTCATATCAATAAAAAGATACACTATGGATATTTGCTCTTTTTTATATGTTTACAAATATTTCCCCCACTTTGTCATTTTTTTTGTTTGTTCAGGAAAAAAGAATGACATAATGATTAAGAGTCATTATGTCCTAGCCTTGTAACCTGGGACAAGTTTCATCTGGCTGAGCTGCAGTTTTCTCATCTGTAAAACGTGGCTTACCAATTAAAGCTAACTCATGGGGTTGTTGAGAGATAATTCATGTAGAATCTATGGCACAGTGCCTGGCACTTAGTATTAGCTAGCACGTGTTATGCATAGTATTTTTTGGACAGTTCTGCTTTAACATTTATTTCAGAAATAAAATTTGTCCCAGTGCATCAAATATATCAGGGAACAATTTGAGGATAACACGAACTTTGTGTTTGCATGTGCATGACAGAAACACTAGAAAATGCAGAAAACCATACCCAGTTGAAATGAACCACATAGAAATGCACAAAATGCACACACACACCTTGAAGATCTACCAGCTTTATCAGGTCACTGCATCTGTTATGAACCACACCCATTCAAATTTGTGTCACAACTTTCCATTGGACTTCAGACAGCCCTCCTTGCACCACTTCACAACTCATAAGCTGTAACCTAAAGATGCCCACTTCCACAAGCAAACCTCAGGTCTTTTTCAAGTCAAAATACCTTACTTACTTATTTATTTAGCCAGCACGGGGATCTAAACCCTTGATCTTTCTGTTACAACAACACACTAACCAACTGAGCTAGCCTAGCCGGCCAGCCCCCAAAGTACCTTATTTATTATGGTATTTATATACAGTATTTCTTAGCCACTTACCTGTAAAACTGTGATACTGTTTTATTAGATTCCTATCTTTTTAAAAAAATATGACTTTTTCTTTTTTTCCTCTTTCCTGTCACCTATGAAATTTTTAAGTATTGTGATCCTAACCCTGTGTTTTTTACCGCACGATTTTGCATAGCACAATGATATTTAGGAATGCACATGCTGTGTTATAGCAGAACTGACCATATACAAATTTTAATATTGTATAGTGAAATTACTTGGCTTTTGTTATACTTAAAAAATCCCTCATCCCCAAGAGTATAGGGATAGTCACCTAAACTTTCTTCATTTATTTTTTGTTCATTTTATCATTCACATTAGAGCTGTCCAACAAGCACAAGAACATAGAAATAAGCGTGGTATGTGGTGTGTGTAGGCCACTGGGAATGAGATGGACCACAACCAGTGGCAGAGAGGGAGCTAAATGCAAAATTGAATTTCCAACAAGTATCCTGCTTGAGCAAATAGAACTTGTTCCCACTGATGATCTCCCCTTCTAGGATGTTTTTTCTAATAATTACAAAAAGAAAAAGAAAATTGTGAAGGTTAACTCTAGATGTCGACTTGGTTAGATGAAGGAATGCTCAGAAACCTGGTAAAGCAATCTTTTCAGGTGTGTCCATGAGGGTGTTTCCAGCAGAGATTAGTATGAGAGTCTGGGTGGACTGGGTGGGAAAGACCCACCCTCAGTGTGGGTGGGAACCATCCAATCCACTGGGGTCCAGAGAGAACAAAAGACAGAGGAAAGAGATGAAGCTCTCTCTTGATCCGCTGGAGCTGGGATACACTCTTCTCTCCTGTCCATGTACATCAGAGCTTAAGATTCTTCACCTTTTGGGTTCCAGAACTTACACCAAGGACACCATCAGCTTCCCTGGTTCTGAGGCCTTTGGACTTGGACTGAGCCATGCTACCGGCATCCAGTTTATAGACGGCCTATCGTGGGACTTTTCTTCATGGCCACGTGAGCTAATTCCCCCAATAAATCCCTCTCATATAATTATAACATATCCTATTGATTCTGTCTCTCTGAAAAACCCTGACTAATACAAAAATGTAGACCAGTATCAAACCTGAGAGTCAATCATGAAAGAACTTTTCACTTCTCCACCAATCTGCTTTTTGTGATCACCACTGCTTTCTCCAGGACCTGAAACATCAGTTATCCCCATTCAAGTCATCCACAGGAACAGTTAGGGAGTTGGGCTCTGTGAACCACACACTTCAACTAGAAGCCCTAAAGTGCAAGCAATAATATAGGAGACATAGGAACAGTTCTAACAGGCAAATTGCCTTCTAAAATTACTCCACTCAAACATCAGGGGGCACATTCATTTATGTGAATGTGAATGATAAAATGAACAAAAAATAAATGAAAAAAGTTTAGGTGACTATCCCTATACTCTTAGGGATGAGGGATTTTTTAAATATAACACAAAAACCAAGTAATTTCACTATACAATATTAAAATTTGTATATGGTCAGTTCTGCTATAACACAGCATGTAAGAAGCTCAGAACACAGGGACAGCATTGTGTACTTTGAGGGGATTCTGGGTCACCTTCCTGGGAAAAGGGAGTCTGGAGGAGGTGCTGAAAAACACAGGGCAGCAAAACTAGTGACTCAACCATCCTACATTTTAAGCAAAGAATGAGTGAACTCTTTCTACTGCTAAAGAAACCACAAAAGAAAATTGGGTGGGGAGGTGCAGGCTCTCAAATGCTCGTGTTTTGTAACATACACAAATATGTCATATATTCCTTTGTATACACAAAATATTACATAATAAAATAAAACAGTCAAATATTAAGAGAAGAAGAAAGCACAAAGGGAACCCAAAAGAATTTTCAGATGGTATTCTGGTTTGCTCTCTTTCTGGCTCTCTCCCCACTTCCTCAGGCAGCCCCAGAGAAACCCAGCTCTGTGGTGGGGAGAGAAGTGGAGGAAGATAAGGGAGAGAAGTCCAGGCTTCCCTGGCCTACTACAGCAGGGGACCAGGAGAAAGATCTTCAGCACGACCTTGAACTGCTCTTTCTTCTTTCCTCTACCCTAAGTTCACTCTCAATTTCTGTCAGGTCTCCTTCCATGGTATCACAGATGGATCTCTTCACTCCACTTCCATACCCTGCCTTGACTTCAACTGCAGCCTCTTACCCCGTGATAACCATCTTCTTTGAGTGTCTTGTTGGTCCAACAGCCTTTTAAACAAAAGCTGCAAAGTTTCCTACCAATTGCTCCCTCCTAGTCCAAGAGTTTCACTTCCCATTTACTTTTTAGTTCATCAACCACGCTTGAAAAAATACCCACTTCCCTTTTTATACATGTGTTTGTGAGGAAGGGGCAATCTTTCTCTGAATGTGATTGCCATGCCTTGCCTTTCTGCTTGTGACCACCCTCTTTCTTTCTCCAAACTCTGAATTTCACAATCCTACTTCAAAAAACTACTTACAATTATTTTTACCAAGGACTCTTTTCATCTCATATCCAGCCATCTTTTAGCTGTTGAACCCAAATGTGATTTACTTTGTAAAGAAAAATTATCTAAAACTTGGAAATAAGGAAAAAAAAGAAATCGTCTCCTTTAAAGTTATACTAGAGCATTATCTAATCTGCCTGCCTAAAGGTCATCTGATGGCTCTATGGAAACATAACCTTGTTTGACTTTCTATTTACTACTGATTAGTAGTGCCCACATTCCATAAAGTTAGATGTTAACTTGCAAAAAGTTGGTAAGTTGCAAATGATTTGTCTGGCAGAAAAAACCTCCAAGGTTTTGGTTTTATTGCCTTGTAGTACATTAGCCAGTTCTGCGTCCAAATTTGCAATCTTATCCAAATGCAGGAATCTGAATTCTTTTTTCTGCTATGTAAATAGTTTCTTGCAGTCTCCTTTGGTCCAGCTTTGTCATCCTGCTAGTTTGCTCACTGATAATGAATTTTTGATATGTTCTCATGATATCAGTATGAGTATGTTTTTAACTCTTTAAAAATTTTACTTTTCCACATTATATACAGTAAATTATACTTTAAAATGCTTTTTTAAAAAATGTCTTGTGCTATACAAGTATATGGACAAAATCTTCCACTCCCCTGTACCTCTCCAAGCACCATGCACCCTGGTTAAAACAAACAAACAAAAACTGGCACTGATTCACTGAAAAGCTCTCAAAAGCAACTTTCATGCAACCTATAAAAATGGTGATCATGCTTTCTGAAGTGGAAACTGGACGGGTCACATCGCCTCATAATGGAAGATATTTTTAAAAATTAGATTATCTTGGAAAATCTGGATAGATTTATGCAATTTCTGCAAAGTTTCCACTTTGGGGGAAGGAGGTATGTAAATACAAAAGGATTTCAATGAGTTGAGTGCCCACTGTGTACCAGCCCACAAAGATGATAAATCAATCTCTGACCTCAAGAAGTTAGTGAAAATGTCACAATACAGTCTGGAGATTGTCACAGCAGATATGTATATCTATAAGACACCAAGGAGGACACAGGGAACATGACAAAATCACAGACTCCAGCATGTTGAGCAGGTTCTTGAGCTGGAATTGAAGGCTGACAGGGAAGCAAGGTGAATTCTAGGCTAGGGAAACTATGAACCAAGGCAGGAAGGCATGGAACTACATGGTGGGCTGCTGAAGAGAATGGATAAGTGGCAGGGCACCAGGCTGAGTGGGTAGTCCGGGGCCAAAGCACAAAGTGTCCTGCAGCTCACGGTAGTAAACTTGGCCATTTTCCTCATTAAAAACAAAGGAAAACCCACAACAAATTGTCCAACTATGCTCTAGGAACGTGAGCTCCTCCAGCTTAGCAGCTGCTCATTCTGGTTTATACAAGGGAGTCTGCTCCCCTGCCCAGAGTCCCATAACATCATGAACTAATTAAGAATCATTCTCAGCAAAATCTTACAGCTAGATTCTGACTTGAAAGGAGAATATCAGAATAGGTGAAACAAAAACTCAGATAATTTTGTTTTCTGAAAATTGGCTAAAAGAAAGTTCTGGTTATGAACATGGCTCTAAAAAATGACCAAAACTAGGAAAAGGTCACCTCCCTAGGGACTGTATAAAGAAAAGGTGATAAGGAATCATATTTAAGGAGAAAAATAGGGTATCAAAAAGCTAAACCAATGCTTGCTTTGCAAAGCCAAACTGAATGGGGATTTCACACTTAACTTCAAAGAAAGCCTAGTTAGCTTAGTTGGTTAGAGTGTGCTGGCGATAACACCAAAGTCCAGGGTTCAATCCCTGTACCAGCCAACTGCCAAATAAATAAATAAATTCAAAGATAACTGGCTGAGAACCCAGTAATGTAATCGCTGCACTATCTGTAGAAAATTAATTTCCCTGAGACTCAGTTTCCCTACTTGTAAATATGGGAATATTCCAAACTCTGATGGATACATTATTAATATATAGCAATATGTCAAGCACATAATAAAATGTATTGGATTCTTTCATATTTTTTAAATATAAATTTGAGAAGGGAAAATCTCCATGTTAGTTCCAATTTAACCCTTGAATAAAAGACAGTGGTCACACTATTGATATTTAAAAGCAAAATCAGTTCAGTGACAAAGCTAATAAACTTATTTACTGATTAGAAATAATTTTTATATTTTATTTAAATGTGTATTAGGTGATTATAACTGACATTAAATTCATTCATATTGATTCTATGTGGACAACATAGTAATAGCTACCACTGATACATACTTAGTACTTTACATCAACTCTGAGACCAGTATTATTATTTTACTTTACAATCAAGGAAACTAAGTTTCAAAGAAATTCAAAAACTTGCCCAAGCACCCCACATAAGCTACAAAGTGGCTGAGCTGAGATTTGAATTTAGATTTATATTTAGGTTTGTCTGGATCGCTTCTCTACCCATACTTTTTTACCCCTACAAAAACAAACACTTCTTGGATTTCACATTTATACTCATCACAACGTAGGAGAAAGATTTCAGACCCAGAGAGACAATAAAAGGAGAATTTGAGGACGTGTGTGGAGGGGCACTTAGGTAATCCATCTCATTACTTTCAATATTAATTTTAATGCTAATGGAACATGATCAATCTCAAGATAAACAAGTATGTAACTGACTCAACAAGGGGAAATGGGAAATAGACATTTTTGCCTGGCTGTTTGTATTATGTAAGTATGCCTTCCTACCCAAATTATTAAATTATTCTCCAAATGAGAACTTCGGTCCTGACAAGATGCTCTTTTCTAGAAATTTCTCTCTTTTTAAATAAAGAACAAATCAATAAAGACACATCACCCTCTAAGACATGCATTTAACAAACTTTAACTGAGATCCTATTATGTGCCAGATACAAAAATAAATGCCTTCAAGAGGTACATGTTCCGGTAGAGGAACCGTGAGTAAACATCTGCCAGGGCCAGATGTGATGTGTTAGGATAAAAAGAGATACACAGTACAAGAGGATACTGTTGGAATATGTTGCTTAAAAAGCTGCTGCTACTGTTTTCTGGTTTTTTTTTTTAAACTTATACTTGTGTGGGTGTTTATTTATATAAAAAACTTAAACATGATTTGTTTACTGGAAAATAACTTCATTAGCTCTGTCACTCTGTTGTTTTTGCTTTTAATACCTTGCTAGGCACTTTTGCACATATTTCATTATACAATCTTTAAAATCACCCTGTGAGGTAGCTGCCTCAAGCACTCTTTTAAATGAGTTAATATGTGTAAAACACTTAGGATAATGCCTGGCACTTAAGTACCTGAAAAAACAGCGTTGGTGGAAGAAAACAAGTCCAACTCAGAAAAAAAAAGCGGGGTGGGGGGCGGTTGTTGCACATGGTCTAAGGCAAGTGGGTGAGCAAGCGCAGAGGGAGGAACTTCTTTCTCCCTCTGCCAAGTCCTGTGCTCTTTTCACAAACACCCTGCTTCAGAAGTCACCCAACCACCACACTGAAGTGCTTCCTCTCAGGAGTCCTCACTGCAGCTGCCTCGCCTTACAGTGGCTGGGCTCTAGAATGCTGCAGTCAACCGCTAAGTCCCCACCTATGCCGAAGCTCCACCCTCTGCTCCAGCCAGGCTCCAATCTTTCCTTACCTATCACTAGATTAGATGCATCAGATTCTTGGCACCCCATATTTGAATGGCTATCCATCTTATTTCATTTATTATCTTGAAATGCTTGCTCTTAGAAAAAGGTCAACATTAGACTCTGGGAACAACAATCAAAAAGAAAAACCCTGAGCCAATTAGTAGTAATAATAAAAATAATACAGTAATTATTAACATTTACTGAGCTCTTCCTATTAAAGTGTTTAATATAATTGCAACTATATTAAACACTTTACAAAGATTTCTTCATTAAATATTCACCACACTTGGAGGTACATGTCATTATCATCTCCACTTTAAAGATAAGGAAAATGAAGCACAGAGAGTTTAAATAGCTTGTCCACTGTCTCACAGTCAGCAGCTGGTAGGACTTAAAGTCAAGCTCTTAGCCACCAAAAGCAGATGCTTTGGTTCTATCATTGTATGGATATCACCAAACAGAGCCTGGCACTGGGCAGGTGCTCAATAAGTGCTTCATTCATGAATGAGTAGAGTGAATATCACAAGTTCAGGAAGGGAAAAATGTGTCATCCCAGTTCTTTCCTATATTTCCCAGTTCTTCATCTGGTCCCTGCCCTGGCATCATACTGTTCTCTCTTTCACTCTCTTGAAACCGGAGACTAAAAGTTGGGCAAGATGTAGAGTGAGACTCCAAAGAACCAATCCTGCATGATCCTGTTCTGCAAGACAAAGACTTCACATTTCACGATGACAGGTGACCCCACTGCCAACAAAGTAGCCACAAGCCACTTCACTTGAACTGTACTCCTCCTGGAGGCAGAGTTTATGAAGGAGACCTCAACCTTTTTCAGTTCTTAAACCATTCAGGCAAAAATAAGACACCCCTTCCCCCAAAAAATAAGAAAAAAAAAAAAAGACCCCAACAACCCACCATCCTACCCTTCCATTCATTACCATACTCCCAAATCTCCCTAAGACTAAAAAGAAAAATAATTTTTGCAAAGCAGGTTATTAAATCCTGCTACAAACATCCACTCAGCACTTGTATATGCTGTGTATTATGTGCTGAGAGCTGGAGGATCCTAAACGCCTTGCATGAGAATCAGCACAGAGCAAGGATTGAACAGTATTGGTTTTCTTCCCACCTCCCAATCTCACAGAGAAGAGAGGAACCCAACCAACTTGTAAACTATGATGAGAGAACAGACAAGTGCCTCACAGGGGCTGTCAGAGAGTAGAGAAAGGACTGATCCAAATTGGCAGGCAGTGAAAGTTGAGCCTACAAGGATGAAAAGGGTTTTATGAGTTACAGAGAGGGAAGGGTATTCCAGGCAAAGGAAACAGTTTAAGCAAAACCACAGCACCAGGAAATGTCCTGCAAGTTGTTGAAGTAGAGAGAGCATGGAGCAAAGTATAGAGATGCAGCTGCCTATAGTTAAACTGTGAAAAGTTTTAATGCCACCATATATATTTGGCTCTTATTTCGGAGGCTAGGAGAGACACAGAAAATGTAATGGACTTTTGCCACTTTCGTTTCACTTGTCCATCATTAGACCCGACCCTCCCATTAGCACCTGATCTTCCTTTGGGATTCCCTACTGGACAGTCCTGGTGGGAGGTAAGGCTTCCTGCCAGTCAGCTCTGATTAATGTACGCTCTCACCAGGAGCATGACTCTTAAGGAAATGACCCAGGAACGCAAGGACAATATACAGATCATCAACGTGGAGGGGTCCTAACCAGGTTGCTCCTCAGCTCGTGCTCAGATGTGCTCTGCTGCTGCTGAGCCTCCCTTGGTTCTGGCCAATTTCCAAATCTGGCTCTCCAGCTTTTCTGGTGAATCTGTGTATCACCCTCGTAATAAAATCCTCTTCTGTTCAAGCTAGTCAGAGGCAGTTTCTGCAGCTTATCGCCAAGAATCCTGACCGATACAGAACACACTGAAGCAAGGAGGCACCTGATCAGAGCTGTGTTTGAAGAAGATAACAAACACCACAGTTATCAACAGTGTAGTACGCTAATCACCCAAACATCCAAGCACCAGCACTGGTTCAGTCCTTCAAAATGGCTGTTCACTCGGCCTGGAACACAGCTCCTCTCTTCTTCCATCCTTTATCCTTAAGATCTCAGCTTACAAAGTACCTCTCTGAGAAGCCTTCTCTAGTAAGTGACCCTGCTGGATGACCACATCCCAGACCTTCCAGATTCAGATCTTTGGGAGTGTACCTTGGGGGTTAATGGGCACATTCAAGTTTGAGAACTTCTGTCCTATACCGTACTCTGGCCACATTGAATCAGGTGTTCCTGGAACATGACAAATTATTCCCAACTTTGGCCCAATTATATCTAAATGAACACCCTGCCCCTTCCTTTACCTTCTAAAATTCTGTTTACTCATCTTTCACAACTCAGCTAAAATGCCAAAGTCCCTTTTGATGATTTTCCTAATTCCCTTCCTCAGTGCTCCAAAAATTTGTGGTCTGTTCCTCTGTTATGGGCCCTATTGAATTTTTCCTTGTTTTATGACTGGATGTTTAGATGTCACCTCCCTGAAAGTAGGGACTGTTTCATTCATCTCTAATATCCCAAAAAGTCTAGAACTGTGGTGTGAATATAGTGGATAACTCATTTATGCTGAAATGGACTGAAGCAATGATTTTTTAAAAAATGTTTAAAACTTAGGGCTGGCCCGTAGCTCACTTGGGAGAATGTGGTGCTGATAACACCAAGGCCACAGGTTCGGATCCCTACATAGGGATGGCTGGTTAGCTCACTTGGGAGAGCGTGGTGCTGACAACACCAAGTCAAGGATTAAGATCCCCTTACTGGTTATCTTAAAAAAAAAAAAAAAAAATTTTTTTTAAAAACTTCTGTCCAGAGAAGGGGCTCGTAGACAGACAGGATTTCTGAGTCAGGGCATCTCTCACCTCATTCCCACAGGGCAGGAAAAAGTACGGGATCCCATGCCAGAATCATGTTCAACTTTACTTCATCAGCATGAGAAATCTTGGGCAAATCATTTTCTCTCTTTGTCTTAGTGCCTTCGTCTCTGCCGATGGGTAAAGGGCATAAAAATCAAGCATCTCACAGCACTGTTAGCAAGATGAAAGTATCAGGAGTACTTCTGAAAAGCACAGACCTCATAGGAATGTTAGCACGTATTTCCCCTTGCATCTGTGGGATGCTGAGGGCCTAAGCTGGGAGGACACAACAGTTTAACAAGGCAGTTCCACATCAGGTTTAGCAGGAATTTCATCACTGTTCCAAACCAGACCCTGAACTCAACAGACCTGTTTCACCAGGCCAGATGGAGGAGAAACATTGTAAGACATTTAGACATATATTCATTAGTAATTTCCAAGGCCTGAGAGATGCAGAAAGAGTTCTGTCTTCGTTTGCAAGTCCTTCAATGGTTTAGGATTAGTTTCTAAACAGAGGCTCCCCAGGGAGCTTACCTTAAGGCTCAGGCTCTGGGATTCTGTTACTCTTTAAAAAATTCCATTATGTCAATAAAGTTTAACCCTTGAGTTGTGTGGTCCAGAAATGGAACACTTTACACCCTACTTCTGTGACTGCTCCTCTGTGTCCTGCCTACCACACTTACAAAAACCCTTTCAAAAGGATAAAATAAACATTCTCAAATTGTGTTCTAAAAAAAGGTCCCTAGGTCCTACAAGTCACTGTGCAAACTGAAGTTCATTCGGTTCCCCATTCATTCTCAGATAAAGCCACTCCTCCAAGTCTCCCTAAGACTAAAAAGAAAAATAATATAATAATACTCCTAAAAATATATAATAATAATAATAATATAATAATACTAAAAAAAGATAATATGACCCCTTCCTTTTATGTGCTTCAGCTCACTTAATTCTTGCAGCACCTATAATGTAGATATCCCCAACCCCAACCTTACAGAAGAAACTAAGGCTCAGAAAAGTATCCTGGGACCCAGAGGAAGTCACTTTAAGTGCCCAGCACAGAGCAAACACTTGATAAACACATGTTGACTGAATGTGTAACTAAGCAGAGGATCTCATACCACCTTGCATTTGCTTACATCAGACAAACAGATGGCATGGAGTAGAGAAAAAGTCCATGGGTTTTAGAGTTGGACATGTCTGGATTTAGGCCACAATACTACCACTTACTAGTTGTGTGATCTGGGCTTTAGTTTCTTCATCTGTAACATACCGCAGAATTGGAGAAAGGATTAAAAGCAAAAACATATCATGAAACAATGCAGGTTAAGGCATGGAATGGTGCTTGCCACCCAGAGTCATATACACTCTATGAAGGTAGGGACCCTGTTTACCTTGCCAGCGCTATACCTGGAGCCCAGCACAAAATAGGCTCTTATGTAAAGGTCTGAACTGCAGGTCTGACCAGTCAGTGTTGAGAACATAACAGGTACTGTCTACAAATGATTTCAAAACCTGCTCAAGGACTGAAAAGTAGAAGTAACTGCAGAGACAGTCAATAACTAATAAAAAACAAGATGGGTCACGTTCACATAGTGAACACCAATGTACCTCAGTGTCACGTAGTGAACACCAATGTACCTCAATGTGTCTACATAGGATCAAAATGAAACGCTCCTGTATTCATTATCAAATAAATACATGTAAGAAGAATTAAACACAATGGAAAATAACTATTCAAGTTGAAGTCCAGCCTTGCCCAAGAAAAGAACAGAAATCCTACCCAACTAACTCAGAAAAACTATCAAGATTGATTTTTAAAAATTCAAAGAAAGTAGTGTGAGAAATGAGGCTATTCAAAACAAAAGGGCATGTCCTAAAATATCTGCAGATTTGGGTGAAAAGTGGTTTTAAGAGAATTACAGTGAAAGGAAGTAACTTCCAGAACACCATTTACAGTGATGGAAAGCCCCAAAGAATTTTTATGTGAGGATGCACTGAAACTTTGGGGCAGCAAGGGCTGCCACCCGGAAACTACATATAAGGGAACTCAGGAAGAACAGAGTCCTCGTGAAACAATGTAAAACAAGAAACCATTTGCCAAGTTCCCCCAAAGCAGAGGGCTGAAAATAAGGGACTGCTGTACCTTAAGGAACAATTTTAAAAGTAAAGAGAGCAGGAAAACCAGATGAAAGACTACTCCAAGAAACCCAAAGCAGCAGACATTTAAGACAATCCTGACCAACAGGGTCCTGGGCAAGCAAAGGGGACATATGAGGCACTGGAAGGGATCACTAAGAAAGGTGGTCACTACCCACTGACTGTCCAGTGGTCTTGAGTACAGAAAAGTCAAGCGAGGAGCCGAGAGGCCAGGACAGAGTGGTATGTATATGTGCAGTGTTATGGAGTGGGGGTGGCATCAGCTCTAACAGGCAAGAGTATGGTAAAGAGACAGGCAGAATAAAGGGAATAAAGAGTCCCAAATGGACTGTGCTGAAAAGCTGTGGGGAAATAGGCCCTCTCCCACACACTGGTGGGACTGTAAATTGGTACATCCACTATGGAGAGCAGTTTGGCAGGATCTATCAAGACTACAAATGAATAAAGAGCTAAAAAAGAATTATAGTTCCTTACCCTTTCTTTTGTTTTATTTCACTGGATTCTTGTAGCACCTATGACGTAAACAGCACTGGCCTCACTTTGACCAGCAATCCCACTTTAGTAATTTCTCCTGTACCTACACCTGCACATGTATGAAATGAAGAATTTACACAGCTATTCACTGCAACATTGTTTTTAACTGCAGAAGACTGGAAACACCTTTAAATGTCCGTCAAAAAGGGACTGGATGGATAAATTACAGTGCATCCATATAACAGAAAACCACACAAAAGTGAAAAAGTCTGGAAAGATCTCTAAGACAAATTTTTCAGTGGGGAAAAAAAAGACAAGGCACAGAAGAACAGGGTTTATAGCATGCCACCTTTTTGTGTCAAAATAAAAAGAGAAGCAAAAGTTAAATATATTATTTGTTATTTGCTTGTATTTGTAATAATATTTGTTTCAAAGTTTCAAAGTTTCGAAGGAGGAGATGGGAGTGATGGGATTAGACAGATAACAGACAGGGTTGGGAGTAAGACTTTTCACAGTACCCTTTCATATTTTTTATTGTGAACCATATGAATGCACTATCTTTTCAAAAAAAATTTCTTTGCAGAAATATTTTCCAAGTTGTAATTCCCAATCAGCACAGTAATGTATAGCACTGGGAAAGTTTTAAAAATGAAAGGGCTACAGCTGACAGTATGTAACCCAGCTCTTGACTTGAAGACTCTTTTTTGGAAAACACATACCCATGAACTAACTCCAAAGTGACTTGTTCATAAGTATTCAGAGCAACAGTACTTCGTTAACGAAAAACTGCAAATGAAGAAAATGTTCAACAGAGACGTGGATATGCAAGCGTTTGCCTATTCAGATGGATTATGTTAGATTATATGGCTATTATACCTCAACTATTTCAACATATAGCACACTACATGTGAAAACACTGTGACATCAACAAAGTTCAGACAAGAATCCAGAAGAATATGAACAATTTGGTATTCTGGAAGTTTTAGTTGAATAAAGTTGTTTAACAATTTCCTTTTTTAATTACCAATTTGAGGAGAGAAAACATCTAGTTAAGATAGAGGTCAAAATATACTTTTTAAAAATGCTAAGATATAAGCTGAGCATAACTACATAAAAGACTATTCAATGAGAGTCAGGCAGCGCTCAAGAACCTTTGGCCAAAGGCCTGGGTGTGAATGCAGAGAATGTTTGTCAAGGGCGAGGCCAAACATATGGAGGAAGGAACAGAAACCCAAGAGGACTCTGGTTTGGTAGTCTGATCAACCCCAGAAAACATATCCCAGGAAATGTAACTGGATGAGACCAGGAGCTAAACACAGGTGAAAAATAAATAAGCTGTGGACAACAGTAGCTCTTTGAACCCAGACATTAATGACATTGATACATATTCAAGTATCAAAACAAAGCTGGTATCTTTAAAAAGGTATATACAAAGGGGCAAAAAGTAGATCTGTGCTTCACCTCACTGAGCAGTTTTTCCAAAACATCACTCACTGCAGAAATATGTAGTTTCTACCTTCTCACCTCTACCTCCCAGTGGTGTGCTGACCACACCCATCCCAACACCCATTCCTGGCTCACCCAGCTGGCCACTCCAACTTTCTCAGTGATGTGAACACCCGGACTGGGGGCGTACCCAACACCCTGACCTTGGACATGCTTTCCTTTCCTCATCAGACACACCTTTACAGAGCGCCTATTTCATGCCAGGTACTTCAGGGTACTCTGCCAAAGATGAAACTGAGTGTCTGCAGGGAGAAGCCAACAGAGACCCAAGACAATGCCACGGAAAGGCTCAAGTACTGGAAGTTCCTCTGCAGGCTGGGGTAAAGAGTGGGCTAATAGCAGGAGGGCTGCATGAATGCAGGCATCAGACAAGTCGGCTCTCCAGAGCCCCACTAAGTAGCGAGTGACTGACAGCCCAGTTATATTAAGGCACGTTGTCAGAGAATTCAGAACACCAAGCATAAAGACAAGACCCTAAAAGCTTCCAGAGGAGAAAAGAGGTCACACACAAAGGATCAGGAATCAAAATAGCAGGGGTTGGCCAGTTAGCTCAGATGGTTAGAGTACAGTGTCAAGGGTTCTGATCCCATACCGGCCAATTGCCAAAAAAAAGTATCAAATAGTATAAGATTTCTCAGCTACTAGACACTAGAAAATGACCAGGCAATGCCCTCAAAATTCCAATATAAAATTATGTCTAATCTAAAATGCTAAACTCAACCAAACCATCAAATTGGAGTAAGGTTAGAATGAAGATTTTTTAAACAAGCAAAGGCTCAAAAATTTCACCTCCAATGTATTCTTTCTCAGGAAGCTACTGGAGGATGTGCTCCATCAAAACAAGAGAGTAAAAAGACAAGAACTAGGGAAGAGGAGCTTCAACCCCCCACCCCCACCCCCACCCCCAAGCGTGATGATGAAATAAGTCCCAAGAGAAGTGCTGAAGAGCAGACCTGAACAACAACCATCACATGGAGCAAAAAAAGGGAGGGCTCCAGGAAAGAAAGGAACTGACCACCACACTGAGAGTTTGTTACAAGATTTAGGGCTGAATTAGTTACAAGAACATGGAAACTAAGCAAGTGAATACTTGGGGCTATTATTGTAAGTCCTAGGTAAATACAAACAATAAAAATGTAGAAAATCTACCCAAGAGAAATGAACACGTTTGTCCATACAAAAACTTGTACACAAATGTTCACAGCAGCTTCATTTACAATAGCCAAAAAGTGGAAACAGCCCAAATGTCCATCAGCTGATGAGGATAAACAAAATGTGGTATATGCATACAATGGAACACCACACTGCAACATGATGAACCTGCATGACATTATGCTAAATGAAAGAAGCCACATACTGTCTGATTTCATTTATGAAATGTCCAGAATAGGGAAACCCATAAAGACAGAAAGTAGATTAGCTCATTGAAAAACTTCTTTAACCTTCTCCAAAGAGAACAACCGCCTCTACTTGACCATCACCCACTCACTCCTGACTCCTTCCAGCTTTATCTAGCCTTGGACACCCTCATCTGCCTGCTGTCAAAGGTCGATCTCCTAATTGAAAAATCGCATGACTCCTTTCATGGCCTTGTCATCCTTGCTGTCCTCTGCAGCACTGTTTCCACCATATGACCACTCCTTGAAAAGCTCACCTCTTCTTAATTTATTACACTTTCCTGACCTCAAACCTCCCAGTTCTCTCCTCTCACCTCTATCTTCAACTCATGATCAGTGACTGTTCCTCAATCTCCATCCCCCATTTTAACCTTCTCCTGGGTACCTGCCTCCCATCTCCTACTGGATGACTCCCAGGCACCTCAATTCCAACCCATTTAAGAGAAATTTTCATCATCTTCCCAAACCAGCTCTTCCTGCTAGCTTCTTAACTCACCCAATACCCCAGGCTCAAAGCCTTAATGGGATCTCAATTCCACCTCTGTTCTGCCTTCAGGGCCAAGCCTTCACTGGGGCCATGTCCTGTCAAGTCCAGCATCTTGCATGACAGCCACTTCCTAACCAAATCCCTTCACCCTCTTAGCATCATGATTGCAGTTTCCTCCTAATTGGTCTCCCTGCCTCCAATCTTCCTTGCCTATCACCACAGTTAAATTTCCTGAAAACCCATGAATAATGTCATCCCCCTGTTTGAAAATCTTCAACAATTCTCTCCCTACATTCCACAAAACATCTGTGTCTGGAGCACAATTTGGCTCCAACTCACTTCTCAGATCTCATTTCTACTGTTTCCTTACACATGCTGTATATTCCAAGAAAGCTATAGTAGTTTTTATTTCTAAGGCACCTCGGTCCTTCTTCCACGTGCTCATCATGCTACTCCTGCCACCCACCCTTTTGGACCTAGAAAAAAGGTCACCTCCATGACTATAGCTCTCCTGATTCCAATGGAAATGGATCCCACCTCTTGGTCCCTTTTGGTTCCTCCTAAAGGCCTGGCTTACAGATCAAAATACAGACATATACCACAAAAAGAAGTGGTGTGGCTATTCTATAACAATAGACCTGAGGGCCTAGGACAATGAATATTTTGCAGCTAGCATACATGCTTTGTTGGGTTGTTTCTAAAAAAGATTGGACCAACATTTAAAAATCTAGAGATTTCAAATAAAAATCCAGACTTGGGCATCTCTTGAAAAAGAGACACTGATACCTCTTTCAAGAAGCTTCCATAGACTATCCTAATCTAAAATCTTCCCTGGACTATCCTAGTCTATAGTAGGCTATCCCAGTCATTCTCTACACTGTGATCTCATTTAATTTTTTTCAAAGCACCCTGCCAAAATTGTTCTTTTATTTTACATAACTGTGTTTCCTCCACCAAGAAATTAAGCTCTCTGAGAGAAAAGAGACCTTGTCTGTCTGGTTCAAAGCTATCCTCAGCACTCAGTCCACTGTGGGGCTATTTAGAAGCCACTCGAGAGATGTGCTAAGTGAGTGAATGGATGTGGTCTCCTTGGGCCATACCCCCAAAGGGTACCGATGTGTTGGAGCAGAGCAGACTGTGGAATGTAGGATTCCTGCCTGCCTGTACCTCCTGGAGGCAGGCATGAGTTCTCAAGCTTGCAAGTAACCCTTATCCCCACCATATACATACATAGGAAGTAAATCTACTCACATTCACAGTCTCTCCTCTTCCTTTCCTGCTTGGCTCCTAGCAGCAGGTGGGCTGGCCACCCATGATCTAATCCAACTCCAAAGACTATGACCAGTATGACTAGTATCCTGCCCAGCCCAAGGTCACTGGATTCATTCAGGCCTTCCACAAATACTTAGTGGTCACTCTTACTGTGCCAGGAACTATTCTAGGTGCAAAGAATTCTGTGTGAACAAAACTAAGGTCCCTGCCCTCAGGGAGCTAACATCCTGGAAGGGGGACAGATGAGTGAGTATCAAGGGATACTTGTATCTGCAGACCATTGGCCTTCAACCATCCCAACCCTTCTTGTCCTCCAAGGCCCACATCAAGGGCTACCTCCTTGGTGTGGTCTTCCTATTAAGCCAGACTTTACCAAGCTCCCTCACTGTTGACTTTCACTTACTGCCCTGTGCAATCGTAAACTGTTCTATACTCAGCACTACAGTTTGTTACTCATCTCAAGCTCAATGAGGCCATAAAATTCTATCTTTCATGGTTCCTCGCAGCTCAGTAACCAGCCTGCAATGGAATATTTGTTGACCAACTGAAGACAGCAAACCACTTTTCCCAAACCTGGCAGAGGAACCTGTGAAGCCACTGAACCACTGTGGTAGTTTCCAGAGTATACACTTTATTCAGAAATGTATGAGGATAAAAGTTAATATTAACCACGAGGTTATTTAACACATTACAAATTAAGACGAATAGGGATCGACCATGGAATAGGAATGCAAAATGCACATGAATTTCTTTTTGTGCCCCTTCTGGTAAGCAGCTTTGGACATACTTTTTACCAGCTGTGTAACCTTGGGTAAGTTAATGAACCACTCTGGGCCTCAGTTTCAGGATCTGTGAAAGGGAGATGACTAGTATAATGGTCATCTCTACCTGATAGTGTTGTTATTAGGACTGAGAACATGTGTGTGAGTGCTTAACACAGGGCCTGGCACTTAAGTGCTCAAAACATGTTAACTGCCATTCTTATGTTCCAAGAACTCACCACACCCCACATTTGTCAACACATCTCTGTATTCAGGAGCACTTAGTGGAAGAGTCTGTGGTTAGCAGAGGGGTTTCAGTGAAGGTCTTACCACACTGCCCAGATGACCAAAATGGAAAGCAAGGACAAGCTAAGGGGATAAATGTTACAAAAGCAAAATGGAAAAATGGCAAACAGATTCTTTTTTTTTTTTTAAAGATGACCAGTAAGGGGATCTTAACCCATGGCCTTGGTGTTATCAGTACCACACTCTCCCAAGTGAGCCATGGGCCAGCCCCAAACAGATTCTTTTTAATTAGCATCTTCTGCTGCCTCTGTTTCTTCACCTGCACAATGGGGATGAAGCTATCACACTTGCCTGCAAGGCTGTAGTGAGATCCTAGATGCAAAAGCATTTTGTAACTGAAAAGCACAACGAACCTGAATTAACTGCTTAAGTGCACGGGTTTTGTATTCTCTAAGGTGAGTAACCTTAGACAAGTTAACATCTCCTGGCCTAAGTCTCCTATAAAATAGGAACAAGAATATCTATCTCACAAGATTGCTGTGAGAATAAGTGAAATAATAAGAAGTAACTGGGGGCTAGAAGAGCCCAACTATTAAATTACCATTAAGATTACTATCCTATTTATTGGACTCCTCGTCCCTAAACGTGAGGTGGAAAGAAACCAATACTGGCTCAGAACAGGAAGAAATGGGCTCTGTAAACAGCTGGGTGACCTTGGGCAAGTCGCTGACCCTCTCCAAGCCTTGGTTCCCACAGTCACAAAATGACAGCATTACAAGAGAGGATCCATAGACTCCTTCCAGCTCCTCCACTCCGCTGTTAAGGCCGCTGAACAAAGGCCAACCAACCGCTACCCAGCCAGTACCCGAGGGGCCACAACTGAGCTCCCTTTGCAGCGCGACAGGAGAAACGCCCGGGTGTTCATCCCGGAGAGATGCGTCCACATTCCGCCGCCACCGCTTACTCCCTCAACTTGCTTTTGCAGACGTTGCCCAAAGTTTCCCCAAGCGCCCGGCGACCAGCCGTCGGTCAATCACAGGAAGACCAGGGGTTGGGGGAGAGGAACCTGGGGCCCGGTCTGGGGAATCCCAAAGCCGCCCCCGCGGCCGGGCAAGGCGTGACAGGTGCGACGCGGGGCCCCCGGCGACGGGAGAGCAGGACGAACGGCAGCCAGTGTGGGCGCGCGAGGAAGGTGGCGGCCACGCGCTCTCCTCAAGCCACTCCCCGCGACGCCCCCGGCCCCGCGCTCTGGGACCCGCGACCCTCGCTCCGCTCCCAGCCCTGCGGCGTCGCAGATGCTACGGCCTCCGGAGCGGCCGGGCCGGGGCTAAGACCCATCGCTCCAGAAGCGTTGGGGACCGCCAGGGCGACCTTTCCGCGCAAGCCGGAGCTGTCCGGGGATGGGCGCACACGCACCCGCGCGCGCTGCCGTAACCCCTTCCTCCCCGCCCGCCCCGCCACCCACCACTCACCGTCGATGTCCCCCAGAGTCAGCTCGTCGCCCAGCTCTGTGAGGGTCTCCATGGTCTCCAGACCGCCCAGCTCGCTGCTCTCGTCCATCCCCGGGTCGGCGCAGAGGCCTCCCTGCGATCCCACTCAGGGAGACGCGTGGGTGCTGCCGCTGCCACCGCCCATGACACCCGACAGCCCCCGCCCGGTACCGCCTCACCGGCCAGCGCCAGCCGCCGCCATGTTTGCGCTGAGCCCCGGCGCCCCGCGGAAGGGGCGGGGTGGGATTCCTCCGCCCCACCCGCACCCTCTGCGGCCCCGCCCCCAGCCGCAGCGCCCGCTTGTTTGTTGTCAATGGGACCAGGCTCGTCTCAGCCAATCGACGCGCGAAGCGGCGCGTGGGGTGATGGCACGTCATCGATCAGCAGCTCAGATTTGCATAGCGAGGCCCCGCCTCTCACGGGCTGGGAGCTTAAGCGAAGAGTGACCGCCTGGTCCTCAGCCCAACCTACTTTTACTTGTTTAAAGGAGCCGCTCCCTTCTCAGTTGGATCTGCTCCACGAGCAACTCCGCCCACTGGCCTGGGATTGAAGGGTTAATATGCCACCTTCCACCCGCGACTGCCCACCGCCTCCGGCCCAGGCTGCGAGCACATTACGTCACCTTCTCAGCTTGGGCCCCGCCCCCCCGCTCCCGCCCTGCCCGCCTGGGAAGGAGGGTAGAATCAAACCGAGCCTCCTAACAGTCGGGGACGAAAGAAATCATCCAAGTCACGCTCCTCCGAACCCCCTTAGAAAGGTGGCAACGAACGCTAGACGGGCTGCGAATTGTCCAAGTGCACTCAGCATATACCGCGACCACGACCACGTGCTTAGTTCAGTGGTCCTCAATCCCAGGAACCTCAGAACCACAAAAGACCTTTATTTAATACAATGCCAGTGCTCAGGCCCACCATCAGCCTCCTGAGGTGTGCCTGGCACAAATATTTTGAAAAAGTCCCACAGGGATTCTGACATGCAGCCCACCCACAGATTCCCACTCTTTCAAGCGCCTCACGCCGCCCCATCTTGCAGCTGGTCACATTGCAAACAAACGTGCAAACGTCTAGAAATTTATCCTAAGGAATAAAAGTACAAGTGCTCAAAGAAGTGCCGAAATATTTATGTTCAAAGACATTCATCACAAAGGTCCTCTGTGACTGGGAAAAATTGAGCCCAACAAGGGACTGTATAAATTACATCCACACGATGAAATAGTATGGCATCATTAAAAATTATGCGCAGTACTGACAAGAAAAGGCTTTCACAATATATTGATAAATGGGAAAAGTGAGTTTCCTGCTAGTCTGTGAGAGGTCACTGTTGTTTAGGCAGCCGTCTCAAGGCTGTGTGGAGGCAGACACATACACGGATCCACTAATTCACTGTGTGACCTTGGGATGGTTAAGAAATTGTTCTAAGCCTCAGTTTTGTCATGTCTAAAATGGGGATAAAATAGCACCCCTCATAGTTATGAAGATTAAATGAGATGATTTGTACATTCATTTGAAAATTTATTGAAACATCTCTGCAGCAGGCAAACAGTTCCTGCCCTCTGAGAGCTTCCAGTCTAATGAAAAATAAACAAATATTCAACACAAAAATAAATAACAGATGATGGTCCAAGTTATGAAAAAAAAAAAAAAAAAGCAATGTGTGTGACAAAACTAACAAGGGACCTGACTTGTGGTGTCAGGAAGACTCTGAAGAAGTGACATTTAAAATGAAACCTAAAATTTTGAGGAGAGAACTGTGTCTGGTGTAGCCAGGGGACAGATGACATAGACAACGTTCTTGAGGCAGAAAGAGTTGTGCCAGTCAGCACTCGGCATAAGTCCCGGCATACAGTAAAAGGCCATAAAAGGTAGCTATTGTAATTGAAAAAAATAAGGATCTGTGTGCTCACCTGAAGGGTAAAAAGGTTGGAAGGCCCAATAGCTGGCTGTCAATTGTGGTTATGGGAGTGGTGGGATTTGGGGTGAATTTTACTTCCTTCTTCCTATTTCAGTATTGTTTAAATTACTTTTTGTAATCAACATGTATAGCTAATAAGAAAGTGTCTTATTTTGGGGGAAAGCAAGACAAGAATGTTCTCTTCATTGTTTACATGCAGGGAAGTTGATATAGACTATATCAGTCTCGCCCTGAAAGAAACAGAAAACCGAACCCTGTGACGTGTTTTGGACCCAGCACTGAGCTGGATGGTGTCAGTCTTCAACTGTGCCTCAGTAGCTCTCACAGGGCTCCTTGCACTGATGTGTGACTGGCAGGATGCAGCAACAACTCCTATACAACTTACTTTAGTCCAGTGCCCTCCCACTCCAGAGCCGCAGTAACCCCCTGCAGAAGGCTGCCCTATGCACCAGGAGGCCAGGGAGGCAGGCACAGTGCTTCCCACTCTACAGCTGTTCCCATGGCTCCCAGCTGGACTGGCCCAGAGGCCATTGTGCCTAGCTAAGTGGCCTGAGAGGGCACAAATGAAGGCTCAGTAGAAATGGTGGAAGAATGGTGGCGCGCGGACCCAAACCTCAGCAAAACACTGATATTCTCCTTCTGGCCCTCAAGTCTACCTAACTGAACATCTTTTCTTGGTGGCACCTTGCTCTGGCTGGGAGGACAGAGGACGGCTCTAAGGGGTGGAACAGTCTTTGACAAGTCATACCTCAGGACTTGGGTTCTTCATCTGAAAAGGGAGGGAATGGACTAGCTGACCATTGATATCTACCATGGACTGGGCACCTACTACAAGTCACAGGAGAACTTCGCATACGGTTTTTCATTTACTTCCTCTGACACCTCCCCTTTGAGGCCTTTACTCCAAGTTCCTATCCCCTTCTCTCTCCTCCCCCAGTCTTCCTCCCCTTTGAGGCCTTTACTCCAAGTTCCTATCCCCTTCTCTCTCCTCCCCCAGTCTTTCAGGATTCAGGTCAGATATCACTTTCTCCAGGAAGCCTTCCAGATGGATTAACCAAGAGCAAGTACCCCACTGTTTGACACAGTGGGGGGCGGGCAGTCGGTGGGTTAGGGTGTGGAAAATAAGTTTGGTTTTGGATAAACTGAAACATAAGCAATAAGGGTTATCAGATGGTAACAGGGCAGTTGCCATCAGCTTTAAGGTTAGAGGATATGGCTGTCCAAGAAGAAAAGAGTGAAGAAGAAAGACTAAGTCAAAAAACTCTTCTTTTAAAGGGGTAGGTAAGAAAAGAGGAATCAGGAAGAAGAGATGGAGCAGGCTCAGACTGAGGGCCGAGAACCAGGACAAGAACAGGAAAATGGCCTGAGAGGATCATGTCAAGTGGGAGGAGCTGTCAACAGCATCTCCCTGAGGGCCATGACTGGAGAGGGCAGAGGGAGATGTGGGCCTGGGATAAGGGGGGAGAAGGGATGAGGACCAGGGATGTTTTACCCCCCAGGAGATACCTAGCAATGTCTGGAGACATTTTTGGTTGTCATACTGTGGGATTGCTACTGGCATCTAGTGGGTAGAGGCCAGGGATACTGCTAAATACCCTACAGTACACAGAACAGCCCTCCTTACACAACAAAAAATTATCTGGCCCAAAGTGTCAGTAGTGCCCCTATTGAGAAACCGATCTTGAATGATATTAGGGAGCTCCCAGACTCTCCAGGGGTGCACAGACCAGGTCTGGAAGCTCAGTAGACAGTAACAACATCTAAGGTCACACTGAAAACATCACTGTTGCCACCACTGGGCACCCCTGTCAATGGACTGGCCACTAGAACCACCCCTCCACTGCTAACCCTGGTACCTGCGGCCACCACTAACACAGCGCAACTCCCACACAGACTGAGTACATCCAGTTGGTGAAGCTACAGTTACATAACTGAATCCCAGTTGCAAGGGGAAGCTGGACAAACAAGTACCCTTGAGCCTTTACATCTGAGGGGAGGGAGGGGAGGGGAGGAGGGTGGGCTCTGCCTGCAGTAAAATTCATAAGGTGGGGTACATGGAACAAGTGGCCACAACAATCATTAATGGCAGCAAAGGGAAGGAAAGGGGGGGTGAACAGAGTTTCTGTTTGTTTCTTTGATGTCAGGAAAACTTGGGCCCATTTGAGGGTGGAGAGGATGGGATTAAACAAGGTGAAGAAGACTGGAGGTGTGGAGGGAAGAGCCCAAGAGGAAGAAGGTGCCAGATGGAGTAGATGAGAAGACAGATAAGACTAGGCCCCTTTCTTTGGCTCTGCATAGTGGGCACTCAGTAAATCTACGGGATGAACAAAGAACCATCAGAGAAGGACACCTATCACTGAAGTTCCAGGCAACTTCTGCCTACAAGGGCCTTTTACACAGGCTCTTATCCTCCCAAACACCTGGGCGTTCTGAGATGGGGGACCCAAGGATCTGACTGAGAAGTGCCCAATTCTGATGACAACAGCTGGCAAGGGACAGAGCCTAGGCTAGTCCCAAGTTGTCTAGGTCTTCCCACCTCCCTGGGCTGACTCCCTCATCACCTCACAGTTCCCCAGCTCTGTTTCAAATTATGAAAATCCTGCTGATGACAGAGCCCCTAGAAGTCACTCAGTGGGACCCCCAGCCAAAGCTAGAACCACCTCTGCACTATCCTGAGGCATCCTTTAACATCCCTGCCACCCCAAGAAAGCTAGGTCCACTGCCAAGCAGGCCTTGTTCTTGGAAAGTTTTTTCTCCAGTTAAGCACCTTCCCTGCAAAGTCAGCAACCACCCATCTCCAGCTTGAAGAGGACAAGAAGAGCCTGGGGGCTGGTCCTGATCCCCAGCTCCACTTGCTAGCACCAGGAAAGGTTAAACAGCTAATCCAGTGAATCTGACCTTTTCTCATAGTACAGCCCTTCAGTTCACAAACTCTAGTGTGCACCATCTTATGTACTCCTCACAGAAATGTGGCAGGGTCACACAGACAGGGAGGGGCAGTGCTGGAGATGGAGCCCAGGTCTGCCAAGTCAGTCCCACCACCTAGCCCCTGCCTCCCCTGCCCAGTGAGGGGGACTGGGTGGCTAGTGGGCAGTTCTGATGGGAAAACTTCCTCAGCCCTCCTCCCAGCCACATCCAGCTCTCTTCCAGCTGTCCCCTTACTTCTTCTGAGTAAGTCATGGGGTGCAGGATGTTCTGGGCCCTTCCACGAGGCCTCCTTAAGGTCAGGCTTCCCTTTGCTGCCCTGGCCAACAGGGAAGGTTAATAACCTCAAAGAAGCAGATTAGGGCCAGACAGGGGGTCCAGACATCATTAAATTCATTTTGCCAATGAAGCCACAGCACAGGAAAGGGAAGGGCTGGGCCAGGGTCAGTATGTAAGTATGATGGTCTAAGACTCAGGTCTCACTTGGGCTGTGTCAGTGGTAGGGGGCGGGGGGTTGGGGGCAGGGAGTCTACAGATGGTTATGTGTCTCTGCCCTTTAAGAGACAGACCCTGGCTTGGCAAGGTCAAAAAGGCAGGCTAGAATTCCCACTGGAGCCCCTCTCTCCTCTGCTTGCGAAGGTCATGACTAAAGGGTAGCTGCCTACCTGGTTCCACAGAAAAACACACTGCCCACTCAGTATCTAACTCCCTCTGCAGCTTTTCTGCCCTGTGGCCATGGGTCTCTGCTTGCACACCTCCTGAGACAGGGAGCTCACTCTGACTAATCCAGCTCAGGGCAGCCCTGCCATTACAAAGCACAGCCTCCTGCAGGGCTGCAGCCTCTCCCCCTGTAGCCCCCACCCACAAGTCGAGTCTTCCAGCACTGCCAGAGAGGCAAGTTGACTTCTCCACGCCTGTTCAATGACTGCCCCCAGTTATCTGAGGACAGAAATCACATTATTCCAAGGTCTTCTTGGGCTCAAAATCCTCCCAGGACACTTCTGGGTCCCCTCTCAACACTAATCCTTCATTGAGGATAGTACTAAGGAGTAACAGGAGGCCTAAGCCAAGTTCCTGCTTCTCTGCCCTGCCAGGGCCTGGGGCTCCTCCTGATGAGGTGGGAACAGCTTCCAAGCTGGTCTCCACATCTCAAAGGGCCCCTGATCTGCTCACAGCCCCCTCACCAGCCTCAGTCAGCCCAAAGTTTGCTGACTTTTATTGTGTCTCTGCAGAGGGGCTGGGGTGTATGCTGGGTTGCTCAGTGACACAGTGGGGCCCACAGTAGGCATTGCACCTTCAGCTGTGGCTCAGATCCTGGTTCTGCTGCTTCCCCACAAAAGGCAGCAGCCAGAGGGGCAGCAGTCCTAACCCACCAGGAGGGCCCCTTCCTGCCTCCCCCAGCAGTCTCCACAGAGTCAAGTCTGCAGCACAGTGTCCTCAAAAGGCCCCCTTGGCGCACCCTCTAGGGATGCCCTGGGAGGAGATCCAGCCCCTTGAGGCTCAGTCCCTTCAGAAGGGGCTCAGACCCAGCTCCTGGGGGCCAAGCAAATGTGGCCTCCCCATCTGGAAGGGGCTGGTGCTCACCGCCATGGCCCAATGCCACTACACCACAACCACATGACCGCCTCCTCTTCCTCCTGACTGGCCTCTTCCTGGTCCCTTGAGCCCTGAGCTGAACCAGGGCTATAACTCAGACTGGGATCTTGAGATCCTCGGGCCTTTTCGGATCTCCTTCCTCTTCTCCTCTTTCTTCCGGCGTTTCTCTTCTTCTCTCAGGGCCTTCTGGAAAGGGTCGGTGCTGGGAATGAACTGAGGGGAAGAGCAGAGCGGACTGATTTAGTCTGCCGGCAGCAGAGAGTCTGCTCTGAACTAGGCTGCTGGCGGGATGTGGGGACAGGAAAGTTGCTTGAACACAGGACCTGCCCTCAGGGAGTCCCAGATATTTAAATGGGCTTGGGGAAAACAGCTCAGTAGGTCTTGAAAGATAAGCAGGAGTTTGCCAAGCAAACAGGATGAGGGAAGAGAAGGGCATTCCAGGCAGAGGGACAGATGCTGAGGTGTGACCCTGCACGGGGCATCTGAGAAACAAGAAACAGAGTGAGAGGGCAGAGTGGCTGAGACAACCACAGACCCCAGAAGCCCTGCCAGCCATACCCTTCAGGAGGAGGAGAGGGAAGCCAGCGCAGGTCATAGGCAACAGGTGGGCTGCTGCTTTGAACAAGTTGCGGTCTCTAGGCAAGGAAGTGCACACGAGCAGGGATGGATCAGAGGTCAAACTCCCTGAACAAGAGGTGGGAGGAAGAAGAGAAGGATGGCTGGTGAAGAGATGGGAGCACAGGGAGGATGAGGACTTCAGTAGGGACATGCAACTGTGGTCCTAGACCCTTTGCTCTCTCCCCAGACGGCCTCACTTAACCCAGAGCTTCTGTTAGCCTATGTGGTCAATTACCACTCAAACTCATATCTCCATGTCTAACTGCTGCCTGACAGCTCTACCAGGATGTCCCAAAGTCGCCATGGTTCAATCTCCCCAAAGCCCAGTTCTCTTCCCAAGTTCCTGCCCTGATGAACAGTGGTGCCCATTCCCCAGTCTAGGTGAAACTGAGGAGCCCCTCTCCCCAAGCAGGCACCTCCTCTCCCTCCACACTGAATCCAGTGCTAAGCCTGGCTCACTTTGACCCCTGAGTGTCTCTCCTACTGCTATTTCCATCACCACCTCCACCTCTCTCCTCCATGACTCCAGGAGCCTCCCAAGTCTCTCCACATCCACTTTGGTCTCTCTCAGGCCATTCTCCTCACTGCAGTTAGATCTTTCCAAAATGTAAATCTGGTCGTGTCACACGCCTATTTACAACCCTCCCATGGCTCTCCATGATTCTCAGGATAAAGCTCCATATGGTGCATGAGCAGGCCCACCTCGCCCACCTCTTCATCCCTACCTCACACTCCCCTCCTTTCAGTTCTTGGAGTCCCTGTGCTCTCCCACTTCCAAGCCTTTGCATATGCTGTGGCCTAGGCCCAGAATCTCTATCCAGCCCTGCCCCTTTGACACATTAGCTCCAGCTCAGGTGTTGCTGCCCTCAGGACCTGCCCTGACTCCCTGCCAGGGCTGCTTCCTCAGGGCTGTGCTGTCTTCCACTTTGTGCTGATTCTTTCTCAGTGCTTGTCCTATGTGCTCACTCACTTCCTGCCTGTCACCCTCCCATTCCATCAGAACAGGAAGATGGTGTCAGATGTTACTCACCACTATGCTACAAGCCCCTAGCACAGGGTCTGCCTGGCTTCTTGATAGCACTCAATGTATGTCTTTTAAATGAATGAGCCATATTAGAATATGAAATACAACCATGCCCCAAACTCTGGTAGCTATGCTATGAAACATGCCTCTTATTTGTTCTTAAGGCAAATTTGACAAACATTTGATTAAGGTAGACATTTAAAACAAACTAAGAGCTCCACCTTGTGGAGTAATCTACCTAACAGGTTAGATTGAGTCATGCCTTAGGAAGATGGCAGAAACGACACTTGACTCAGAGAGAGAAAGTGATGTGTTCAAGTCACACAGCAAGTGGGAGGCTCTCCTCCTGCTGCCGCCCAGCAACGGTTCTCTGCCTGCCCCTGCCAGTGACCATAACCTCCGTAACGTCAAGCATTCCACTCTGGCCACCACTTCCTATCTTCCCTAACTCCCTAACCCTGCCATTTCTTTGATCCCACCAGGACCTACAATCCATTGTTCCTACTACCTTTTCACTGTCTGTTGTCCCACTCACATCCTCGCTTCCCCTGTCACGGATTAGAGTTGTGGCCCATCATTAAAACCACTCCTTTGCATACACCTCAACACTCACGTCTCTCTTCCTCCGCTGCACGCACATAGCTAAACCTCAGGTCTGGATAGATCCAACCTCCTGCTTACTACAGCCCCGCAATGTCTGGTCTCACTTTAAATTCCTGACGCTAACCTCAAGCATCGTGCTGCCTGGCAATCCAGGACAGTTCCCTGGTCCACTCACTCTCCCACTCTCCTACACATACCTTCTCCTCAAGCCTCCAGCACTCCTTTCCTCACTCCCAGACCATGACCTTGCTTCCTATTTCACATAGAATGAGTACGCACAAGACAACTTCCACAAGCTGCCACCACCACACCCACCAACCCGTTTGCCTCTGTGCCCATATACTCCACCTCCTCTCTTGTTCAAGGTTAAGGTTCTGCTCTTCCAGGCAAAGCCAACCCCTCCCCGTGGCACCATATCTCAGCCCTCCTCACCTCCTCTGGATGAGGCTGCAGCAACTCGCCTCCCCTCTACCCCACATCATCAGTTCTTCCCTCCCAAATGGATCAGCCCCATCAACACACAAACATGCTGTAGTCTCTCCCAACTGACTAAACTTTGAGCCCACATCCCCGTGCAGCTATTCTCCCATTGGTCTGCTCTCCTTGAAAGCAAAACTCATCAAGAGAGCCGTTCATACTTGCCACGTCCACTTACATTCTTCCTGTTCTCTAGAAATCCAATCTTTCATCCCCACCCCTCCACCAAAACAGCTTTTATCAAGACCACAATGGCCTCCACGTTGCTCTATCAGGCAGTCGATTCTCAGGCCTCATCTTCCTTCACCTGAGGCAGTGTCTGACAAGCTGACCACTCCCTCCTTCCTGTAGTGCTTTCCTCACATGGCTTCAGGGAAACAACGCCCTCTTAGGTTTGATACTATCATGCTGACAGCTTCTGGGGGGGGGCGTTGCTGGTTCCTCTTCATTGCCCCAACCTCTAATTGCAGCCACATCCCAGGCCTCAGGCCTCAGACTGCTTCTCTACCTGCCCGACCCTCAGGTGATCTCGTGCTACCCTTCTAATAGGCATGACTCTCACATTTATCGCTCCAGCTTCCATCCTCCTTGAAATCTAAAATCATATATCCAACTGCCTCCTTGATATCTTCATTCAGATGCTCACCAGGTACAGAAACACTCAATTCCCTCTCCAACCCTCAGTCTGCTCCTACCTCAGCCTACCCATTTGAGGAGATGGCAGCCTCATTTTTCCAGATGTTCAGGCCCCAAATCTTTGGTCATCCTTAATGTCTGTCTCTCTCTCTCTCTCTCATTCTCATACACACACACACCACAATCTGCTTCCTCTGCAAATCGTACTGGCACTACTTCCAAAAGAGAACCAGAATCCGACCATTTCTTACTAGCTCCACCATCACCACCCTGATTCAAGCCACCTTTACCTCCCAAATGGACGAGCACAGCAACCTTTCCGCCTGAGTCCCTACTCCCACTCTGGCCCCCAGACGATGTTCCACACAGCAGCCAGATGGATCCTTTTAAAGTGGTAAGTCAGAGCCCATCACCCTGCTCTCCAGGTCTCTCAGAGTGAATGCCAAAGCCACCCCCGCAAAGACCTCTGAGGGTCTTGGGATCTGTCCTACAACTCTGACCTCATCTCAACTGCCTCCCATCCCCAACATGTTCCCGACGCACAGCTTTTGCACTTGCTGCTCCTTCAGCCTGGTATGTTCTTCCCCGAGATACACAGCTGGCTCTCTCACTTCCTTCAGATCTTTCAGTAAGACTGTGTCCAAGTCATATAAAATTATGACTGTACCCCTACCTTACCCCAGGCATTCCTTAACCATATCCCCTGCTTTTTTCTCCACAGCCCTGTCACCACCTATTATATTATTCATTTCTTATTGACCATCTGTCTCCCCCAACTAGAATGCTGTTCTAGGAGAAGAGGGCTAGTCCCGCTTTCCAAGGGCTGGGATTCCGTAGATGCTCACTAAATGTTAAATGAATAGGTGTGCTATGCATCTGAGCCTTCGTACAAGCTCATCCCTCTGCCTGGAAGGTCCTCCCTCAGCTGGCTCACCCAGCAACTCTTATTCATCCCTCAGCCTCCACCACCAACCTGCCAAGGCTGGGTCAGACTCCCCCTCAGGGGGTCCCACAGTTTATTATGTATGCTTCCCTCCTCCACTGGTACAGTCTTGCAAGAAGGGGTGGCAGGTACCCCAGTGAGGAAAACCATAATTATTAGCAACAACATCAAAGATTGGCAGGCCAGTCTAAACTCTCTTACTCTCTAAGCTTAGATGTCTACCTCCTCTTACGTGGGAGGTATTGGATAATAGGTTTTAACCATATCCTGATTGTCTAAAATGAGACCTACTGGTCCACCCAGGATTTATTCACAGCTGGTTGAGTCCAGGACCCTGGAGGACATGCTTGAGGTCAATACTTTAGGTTGGTCTCATTCTGCTATTTAGAGTACAGTTGATAGTAGTCTTAGTTAAATGAAGTATGAGACAAATTGACCTGGCTTGGTCCTAGCCTCTATTGGTCAGATTACTCAGACTGAACAGCATATTCATGTGAAAATTTGAGTTAAACCAATATATGGAAAGAGGGTTTGGGGTAGACTACTGGAGGAGGCAATTTGCCACAACCCTGAGCATCCCTGCTTGATCTTGCTGGGGACACAAGAATGCAAAGCCCTAACCACTCTTTACCTGGGTCATTTCTCAAAACTGTATTTGCAGAGAACAACCTTGAAGGATGAGGTAATGTTTCCCCCCAAAAAGCAGGTTTGCTTCCATTCACTATAAAAGTGGTGAATTTCCCAAGTTCGGTGGTCCTTGGCTGTGATACAAACCCACTGTAGCACAGCATCTGCCTGGGCCCCTCTGTGTCACACCTGTGAAACTGGGGGAACAAGGGGTACCAACACAATCACACCAACATTGTGACTACTGCTTTTACTGTAATAAAGTCTGGTGTCTCTGACTGTCAATGTCCATGAAATAGTAGCAGGCTAGCTTGTTAGCCTGCAAGCAGAGTAAAATCCTAGACCCCTACAGACCCAACACCCCTCCTACACCAGGGGCCAGGGCCACCACTGTACAGATTTGATGTGTACAGTCCCTCCAGCCATCCACGCAGCCCTTCCTGGCTCTGCCACCTCTGATCCTTTCCTCCCTTCACTGTATATGTCCCCATCTGTCATCTCAAACTGCAGCCTCCAGCCCTCAGAGCCCACCTCAGCCCCCTGGAATGACAGCACATGCAGGAGTGTCGGACAGAAGCCCAGATGGGTGCTCAGAGGCTCAAGGGCATGGAAGAATGTAGCCTGACCTGCCCTGGTTGCCCCGACATTCACTTGACATGGGATGCACTGGAACGGGTGTGTTCATAGCCTCATAACTGTCCTTGAGACCTCGGGTCCACAGCCCAAGAACAGACAGGGAGCCTGAGGCTGAGAGAGAAGCAGTGACTTGCCCAAAGGCTCCAGTAAGTGAGTGACAGTTTCCGGACCCAGACCCAGCCATGTCTGGGTCCAAAGCCCTCACCTTCTACCTTAGTCCCCCAGCCCCTGCAGGCCTGACTTCCCATGGCCCAGCAGAGGCAAAGCAGACATGGCTTTGGAAAAGGAACAGCACAACCCCCTGGCAGCTCACCTCTGTGTGGTCTATTTTAAATGGATTCTGGAAGTTGGAGTCTTTCTCACTGATTCCCAGCTCCTGGGCCATCTGCAGATGAGGAAAAGGTAGTCATCCTCTGCCTTCTCCTGCCTCCTGCTCACCAGAGAGCCAACCCCTTCATGCTGGGCCCCAGACTCCAGGCTTGGGCAGATATGGGTCAGGCAATATCGTCAGGTCAGCACAGAACCGCTTGAAATGGGGCCTCTATGGCCGAAGGTGCCCTGAGGCTTATCACAGAAAACGCAACCAAGCATTGACATTCAGGCCAAACTAAAGAAAGGCAGATTCAAGGCTCCCAGCCCACTACCAGAAAGAGGGCTTCCAGCCCTCCCCCATGCCAGTCCTTACCAGGCTGAGGATGGGTGAGTGGGGCCCCTGGTCAAAGACGCCTGTCTGATTGCAGAAGCTGATGCCCCAGCGGATAAGGAGGTTCCAGTTGGAGTTGTGGTCAAAGTAGTGGTGAACAATCCTCGGGAAGCGCAGCACCACATCGCCAAAGAAAGCAGTGTTCTCCACCACATGGGAGAAAGCTGGTGAGAGGACCCCAATGACTGGCCCGGGCAGATGCTTCCTACTGCCTACTGGCTAGCCCCAGGCCTCCTCCAGAGAACAGAGGCATCCACCAACCCACCAATCGGAGAAGGGAACAGTGCCCACTGACCACAGGCTGCCAATCACATGTGCAGTGTGTGCGAAGGGCCTTATGTCCACCAGCTCACTGAATCCTTATAACCACCTTTTAGAGGGAAGTGTGGCTGCTGTGTCCATTTTACAGGGGGGAAACTGAGGCTCAGCGAGCTAGTGAGTAGCAAACCCAGGTCTATCTGTCCAAAGGCACATGTTGCTGCTCAGAAGACTTGTTTGCTGTGGGGACCAGAGAGGGAATGTCATTTTGCATATGGAAGCTGATGTATCAGACGAGGTTTTGCTGGTCCTGACTCCCCTGACATGGCATCCAAATGTCCAGAGGTGGACAGTGATGCTAACACAACTACAGTGCTGTGAAGGGTCAGGTCTGTTAGGAGGCCAGGGAACAGGTCAGGGTTCTTTTGGGTTTTTTTAAAGTATTCTTTCAATTTTATTTTAAATGCTTAAGTTCTTAATAATTTTTAAGTTATTTTAGACTTGAATAACACAACACAAAATTCCTTGACTCAGCTTTCTCTAATGTTATCATATGACATAACCAGGAAATCAACAGCAATACAATACTATTAACTAATCTACAGACCTTATTTGAATTTCATCAATTTTCCCACTAATGTCTTTCTTCTGGTCAACAGGTCAGTTTAGACCAAGTTTAGTTAGTATGTCCATCATGGCAGCAAGTCCCCCAGACACAGGTTAGCATGAAGAATAACTATATGGCCAGCCCTACAGGCAGCTGCTATCGGAGCCAGCCCTCCAGAGAGGGCCCAGGAAGCCCTCACCAGCACTGGTCAGGTCACCCAGGGAGATAGGCAGACTCCAAAGACGTGCCAGGTTGGGCCTGAGACATGTGGGACAGGGACCCTTGGGCTTCAGAATAATCTTGAACCTCAAAGAACTCAGGAGTCAACTTGGTTCAAAGGGAAAAGCCAGAGCAAATAATTTGTCCTCTCTCATCTGGAAAAGGGAGGAAATAGTGCCTTCTTCATAGTTACAGTGGAGATTAAAGATGGTATTCAATATATAAGGGCTGCTTCCATCCTCTCTCAGACAATGTAATCTAAGAAGTGTTTTTGTTAAAATGTAATCAGTTAAGGGAGGGGATGGGGACTTACCCACCACTGAAGACAAATTCTTGGAGGAGGGAATGAAGGGACATCTTATTTACATATTTTTTTGTATCTGTCACAAAAGCATTTAAGGAGACTGGGGCTTTTAGAACAGTAGTAAAGAGTGTTGGTAACTGCGCCCACTGGCTCAGCCACTTTGGCCTCAGGCTTTTCTCTTTCAAATGGGAACAACTCTTGTTTTCCCGACTAGAAGGGTCAGAGTGGTATCTTACGGATCCTGTCCTGGCCCCTGGAGTGGTAGTGGGCAGAGGCTTCTCCCTGGTTCCCCTGCTCTAAGCACAAAATAGCACAAAGGAATACATCTGTGTGAGGGCCCTGACACCGACTCTGGCTCTGAAGCCCAGAAATGCTAAGATAACCAAAGACTATGTGCCCATCTGCCTGAGGGGGCCGCTTGAAAGGTAGCACGAGGGGACTTCCAGTGAAGAAAAGAGTGACAAGAATAGGAAGAAATGAGCAGCTAGAGAAGATAGGGTGGTGGGGAGGAGAGGGTGGGGTTGGGAAGACCATACCATCCTTCAGCTTCTCATCCTGGGGGAAGGGCCCATCTGGGAGGACGTCGGCAGCAATAAGCACTGTCCGGGAATCCTCCAGCACCTGAGGGAATCCCACCTGGGCTGAGTGACTGCAGAGCCTTTCACAGATCCAGCCCCATGTACTCAAACTTCATTTCAACTCTTGTGCATGCAGCTCTCCCCTCATTGAACACCATCCGCTTAGGGAACTCCTACTCATCCATCAGTGCCCAGATCAAAGAGCGGGCCTGTCATAAGCTGCCCCCTGCCCACACACACCTTAAAGAGCCCCTTGAGCATGACATCAAGGATCTTGTATTGCTGGTGGATGTCATTCAGCTGCGCCAGGTTCTTCAGCGCCAACAGCTGCTCCCGCCGCTTCACCTCAAACATCTTCCTGTCTGGGCAACATGAAGTTAAGGGGCTGCCGCTAATATTCCTGCCTGGACAATCCAGTGGTCCAGACCCAGAGGGCCCATTCCTTACCAGCATGGCTATGGATGCCCATGGCTCTGACCCCCCAAGGAAGGAACAAACTTCTGAAAAGTATACCAGCCCTGCAACGTATCATTCGTCCTATTCACAGAGAACTCCATGCCCAATAGCCTGAACTCAACCTTCCAGGACCTGTCTCCTGCTTTCCCTTCCCTGTGGTCTTCTCACCATCTCTCACAACCACCCACTGTTCCAGAACCTTCACCTCCTAGTTTCTAGTCTTTAAAGACCCAGCTCAAAACTCAAGACACAGTGTTTCTCCCTGACCCATCCTGGATCCATCAGAGCACTGATCATAGAGTACAATGATCATTTATTTGAATACTTTCTCCCCCTAGGCCTGAGGATGCCTCAAAGTGGGACTGGTCCTGCCTCATCTTTGTATTCCCGAGGCCTGACCTAGGGGAGGTGGCTCAATACACCAGGGTCCAGATGGGTCAGTAAGCCAGAGTTCCTGAGTCTCTGCCCAGGGTCTCACCCACAAGGTACTAGGCATATGTATAGTCCTCAATGAGCCTTCATGGCTTTGAAAGATGTGCCTTGCCTTCTCCATTTAATATATGGTGAAATTGAGGCTCAGAAAAGAATTGACTTGTTCAAGGTCTGTCTAAAGCATTTTACCTTTTCTCCCGTTTCTGGTGGTAGCCTGTTCCATCCCTGGAATCCCCCAAGGGGTTTTGGGATAGAGAGATCTCATGTATAGACCCCCTCAGAGACAGTTCATTAACCCTACCCCCAAACCAAAAGGATACAGATCTTCAGGCTCGGGTCCAGAGAAGTCCTCAGGGTGCCTGTGGCTCCTGTCCCAGAGAGCAGCAAGACAAAGAGGAAGGACAGGAACTGAAGAAAGTCCATATCCGAGACCCTGGAGCTAGAGCAGTAACCCAAAGAAATGGGGTGAGAGCCAGAGGTTGGTGTTACATAAAATATAGAGTACAGGTGAATAGCAACTTCCCCTGACATGGCACAGCCTCCAAATACCAAGAAGCCCTGAAGCTCCAGCCCCTAGCCCAGGTCCTGTGGCCAGCAGGTGCACAGTAAAGACCAATGGGATGGTAGGAGGGAGGAAGGAAGACAAATGTTTGCAACACAGGGATGCTTAGAGCACAAGGGTCAGCGTCTAGAGCTCTGGGATGGAGCCCTGCCCCTGCCCTTGACTGGGGGACCTTGGGCAAATTGCTCAGCCTGAGCTTCAGCATTCTCACCTGTAAAAGAGGGATAAGGAGTTTTCCTCCCTGTTGCAGGGAGGGACGTCTGGAAGGCACTGCACCTGGGAAAGGAGGGAACTGCTCAATAGCATTCCCTGTCAATCCCTTATCCTGGCCTCCCAGGAAGATATCGGGTCAAGAAGGCCCAAGCAGTCAAAGAGGATTTGAAACTTCTGGAGTTACCTCTTTCCCTGACTTTTGTTATCAGAAAGGAAGATGGGACAAAGGGTGGGAAGAGAGGCAGGGTAGTCTTGGGAAAAGAGAGCTGCTACTCATTTTGGAACCACAGGCACCACGTGCAATATATGTTTCTATTTGGGCACGTTCCACGTTTATTTATTGAGTTCCTATCACATTCTAGGCACTGTTCTAGAGCTGGGAATACAACAATAAGTAAGACAAACAAAAACCCTTGCACTCATGGTACTTATGTTCCTAGTAGGGGTAAAAGACAATCAATAAACTTGTAAAACAAACACAGGATGACAGGGAGCTGGTCAGGTGCAACATTAAATAAAGTGGTCAGGAGAGGCCTCCCACTCAGATGACAGCTGCCCAACTTCACCAATGTAGAAACTAAGTCACAGAAAAGTGAAGTGACTACCCAAAGTCACACAGCTATTCCCAAGCTGAAGCAAGAGTCTGTTTGACTCTAAGCCCAGGGGCTCTGTCTCCTGTCTCTTTCAAAATAAATAAGCACAGGACACCTCAGATCAGAACTGGGCACTGATCTATCAGGACAACTGCCCCAGGGGAGAGAGGCTCACTTACAGACAGTGAGAGGCTGCAGAGGTCATCCGGAGAACCCCCACCCCCACGCAGATGAGACAACTGAAGCCTATAGTAGGAGTTGTCTAAATTCACCCAAGACCCCCCACATTCCCCCTCACTCTCCAGACTCAAGGGAACCAGACCCAGGCTAGGGCAGAACTCGGGGAGGGAGGGGGAACGGGGGGTGACAGCCGGCAATGACTGAAGCGGGGGAGAAATGGAAAAGGAAAGCCGAAAAAGTAGACTGCGGGGGAGGGAGGGGAGGAGCGCGAGATCCTGCTTTCTCTACTGTTACCCCCACTTTTTCGGCCTCTTAATCCCACTCCCGCCCTGCGAGTCCCCAGAGCCCTTCCCAACTCGGCGTGCGACTCTGAACCCATTCTACAGGAGACGTGACGGCGGCGGGCCCTGAGCCAGCCACCCGGGGTCGCGGGCCCGGGTTGTTGCCCCCGACCCTTCGAAAGGAGAAGTGTCCGGGTCTGCGAAACCCCCTCTCCACATCCTCCCTCCCCGGGAGCCTGCCGCCTCTCACCCCGCCACCACCTACCAAGCCCGGCGATGTGGGAAGGAGCCGGCGGCCCCTCGCGTGCAGGTTGGCCCGGAGCCCCGTCGAGCAATCAGCAAAGGCACCGAACTCGGGAGCACCAGCGAGCAGCAGCTTAGGGACAGCCGGGCACCGCCCCGCCCACCGCGCTGCTCCCGACCAATGAACGCGGGCCGCGACCGCCGCGCTCCGCTGACCTCACTTCCGGCCCCGCCCCTCCGGGCTCCTGCGAGCGTCCCGTGCGCTGTCAGTCGGATCCTCGCCCCGCACACCCTGCGCCGCGGCTCCGCCGGTGCCCGGCGTGGCCCTCGGTTAAGGTCGGGTTGGAAGTTCAGTCTGCAGTTGGGGTCTGTGCCCAACCTAAAGGGCGCGTCCGCACACTGGGGCCCTACCCCTGCCGGCCGGGCCACCTTTCACGCGTGCTCCCCGGAACTTTATGCCCGTGTTGTTAAAAACCTCAGTTCGCAAGATCAGTTTAGTGGGTGGTGACTAGAACTGGGGTTTTTTGTTTTTGTTTTTTCTTTTTTAAGGAACTCGCAGAGCTCGCTTTTCGACGGGCATCCGCAGCTCGCGCCTCTGGTCCACCAACTTCTAAACCAAGTTTGTCCGGAGCTTCCTGGCCCGTTCGTTGGCACGCAGTTCAGCCTGTTTTGCACAGGGTCAGGACAACCAGACCCGAGGAAGAAGGGTAGCATGGCCAGTTACAGGCACGGGGCCCTCGCCAGGCGGGAAGGGAGCTAGAGGACGAGGCTGGGCTGGGCTCAGAACGGGCGCGGGCACGGTGGAGCGGACACAGGCAGTAAATAAGAACTGCTCATGTGGGCATATAAATAGAAGCTCTCGGGAAGGCTGTGAGGGAAAGGGACAGAGGGCACCTACTGTAGCCAGGGAAGGGCTGAGGCTGGGACACTTTGGCTCGGGAAGGCTGGGAAGGATTTGACTTTCCCTTCCTAGGAATTATACCTTTCTCCACCTCCACACGAGGTAAGGCAGCAGGTAAAGTGCCTCTCAGAGCACTTGGATCACAGCAGCCCCAATGGCGTGGACTTTCTTTGCCGTTTCAGCCCCGAGGGTGGCCTGACTGGTGTTCTCTGGGTACAAAAGAGGTACCCAGCTGACGTTCCTTATGTGTGCTCACCAGAACAAATCTCACCCCCTCCCTCCCTGAAGAAGCCATCCTCCCTTGCTGAAACAATCCACTATCCTCAGCTGGAGGAAGACAAGATGAGTTGACTGAAATGTTTTTGGAGAGCCCACAAAGGTATGTGAGTGTATTATTTTATTTCCTGATTTCATTTCATGGAGTAAATAGCTCTAGATGAATGGCTTTAATCATCATACATTTCTCCAACAATTATGCCCCGACTTTATCTCCAGGTCTCAGTTCTCTCCGTTCCTGGGCCTTCTGAGGGTCAGTCTCTGATGTGGGACATGGATACAGCCACCCCTCCCAGGCAGCTGGCAGCAAAACATGAGAGGAGAACAGCAGAGAGGTGGGACCAACATGGAGAAATCAATCACACTTGCAGAACCCAAGAAGGGTAACAATTATCAGAAAAGAACAAAGGTGCTCCTACAAATAGTGGGATGGATTCTAAAATTGGGATCTGAGGGGCCGGCCCATGGCTCACTCAGGAGAGTGCGGTGCTGATAACACCAAGGCCACGGGTTCAGATCCTATATAGGGATAGCCGGTTAGCTCACTGGCTGAGCGTGGTGCTGACAACACCAAGCCAAGGGTTAAGTTCCTCTTACCACTCACCTTTTAAAAAATAAATAAAATAAAATTGGGATCTGAACACCTGGGCTTGGTAGTTGGTATACCAACAGGGAATGGTTCCATGGAAGGGAGGCACCTGGTGGGGGCGGGGAGGAAGCACTCTAACACACCCTCCACGCACACACTCTCTCTGGACCCCTGTGTCTCTGGAGTGCCACAACAACTCCCCAGAGGGCCTCTGAACATTGCCACAGCCCCAGGCTTTCTCAAGGACATGCCAGTCACCCAGCACCCTCCCCTCAACAACCCCCTTGGTGGTCTAAGGAGGGAAGAACCTGTTGCCAACTGGGCGTGGGCAACTTTCTCCAAGGCTCTTGGACTAGCTCCTTTCTGAGTTTGTTGATGTGGCTTTTGGAAACAGGCAAATCTGAGGTCAAATCCTGATGCTAACACTAGTTGTGTGATTCTGGGCATGTCATTTAACCTCTCTGGTCTAAGTTTCCTTATCTAGGAAAGGGAGCAGGAATAATAGTAACAAACACTAATACAGCACTCACACAAAGTCAGGCACTGTTCTTAGTGCTTTACACATAGTAATTCATTAAGTCCTTGCAACAACCCTAGAGGGCAGGACTACAACCACCTTAAAGGCTCTAGCTGCTGTGAGGATTTAATACAATGTGTCTAATGTGCTTGGTCCTCTGTAGGAACTTAATAAACAACAAGTCATTGTAGTTGCTAACACTGTTCATTATCCTCACTGACCCCTACTTGCTTTAGAAGACAGGGCAGTAGACAGTGTACATCTCTGTCCTGAGGCATGATGCCACAGCCTCCCATGGCCCGGGTGACCTTGCCCAGGCCAAGGTTCCCACATTCAAGAAAGGATACACCATGTCCTGCAGGGGCGACTTGGCCAAGGAGACGCTAGGGGAGAGGCCTTCTAGGGAGGCCCGCAGGGTGTGGGCCGTGCTGTCATCAGCTAGGAGGCCCATGCTCTGGACCTGAGGGAGAAGAGGGCAGGAAGGCAGGCCTTCTCAGCGCCCACTCCACACAAGCCCTCTCTAACCACCCCCCACCCCTGCACTTCCAACCTCCCATTGACTGCTTTGGCCAGAGCTCCCACCCTCCATAGAAGAGAAGGTCTGAGGGTCCAGCTTCACAGTGGGTATATGGCATCCCCTTTTCACCCACCTGCAGGAAGAAGCCACGCAGAGCCTGGAGTGTGGTGTTTGAGAGAGCAGACAGGTCAGCCAAAGCTGCACCTTGTATAACATGACCCACCTCTTCATGAGAGAGGATGCTGCTGCTTCGGTACCGCACAAACTGGCCCAGGGAGAAAAGCCCCAGACACGCAATGTTTTGGTATCTCCTTCATTCACAGACATTTCCCATGCCCTTACTGTGCTCAGTACTGGGCTAGGGACACTGTTCTGAAGCCCAGAGAAATCTGCCTTCAAGGAGCTGAGTTGGAGGGTACCACCATGTGCTCTGGTACCTGCTATTCTCCCTTCACGACCTGGAATATCTTTCCTCCTCTCTGCCTATTAATCCTTCATGCCTCAGCTGAAATGTTACCTTCACAGCTAAGAAGCAATTACTTTTTCTCTCTGTTCCCACACCAACCACTGAATTTGTTACCCACTTCACTATCATTCATAAACTCACTGCTTTTTTATTTACTGAATGGGCTCTTACTGTGTACCAAGCACTTAGCACCTCCTCTACCACTCATAAGATCATATTTAAAATACTAGTTTACTTATCTACCTCCTTCTCTAGACTGAGGAAGCCATGAAGGTGGAGCACTTGGCTTATCGACCTCCTCAGTACCTAGCAGACCTGGCTTGAGGCAGGCAGGCCCTGGTCATTTCATGAGAGAAATAAGAGAAAGGGAGTCAGGGTCTCCTGGCGTGAGGAGATGTGAGCATTCAGAGGAATTCTCTGAAGTCTGTTGTAGGGTGAAGCACACCAGCCCCTCTACTTTCTTTGAGGATTAGAATTACCTAAAATAGGGTGTCCCTGGCCTTTTCAGCACCACCCATTTCATGACATTCTTCAGACCACAAGACCATCATTTCTGCACTTACCAGGGTCATGAGCCTCAAGATCTCAGATTTGAGGAAGGAATTCTCTCCCACATCCAAGAGAGTAAACAGCAAAAACCGATTCCAGGGTTGGGAGGCCACATGGAGTGCTGCAGGAAAACCCCAGTCACTCTGGGTTGTTAATGCTGCTTTTCCAAAGGCCTAAAGAGGTAATTCTCCTATTGGCTGCTCAGCTGGAGGAAGGGTATTGGACAAGCTGACCTAGGACTTTTTTTTCTTCCCTGGGCTTCTATCCACCTATGTGGACTGGCTCAGTGAGACCATATTCATGTATCCCGTGATTGTGGGAGACAGGCAACAGGAAGGGCTCTGCTACATGATAGCTTTGTGACCTTGGTTGGGCAAATCACTTAAGCTCTATGAACCTCAGTGCCCTCATCTGTAAAATGGGCATGACAGTGTCCTTGCAGGGTTGTTAAAAGAACTAAAATGAGCATGAATCGTACAATAGAATGGAAGCCTGCGGCAGGAGGGTGGCAGGGGCTGGCTCCCTCTAATCTCCCCCATGGGAATATCAGACAATGATTGGGAGGGCTTCTACCAATGTCTGGGCTCCTGGCATGCAGGTAGTCAAGCAAGGCCTCCAGACAGCCGACACAGGCCTGGGACAACAGAGGGTCCTTCTGCAAAAAACAAAAAAAAAGTTCAGGTCACATTTTGCTACCAATGGGTTTTGGTGCCAACCAAGAAAA